>NC_137094.1:5649303-6204046 GCF_951640355.1 Cnephaeus nilssonii | reverse complement strand
ACCTTCTTCCTGTGATGTTCACCTTCTTCCTGTGATGTGAGATGATGCAATACCTACGTGATGAGATAAGGGAGGTACTCAGAGTGGCACACGATTTTAACATTTGCCAATTGTTTATTTCTGGAACCTCCACTCAATATTTTTAAAATATTTGTTTGTTTGTTTCTTTATTTGGGAGAGGGAGAGAGCGACAGAAACATCAATGATGAGAGAGAATCATTGATCGGCTGCCCTCTGCACGCCCCCTACTGGGGATTGCAACCCAGGCATGTGCCCTTGACAGGAATCGAACCAGGACCCTTCAGGCCGCAGGCCAATGCTCTGTCCACTGAGCCACACCAGCGAGGGCCATTTGATATTTCTGAGCTGCGGCTGACCGTGGGCAACTGAGCCTGCAGAAAGCAGAACTGCAGACAAGAGGGAGCTGCTGTCATGTAGAGCTCAGAGGTGGGAGGCCGGTGCGCGAGGAAGGAGGGGAATGCCCTGGCGTTGACATCAGCGCCTTCACCACCATCGCCTTCCTTCACTGGCTCTCATTTTACGCACGATCGCATGTCAGCCTCACCACAGGCCTATGAGGTCGACAGACACAGCCCCCCACGTCACAGGGGACGACGCTGAAGGAGACGTTGCTGTTGGAGGCTTTACCGCCAAGCAGAAGGGACAGGCCACGCCAGGGAGGCGTGGGGACATCACCTCGCCTCAGAATTTTAGTCTTTTATGTGTGCCACGAGATGAAAGAGGTTGAAAATTGCTGGCCTGGGTAATTGATGGAGATGCCCCCCGAATGTGGCGCAGTCTGCAGCCCAGGGGGTGGGGTGCCCCCACATTCCACCGCAGAAGGACCATCGGCCTGTGTCAGCACTTCCAGGAGCCCAGGGAACGCCCTTCTCACTCTACGTGGAGTTTCTAGGTCACAAACTCAGAATGATTACCATACATTCAGGTTGCTTTCTCGGGCTGTCTGTTTCCACACCTGGGGGCGGGGGTTGTGAAATAACAAGACGGGGACCACCAAATGTGCTCCCCTCCAAGGCAGCTGGGAGGCTCTCCCAGACAACCACCACGACGACGGAGCAGCAAGCGACAACAATTACAAGCCCCCCAGCCCCCCTCAGGCTCCCCCCTGGGCCTCCCTCCCACCCCCGGGCCCTTGGCGCCAAAGCCCTAGCCGCCAATGTCAAGTGCAGGACGTGGCTGTTTGCTGCAGGATTCCATCAGCAGCCCCTGGAGCAGCCGGGCAGCCAGCCCAGGTACCCCATCAAGCGGGCTGAGCCCATTGGAAGGAAGGTGGCTTCGCTCCAATCAGCTTCAGATGGAAAAGAGTTGGCCAAGGCTGCTGGTATTGGGGCAATTTTGTTGTATTTAAGAAACCCAAAACCTTTGTTTCAGTCAACAAATCCCGTATTTAACACCCAACCGCCAAAGCAGCTTCAAAAGAAAACGTCTGGGTGGGTGGTTTATGCTGTTTCTGAAAAGAAACAAAGGCTGAAATCTCTGCAGTTTACTAGTAGACAATGGCCACTAAATGCTCGGGCCAGATGCCGGCGTGGCCAGTGGTCGAGCATCAACCTATGAAGCAGGAGGTCAAGGTTCAATTCCCGGTCAGGGCACAGGCCCAGGTTGCCAGGTTCCCAGTGGGGGGGGTGCAGGAGGCAGTCGATCGATGATTCTCTCATCATTGATGTTTCTATCTCTCCCTCTCCCTTTCTCTCTGAAATCAATAAAACTATATTTTTTAAAATAAATAAACGTGGAGGGGTCAATCCCGTCAATGTCCTCAAAACCCTTTCAAGCAAGAAATCCGCCTTCTGCAGGACCGGGCAGACTCGGTGTTCAGAACACATGAGGCAATTTCCCAAGATCATACAGTAACTCGCCAGAAAATCAGGCTGGAATTTGGATTTCTCCCTGGGAGTGAGAACTTCGGTCTCGGAGTGCCACGTACCCAGATACCGTGAATTTCAAACGTCTGACAGTCCTCGGCGCTACGCAGCATCGTCGCCTGGAAATCTAGGGGGATTATCAACCCAGCAAGCACTCGGCAGGAAGCTGCCAGCCCCCCAAATCCCTGCGCCCAGCGGACCTTCCCAATAACGGGCACTCAGCTCTGTTCTTAGCTCTCCATTCTGTAAAAGCATTTACGAAGGCAGGACGTCTGTAACAGAATCTATTAAGGGTGAACTGCTCACCTCCGACCTCCAAGTCAGCAGACACACTGCCATCTCTCAAGTTGTACTATTTTTGGGGGGGGCGGTGAGGGAGGAAGGTTTTCAATTCTTTCTTCTTCCTAGAAAACCTAACACGTTGCACCAAGAACATTCCTCAAGGTCTGTGGTGAAATCATGAGCACGCTCTTTTCCAGGCGTGAGGTTGTTAAGAAGTCAAACACCAGGAATTGGTTTTCCTTGACAGATATCTGTGTATCACCACGGGCCAGAGGGGCGTTCGCAACACGGACGAGTGGGTGGCCTTGCTGTCTGCAAGGAACGCCCCTAGCCAGTGCCCCCCCCCCCCCCCGCAAGGAGACAGACCGGCTCACACACGGGCCAGCCGTCTGGGTCCCCTAACTCCTCGGCGCCCAGGCTGACCGAGGCCCCCTGCACTCCAGCAACATCAACCGCGTCGGCTGCAGAAATCAGCCCCTTCGAGTCAAGATTCCAGGAAACGAAACCGCAACCCGGAGACAGACAGACGGACGGAGGAGCCAGAGGGATGGGGCAATGGGATACTTCCCCGGCTGGGCAGGCCCGAGGTGGCCCTCTGCCCTCCCCGTGGGCACCGGTCAGGATAACGGTTCTGCGCTACCCACTGAGGATGGACGTCCTCGGAGGTCATAAAGGAGCCACCACGCCCAGGAGCTCAGAGGTCAACCCCAGAGCTTCTCCAAGCTGCCAGATGGTGATCATCACCGTCATTTCTTTTCTTTTTTTAAATACATGTTTATTGATTTCAGGGAAGAAGGGAGTGGGAGAGAGATAGAAACATCAATGATGAGAGAGAATCATCGATCGGCTGCCTCCTGCACGCCGCATACCAGGGATTGGGCCTGCATCTCGGGCATGTGCCTTGACCTCAAATCGAACCGTGACCTCCTGGTTCATAGATCAACGCTCAACCACTGAGCCTCACCGGCCGGGCTCATCACCATCATTTCTGACTCCCGAGCCACTCCCCTGGGTCTAACCAGGGAAGTCAGGGCCCTGAGCACCCACACTCGTCCCCCAGCCACTGGTCACAAGTGACATCAGAGAGACACCCCCAAAAGGTCAGAGGGCCCAGCACACACAACACCCAAAATCTGCGGAGGGAGCCATGGGGGAGGGGGGCAGGAGCAGTTCCCTCATTTTTCTGAGCCCCGGTTTCCTTGTCTGCAGTATCATCTTCAAAGGTGTGAGAATTGAGTGGGAAGTAGGAGAGACTTTGAGTGTGGTAAATGGGAGCTCACGGAGAACTGGGGCTCACTGTGACATGTTAGCACCCAGCACATGGGCCTTGATGTAGAAGGGCTTAATAGCGAGTGGGGAGTGGAGGGGTCCATGGTGGGGGGAGGGGACATCGTTAATGCTTTCAACAATAAAGATAATTTTTTAAAATAGCACATAGCAAAAAAAAAAAATACACACACCACTAAATAAATATTTGAGGAAAAGGAGGATTATCTCCCCTTTTGCTGCCCCCCCACACACACCCCATCCCTCCTGCAGACACAACATGAAAGAAAATGAGTCATGACGTGTGGGTGGGAAGGTGCCCTCTGACCTCTGTGGGTGGAGATGCCTGGGGTGGTCCTTTGAGGTCCGTGGGAGGAAGGCGGCCATGTGTCAGCTCTACAGTCATCGATGCTTTCTTTCCTTAAAAAAAAAAAAAGAAACAGGAGAATCTATCAGGCCCTGGTCGCCAGGCAACCATGCTCCATCGGGTCCACGTGGTGGCAGTTCTTTGATGTGTGAGTCATACGTGTAATGAACTTCGGCAACTCCACGCAAGGGAACACAGCTCAGACCCAAATTGATGAGAATGTAGGGGCATTTTAAATATATATATATATATATATATATATATATATATATATATATATATTTTTATTTTTTTATTGATTTCAGAGAGGAAAGAAGAGGGAGAGAGAGATAGAAACATCAATGATGAGAATCATTGATTCATTGATCGGCTGCCTCTTGCACACCCCCTACTGGGAATCGAGCCCACACCTGGGCATGTGCCCTGACTGGGAATCGAACCCAGGACCCTTCAGTCCGCAAGCCGATGCTCTATTCACTGAGCCAAACCAGGTAGGGCAGTGCATGAAGCGTATGGACCTCTTCTAAGAATAAGGTTTCTATGTGCATTAAAAGTAAAATGCATGTCCAGCTGGTGTGGCTCATTGACCTATGAACCAGGAGGTCACAGTTTGATTCACGGTCAGGGCACATGCCCAGTAAGGGGCGTGCAGGAGGCAGCCGATCAATGATTCTCTCTCATCATTGATGTTTCTATCCCTGTACCTTCCTCTCTGAAATCAATAAAAATATATTTTTCAAAAATTAAAATACAATAATAAGGGAAAATGCATAACATTATAAAGGAAACAAAATATTTTTAAAATGTGTCACAATCGATTGGTTTCATTATACGCATACTTAGTAGCAAGATGGAGCAGCAGGTCTAATAAACTATCAAAATCATGGACGTGATGAGTGCAAACAGCACTTCGTGACGCAGCAGTACCGTGGCCTCAGGCTGAGTCCGGCCGGCCGCAGGTGCTGTGCTCTGGGACCGTGTTCGCATAAGGAAGCACCTGCTGGGCTTCAGGCAGATGCTAGAAACCTCCCATTGGGTCCCTGGTTCCCAGGCCAAGAGGCCCTTCCTCAGAGCCGGCAACTCGAGGTCCTCAGCACGTCAGACAGCGTGTCCCTCCCCGCAGGGCACGGGGCCAGCTCATGCATCACGTATTCGCTGGGCCATGGGGGTGGTCCCAGCAGAGCCCCAGGAAGCCACGCCAGTGGTGTGTGCAGGTGTCCTGGCAAGAATGCCCACAGGAGCTGAGTGAAGACGCCGGGGAGGACAGGCTGCGGAGGGAAAGGACACGTCTGGCCCTGGACCACCAGAGCCCCTCACTGAGTCCAAGCAGGCTCCAGAGCGGGCCACACCCCTCCCTCACCCCCCCCCCCCCCGGCCCCTGGAGACCAAGCAGGCTCCCAGCGCGGGCCACACCCCTCCCTCACCCCCCAGTCCCCTGGAGACCAAGCAGGCTCCCAGCGCGGGCCACACCCTCCCTCACCCCCCACCCCCCACCCCCCCCACCCCCGGCCCCTGGAGACCCCTCTGACAGAGCTTCCTCATGCTCTTCCCTCCCGCTGCCCCAAACACTCAGCATGGGTGACGGGGTCTTCCCGCCCCTCCAGCGTGTCCCGTTCCTGCTGTCACACTGACATCTTCCCGTGACTGTCCTCTGCCCAGGGCACCTTGCTGGCACCCCCATGATCCCTGCTCCCAAGGCCCACATTTCCTTCTGGCTTTGGGGCCTTCACAGCTTCACCCCATCCGCCCAGCCGAGTTTATTTCCCATCAGTCCTCAGCAGTGCCCAGTCTCCTCCTGCTTCACACACACACACACTCACACATACACACACACACACACACACACTCACTCACTCACTTATACACACACAGACTCACTCACACACACACTCACACATACACACACACACTCACACACACTCACACACAGACTCACTCACACACTCACACACACTCACACAGACTCACACACACAGACTCACTCACACACTCACACATACACACACACTCAGACACACTCTCACACACTCACACACACTCACTCACAGACTCATACACAGACTCACACACAGACTCACTCACACACTCACACACACATACACACACTCACACACACTCACACAGACTCACTCACATACTCACTCACTCACACACACTCACTCACACATACACACTCAGACACACACACTCTCACACACACAGACTCACTCACACACACACTCACACATACACACTCACACACACTCACACACACTCTCACACACTCACACACACTCTCACACACAGACTCACACACAGACTCACTCACACACTCACTCACACATACACACACACTCACACACTCACTCGAGACCGGGCTGATGCTGTCTCCACTCTCCGAACCTCCCTCCTCCCATCACTCAGCTACACTGAGTCCTGCCCGCCGAGACCCATGGAGATGTTGATGGGCAGGACGCGTTTCTCTAAATGCCTTGGGGGAGGGAATCGCCTCTCTCTTCCCCTTCCCTTCTCCCTGGACCTAGACTAACGCTGAGCCTACAGAGGATTCATGTCACCGGCCGGCGTGGCTCAGTGGCTGAGCGTCGACCTATGAACCAGGAGGTCACGGTTCGATTCCCAGTCAGGGCACATGCCTGGGTTGTGGGCTCATTCCCCACTGGGGGCGTGCAAGGAGGCAGCCGATGAATGATTCCCTCTCATCGTTGATGTTTCTCTCTCTCCCCCTCTCCCTTCCTCTCTGAAATCAACAAAAAATATATTTTAAAAAGAGAGTCATGTCGCTGGCGGGGTGTGATGAGATGGGAATTTTATTTTGTTCCATCTCTTTGGGAGAGAGCTGCGTGTGTTTGGAAGAGACACGTGGACACGCTCCTGGGCGGAGGGAGGCCTCCAGGCTTCTCAAGCCTTAAAGATGATGCATACACACGCAGAGTCCGGAAGTGGGGGCTCACGGGCATTTTGAAAATGTGATGACTGCACACAGTACGGAGGGTTTTTTTCTTTGCAGAAGAGAAAGTTTTTCTTCCTGAAATTATCAGGTCAGACAAACCCAAGGTATAGACTGACAACAATTGTGTAATCCCTGGGCTTCGTCTGACGTCCTCTTTAAGGAAGATCAGCCGTCGGTGATTTACGAGTGAGAACTTCATGTGAGTCACAGCTGTGAATCATGCTAACACATCCAAAGGCTCTGCCTGGGGAAGACGAAATTGTATTCCTGCTCCCACACTCCAGTGAAAGCCGGCCTCCCACGGGCCTAGAAGGAAAGCATGGCTTTCAGCCATGACCTTGAACTTGTCTCCTTTATTTCTTCCTGGTTTGGTTTTTATGGGAATCTGGGCTGGGACGCTGGCTCCTCGGACGCTCACATTATTTAGGGGTTCCTGCGTGTGGGATGTCACCCTCCCTCGCACACTCGCTGTTATTTCCACAGAGAACAAGACATTTACAGTTTACAAAGCACTTTCATAAATGACCTCATTTGCGCATCTCAACAACTTTATAGGAAACTATAAATTAGGACCCATTTCTACAGATCAGGGCAGGCGGGCCTGAGAGGGGGTGTGGGTGCTGAGGCAGGAGAGGGGCCGGCGTGGGGCGCCAGCCTGTGGCCCATGAAACGCCAGGGACACAGGGAGCCCTCAGGAGTTTCTTTCGTGGCAAACAGCCCGGAAGCTTCCAGAGCCGGCTGCCTGGTGCAGTGGCCACTGCAGGCAGGGCGCCAGGCCCAGGTCCCCAGGAGGACACCGTGCACCGTGAGGAGTCCGTGGACACAAGGGCTCATCTCAGAGATTCTATCCCAGCCCCCAAAACCCGTGTGCACATGCGCCCACCCCCGCCCCCGCCTCGCCCTGCCCCCGGCTGTGAGTTTCGGTGCAGAACCAACTCCTCTGAGGCCGAAGCGAATGAGAGCCGCTTCCCAGGCCACAGCTGATCAGCCACCCAGTCCAGGGTCATCCACCTCGTGCAAGCGGCTCAGACTCAAAGGCTAACACGGGCCAAATACACGAAGCATGCGGGCCAGGAGTTTGACATGCTTGACCTGGTGCCTATGTGCATAGAGTGGGGGGCAGTGAAGCCGTCGCCATCATACATCTGTGCTCAGTGCAAAAGCCGGCCCTGTGTCTGCTCGCCCCTCCTTCCCTGACGGTCACCGTCGGGGTCCCTTCCCCAAGCAACGCTGCTGGCGAGCTAGAGACCCTCTGTGAGCACAGGGGCTCTCACCGCCCCGTGGACCACTGATCGGCGGGGCCCAGGCTTCCTGGCCCCAGGTCCCCCGCCTCCTCTCAGCACCCACACCCAGTCACGCCTTCACCTGTCACTGCAATGTCGCAGCCCCTCCATCACTCGCTCAGACCACCTGCTCTGTCCGCCCAGCTCACTCCCTCAGCGCCCCGGTTCCAACCGTCCTGGCCCTCCAGGGGACCTACAGTCACACAATCGGGAGACCTCGCCCCCTTCTCCTGCGCCCCAGCTTCCTCTGTCCTCACCCCCGTCCTCCTCCACCTGCTTCCGAACTCATCCTTACCTCATCGCTTGCCTGTGCCCTCCACACCCGCCCCTTCTGATGAAACCACGGCCCCAGCTCACCGCACTGCCGCCTGCTCTGGCCCTGCACCTCCGGGGCCGGGGAAAAGCCACCACACGCTCTGCTCACCCTCCACATTCGGACAGCCCCCAAGGGGGACCAAGCACGTTGCACTTCTCTAGTCTCATTCCCTCCCCCTCACCCAGGGGATGACTTCACACCTTCTCTCCCCTCCCCAAGCCCTCACCACCTCCTCCCCATCCTCCCTCTCTGAACCTGGCTTCTACTTCCCCGAGAAAACCGAAGCCGTCAGAGAAGAACAGCCACCCACCCCACCACCATTTCCGCCCACCCCTGCACCTGCGGACTCCCCTTCTCCCCACACTGTGGTGGGCTGCCCAGCCCTGGCCCCGCCCGCCCATCAGCCCCCTGTCTATCCCCCCACCCACCACCCACCCCTGCGGTGTCCACACAGCAGCCAGTCCCTCCTTGAATCTCTTCCCCCCTTGGTGTCCAGGCTCCCACGCTCCGGCTCTCCCCTCCCTTCCCACCCCTTTTCTCGGGTCCTCTTGTTCTTTCTCGCACCTGAGCCTGCATTCCAGCTCCAGGGCTGTCTGTAATCAGCCCAAGGAAGGCTCGTCTTGTCTGGTGGCTTTAAAGACGATGTTTATGATGAGGGTTCTCAAACCTCCATCTTCAGCAGGAACCTTCCCATGAGCTCCACACCCGGATCCAGCTGCTGCTGCTTGATCCTCACTCGGATCTTAACAGCCTCTTCCCAGGCCCCGCACTGAGCTCCCAGCTCTCCCCTCCCTGGCGCCCTGGCCGCCTCCCCTTCAGCACGAGGCAGCTTCGTTCTTCTCGCTGCTGGGACCCCAGGCACTGCTGCCCTCCCAGCTCGCTTCCCTCCTTTCCCCTGCACATCCGGTTTCTTAGGCAATCTCCGCGCTGTCCCTCAGAGCACACCCAACATCCTACTGAAGCATAGTAATCCCTCCTTTGGAAAAACTGTTTGCAATTCTCTGCTATTTTTAGATAGTCCCTTGCCCTGTAAGTCAACTATGTTATTTTTAGAGAGTCTCTTATTCTGTAGAATATTACTTTGTTTTTTAGCTTCAATAATAGAAAAGAAAAACTTAACTGTCTGACCTTGAAAGCTAGCCATCTACACTAATAAAAGAGAAACATGCAAATTGACCATCACTCCATTACACCCACCAGCCAATCAGGAGAGAATATGCAAATTAGAAGGACTAAGATGGTGGCCACCCAGTGCCCCCAGGCAAGGAGTGGCCAGGCGGGGCAGGACGCCTGCTATGAGAGGTAGGACGGGGGTGGGGGGGGTGGCGGGTGAAGGGATCTACAGGAGCGGCACTCCAGCTGCAGCAAAGACGAAGACGGCAGACTCTGGACTAAGTCTGCAGCGAAGACGAAGGCGGCAGACTCCGGCCGGAGCAAAGACCTGGGTCCTGGGTGCCAGAGGAAAACCAGTGCTGGAAGCCAAGGGAAGGAAGGCCTATTGCACGAATCTCTTCGTGCAACGGACCTCTAGTCTAACATAGGGGCTGATACTAATGCCAGGTGTCTGTATAGATATGTACTCAAGGTTACAGGTGTCTGTATAGATATGATATGTACTCAGGGTTACAAGTTGTCTGTAAAAATAACTTACATAAGGACCTAAAAAGATATAAAAGAGAATGCTTCCTCCTTCGGGTGTTCAGAATGTGACAGAGGTATTCTGCTCTGAACCTTTGCGCAATAAAGATGACTTCTAACTAATTGCCTCATTAAGGCGTCTTGTCCAGCTCGCTGACTTGCAATACAACACAACCACATTTCAACTCCCGCACGGCACCACCCTTGTCAAAGCAACTGTCACCCTCCCCTGGGTGAACGCAACGGCCTTGGGGCAGGCTCCCTGCTCCTGTCTTGCCCCCACAACCCCAACCTCCTCTCTATTCAGCTTCCAGAATGATCTGGTTAAATGCCGTCACCCCACTGCTCAGACCCTCCAGTGCATTTCCATTTCATTCAGAGAAGAGCCATGGACCTTAGCCTGGGCCTACGGTTCCCCGACCTTACCTCGATCTCAGCCGTCGGCCCCTACTGCCCCCACTCACTCTGCTCTGACCACAAGCCATGAGTTTGTTGTCCCATTAACATCATCACCACCTAACATACCATGTGTTTTACTTACTTATCTTGTCAATTGTCTACTTCCCTCAAAAATGGCCTTGGGAACCCAGCTGGTGGGGCTCAGTGGTTGAGCATCAGCCTATGAACCAGGAGGTCATGATTCAATTCCCTGTCAGGGCACATGCCCAGGTTGCAGGCTTGATCCCCAGTGTGGGGCGTGCAGGAGGCAGCCAATTCATGATTCTCTTTCATCATTGATGTTTCTCTCTCTCTCTCCCTCTCCCATTCACTCTGAAATCAATAAAAACATTGAAAGAGGGAGGGAGGGAGGGAGGGAGGGAGGGAGGGAGGGAGGAAATGGCCGTGGGGCAGGGAGTTTGTTGAGTGACTGCCATACCCCAGTGGCAGGGGGGTTCCAGGCAGCCATGTGGCAGGAGGTCACAATGCATGCTTTTATAGATGGGAGGCCTGTGCCCAGGCACACGGGTGGGTTCCTTCGCCTACCTGAGCAGTCCACATGTGAGACGGTGTTTTCAGAGCCGGCACCTGGAGTGCTGCCAAGAAATGACTCCGTGGGCCCCTCGCTGACACCCCTTCCGTGGGCCCGTGGAGACCCAGGAGGCAGCCAAGAGCATGATCTATGGAGCTAGGCGCCTGGGCTGTGTCATCCTGACACTCAGCAGTTTGACCCTGGGAAGAACACGTTACCTTCGAAACCTTAGTTTTCTAACAGTAACATGGGGATAAAGGCAGCTACTTCCCAGGCTTTTGGAGGGCCACATGAGAGTCTGTTACAGTACTTCCTATGGGGCCTATAGATACAGACTAGTAACTTGAAGGATGGAGATTATTAGTGAGGAACGTTACAGGAGGCGCAGGTACTTGGCCTGGAAGAATTTTGCTGGTGATTTATTTATGTATTTATTTTATTTTTTTAAGGGAGAGGGAGAGGAAAGCATTGATGATGACAATCACTGATCAGCTGCCTCCTACATGCCCCACACTGGGGATCGAGCCCACAACCCGGGCAGGTGCCCTGACCAGGAATCAAACTGTGACCTCCTGGTTCATAGGTCGACGCTGTCACCCAGCCACACTGGCCCTGCTCGCTGGTGATTTAAAGGGGCGTGTCTATTCGCAAAAGGACCCAGAGGGGCGGATTGCTGAGGTCTCAGAACAAACCTGCTTTGGCTACAACCGGGAAGGGTCAAGCTCAATCTATTCGAGATGCCTCCAGTGTTAAGGGGAAGTAACCATGGCAACAGGCTTATCTAGAGACGCTGTGGTATCCCATGGGTACAGATCCTTAAAAGACCAGTATGCTCGGGTTATCTGGTCACAGACTCCCTGCACCTTCCTGGTTGAGAACCTGGGATCGGAAAAGAGCCACGAACACGTGCCTCCTCAGAAACGGCATGAGCGCCACGGCCACAGCGGGCAGCCGGCCGGACCTCTGTGCGCCGGTATTGTAAGTTTCCACCTTCTCAGTTTGTTTTGTCTTCTCTCTGTGCTCACTGACGGAGTCAAAGCATTTAGCCTTGAAAACTGCAGGCTCTTCTCAGGGCTGGCGAGAGACATCGAACAAGATGAGAAAAACAGCTGCTTTTCTGCATCGAAAACCATCTTTGCAAGCATCGCTGTGAGCAAGAGAGCTGGCAAGGTCCTGGGGTTTCCGGGACTGTTTTGAAAATGACCTTTAACCTTTAAAATAACTGCCATACTGGTTACCTCACTTAATAATGTGTGCCTTGGTGGTAGTGATTGCATGGAAATTGACATCTGTTTTCTGAACATGTTTTAAGCAAGAAGAGAATTAAGAGTCCCTCCCCTCCCACCTGCAAGGTGGTAAAATAAAACCCAAGACTCTCTTGAATTTGTATTTACACAATGAGTTTGAAAGCCTGCATCTTTTTTTAAATTTCTTTATCGATTAAGGTATTATGGTAGATATGTGTCCTTATCCCCCCATTACCTCCCTCCCACTCATGCCCTCACACCCCTGTTGTCTTTGTCTACTGGTCAGGCTCACATGCATGCATACAAGTCCTTTAGTTGATCTCTCCCTCTTACCCCCCCACCCTCCCCTATCTTCCCTGAGGTTTGATGGTCTGATCCATGCTTCTCTGTCTCTGGACCTGTTTTTGTTCATCAGTTTATGTTGTTCATTATATTCCACAAATGAGTGAGATCATGTGATATTTATCTTTCTCTGACTGGCTTATTTCACTTAGCAAAATGCTCTCCAGGTCCATCCATGCTGCTGCAAATGGTAAGAATTCCTTCTTTTTTACCGCAGCGTAGTATTCCATTGTGTAGATGTACCACATGAATTAGTAGCAGCAGCAGATCCGGGTGACCTTGGAGGTCAGAGGCTTTCAGCCCCGACACATTGAGACTCAGCCATCACGCGGCCGTCAGCTGGGTGAGTGATTAGGGAGGAGAATCACCGGGAAGTTTGGTCTGGCCCCAGCCCGGGCCAATCAGAATGAAATCGGAGTTTCTGGGTGTGGGCACAGGTGCCTGTGCTGAACTAACTAAATGCTCCCCCGGTGGCTTTGTGGGGCCGCCAGGGTGGAGAACCCCCGCTGTGTGAGGATCAGATGGACCCCAGTTACTGGAACAGAGCACTGGCACCTCTCTTGCCAGGCCTCCGGGCATCAGGCCTCCTGGCACATGAAGGAGGGCTCTGTTAGCAGGAGAGAGACTGCGCTACTCCGAGCTCGCCGTCTACACCGAGTCCTCTTAATGTGTGTGGCCGCCACAATTCCCTTTCATTTTGGTGTGAAAATTTTTGTTTAATCAAATCCCATTTTTAGGGAAAAAAAAAAAAAAAAAACCCTCCGATGTCTCTTTTAAACACTCCCACGTCTGTCTTTGCAATGAGCCTTTTCCTGGTGGTTAAAAGTTTTCGTGGTAATTGACCCTCTTGACCAGTGGTCGGCAAACTCATTAGTCAACAGAGCCAAATATCAATAGTACAACGATTATAATTTCTTTGGAGAGCCAAATTTTTTAAACTTAAACTTCTTCTAACGCCACTTCTTCAAAATAGACTCGCCCAGGCCGTGGTATTTTGTGGAAGAGCCACACTCAAGGGGCCAAAGAGCCGCATGTGGCTCGCGAGCCACAGTTTGCCGACTGCGGCTCTTGACCCTCTTTCTTCTCATTAGCAAAAATCTTCACTTTAGATTTCTTAAACTTTTCATGATACTTTTTTTAAAATTGATTTTTTAGAGAGAGGAAGGTAGAGAGAGAGGGGGAAACATTGATGTGAGAGAAACATCGATCAGTTGCCTCCCACATGCACCCCCAACCAGGGGTCAAACCCAGAACCTGGATATGTGCCTTGACAGGGAATCGAACCCGCCACCTTTGGGTGGACGGGATAGTGCTCCAACCACCTGAGCCACCCTGCCAGGGCAATACCTTTTTTTTTTTTTTTTAAATATGTTTTTCTTGATTTCAGAGAGGTGGGGAGAGGAAGAGAGGGATAGAAACATCAATGATGCGAAGGAATCATTGATCAGCTGTCTCCTGCATGCCCCCAATTGGGGATTGAGCCCACAACCTGGGCATGTGCCCTGGGCCAGAGTTGAGCCCAGGATCCTTCAGTCCACAGGCTGACGCTCTATCCACTGAACCAAACCGGCTAGCCCCCGCCACCACCCCCCCCCCCCGCCCTTTTTTTTTTTTTTTATCGCAACTCAGTCCCAGAAACAGAGGTGCCTGTGACCATGGTATGTGTGTCTGTGTTTCCTACGTGGAGCTGCCCTGATGCAGGGGCCAATAGCCCCACGTGGCTCCTGACATTTAAATTAACTCAAATGAGAAACAGCTCCTCCGCCGGACCAGCCCCACGTGGCCTGTGGCCAGAGGCACCTGCGTGCAATTGAGTGGATGGCGACTCTCCCCCTCATTGCGCAAAGCTGGGCAGCACTGGGTTCCAGAGCGCGGCTCACCTTGTGCAGCCACAGAGGGCTTTACTCCCGGACCTGAGGGACACAGAGGCCCCCCATCCCTAGCTGGGGCAGGCCCCCCATCCCTAGCTGGGGCAGGCCCCCCATCCCTACCTGGGGCAGGCCCCCCCATCCCTACCTGGGGCAGGCCCCCCCATCCCTACCTGGGGCAGGCCCCCCCCATCCCTACCTGGGGCAGGCCCCCCCCATCCCTACCTGGGGCAGGCCCCCCCCATCCCTACCTGGGGCAGGCCCCCCCCATCCCTACCTGGGGCAGACCCTCCCATCCCTACCTGGGGCAGACCCCCCCATCCCTAGCTGGGGCAGACCCCCCCATCCCTACCTGGGGCAGGCCCACGCGGAGAGAGCAGGCAGCCTGAAGCCGCGTCCCTGGGAGGACCTGGGACCAGCTGGGAGACAGCTCGGCCAGGAGGGAGGAGCGGATGGCGGAAGCGCGGTCCTCCCCACGCGGGGCGGCACATCACAGCGCACACGGGTGGAGCTGGCCCCTCCGCCCGCTGTAGCTGCCACGTGGTCCCTGAGCTACAGACTGGCCAGGAGCACACACCAGCCCACCCGCCGCTCGTTCCTCCGGTAACTCAGCGCCCTGCGCCCCGCGGAGAGCCCGGTGCCCCGCAGTGACCCCCGCGCCCCGCGCACTGGGGGGCTCTGTGTGGCCAGAGCGGAGCACAGTCGCCCCCGATCCGCGGGGAGTCCATGGCGAGACCCCAGCGGTTCCCGACACCGCGGGGCACCGAGGCCTGCGGACCCTGGTTTCCGGGCCCACGCACGCCGGTCACAGAGCGGGTTATACACGGGACGCGGGAGGAGGCTCACAGCCACAACCCGTACACGACGGACCCAGGAGAACACGCGCTGGAACCACCGCGCCCGCCCGGTGCTCACCTTCCCGCCGCTCCTCCGGGGCCGGCACCGGCCTGGCGGGGCCATCAGCGCGGGGATGCGGGACCTGGAGACACCCGGACAGTGACCGAGGCGGTGCTCCACAGCCCCACGCCCAACAGGGCCACGGGTGGGCGGGACAGAGCAGGCCTCGCGAGATGTCAGCCCCACGCCCAACAGGGCCACGGGTGGGCGGGACAGAGCAGGCCTCGCGAGATGTCAGCCCCACGGAAACCGCGCCCAATTTAAAAGGTCTTGATTGGCGTGGAGCAGGGGCTGAGCGTGGACCTGTGAACCAGGAGGTCAGGGTTCGATTCCCGTTCAGGGCACAGGCCCGGGTTGCAGGCTCCATCCCCAGTAGGGGGCGTGCAGGAGGCAGCCAGCCAATGATTCTCTCTCATCATTGATGTTTCTCTCTCTCTCCCTCTCCCTTCCTCTCTGAAATCAATAAAAATGTTTTTTAAAAACACACACACACACACACACAAAACGTACTGATGGTTTATTTCTGGAATTATCCATTTAATATCTTCAGGCCGCAGTTGAAACCGAAAGCACAGAAAGCAAAACTGCACCTGAATGGGGACAACTGGCCCGGCTGTGGTGGCTCAGTGGGTTGAGCATCGTCCCCTGGACCCAAAGGTCCCCAGTTCGATTCCAGGTCAGGGCCCATGTCCGGGTTGCAGGCTCCATCCCCAGTTGGGGGGCATGCAGGAGACAGCAGATCAGTGATTCTCTCTCATCATTGATGTTTCTCTCTCTCTCTCTCTCTCCCTTTCCCACTCCATTCCTCTATGAAATCAATAAAAATATTTTTTTGGAAAAAAAAAAAAAAGAGGGGACAACTGTCCAGAGAAACCCCCTACCCACCCTGCAGTGGCCAGGGAGCCAGGCCCCACCCTCTTCACCCTCGCTGCCCAGCGGAGGGCAGATTCCCGCCCGGAGAGGGAAGGCGGCCATCTGCTCCACTCCTCGTTTTCCTGCCTCGGCCACACAGCTCTGAGCCAAGGCTGTGAGCCCTTCCCTGGGGTCTGTCCGTCTGGTCTGGGCCTGCAGCTACACAGGCTGGTGCAGAAGCAAAATGGGAGGCCCTCCTCCCACCCACCCATGCCATGAGGGAGGGTTTCTGCCCTCTGCGGGGCAGAAGATCCGGCTCTGCGTGCACGTGTGTGCACGCGTGTGTCTATGCACATTACCGAGCTTCCATCTTGTCAGCATCCCTCTGTCCTGCGGTTAACAGGGGAATGAATGCAACCACACCCCCTACTGTAAAGTGTAAAAGCTGTTCAAACGTGTGTTAAACCTTCAGAGGGAGGCGCTGGTCCTGTGCGACCCCCCCGAGTGGCAGGCTTGGACGTGGACAGGAACGTGAGTTCTCTGGGTGATGACAGTTTCTGAAGTTGGCTGTGTTGCTGACTGCCCCGGCCTGTGAGCACACGGATGCCACCGAGCTGTTCACTTGAAGTGGGTGAACTGCATGGTCTGCACTTAAGCCTCAATAGAGTGGTTAAAAAACAAAAGCACGTCTGGGGAGGCCACAGCTGTGCGCGTGGGATGAGTGTCAGCAACACGAGGACCTGGATTCTTCCTGCGCCTCCCAGGGCGGAGGGGCCTGCAGCAGCCCAGGCGTCCCAGACCTGAGATCCAAACCAACCCGTTGAGCCTGCATAGTCAGCACCCCAGGTGGTCACAGGCACGCTGCTTGCACACTGCAAGGCTTCAACGCAGGAAACAAATCTAAAGTGAGCTAGTGATGGATAAAAATCGAGGTGACGTACTTAGGTTTTCTATTTCTTTAAATATTACTTTGTCTTTTTTATTTCTGTGTTTTGAGATAGTTAAATGTGTACATTTTTAAAATATATTTTATTGATTTTTTTAATATATTTTATTGATTTTTTTACAGAGAGGAAGGGATTGGGATAGAGAGTTAGAAACATTGATCAGCTGCCTCCTGCACACCTCCTACTGGGGATGTGCCCGCAACCAAGGTACATGCCCTTGACCGGAATCGAACCCGGGACCTTTCAGTCCACAGGCCGATGCTCTATTCCCTGAGCCAAACCGGTTAGGGCTATTTTATTGAGTTCTTACAGAGAGGAAGGGAGAGGGATAGAGAGCCAGAAACATCGATGAGAGAGAAACATCGATCAGCTGCCTCTTGCACACCCCCTACTGGGGATGTGCCCGCAACCAAGGTACATGCCTTGACCGGAATCGAACCCGGGACCCTTGAGTCCGCAGGCCGACGCTCTATCCACTGAGCCAAACCGGTTTCGGCAGGGCTGTACATTTTTAAATACTAGAGGCCAGGTGCACAAATTCGTGCACATGTGGGGCCGATCAGGCAGGCCTGCTGGGCGGAGGGGCTGAGGGCGGTTGGCAGGCTGGCCCCGCCCCCTGGTCAAACTCCCAGTCAAGGGGACAATTTGCATATTAGGTTTTTGTTATATAGGAGGAGGATAATAGACATGCTGGTAACTGACCTCCACTTAACCAATCCATCCATTGTGCCCGCTCTCCATTCCGGCTGCAATACGCATGCCTGGGCTGGAGTATGTGGACCCTCTGCTGCAAGACTGCCCTTTTGGAAACCACTGCCTGTCTGCCCCCATCAGTGAGGACACGTGCGCTGGTCTGTCTGCTTGGGCTGATATAACAAAGCACCGTAGACTGGGTGGTTTACACAATAGATGTTTATTTTTCACACTCTGCCAAGTCCAAGGCCAAGATGCCAGCCAAGTAGGTCCCTGGCAGCTCTCTCACAGATGGCTGGCTTCTCGCTGTGTCCTCACATGATGGGGAGTTCTCATGTCCCTTCCTCTTTTTATAAGGACATTAATCCCATCACGAGGGCCACATCATGAAAACACCTAATCTTAATGACCTCCCAAGATCTACCTCCAAATACCATCATTGAGGATTAGGGCTCCAACAAATGAATTGGGGGAGGGGTGGGGGGGCGGGGACACAAATATCCAGTCCACAGCAACTCTTTTTCTAAGAAGAGTTATAGAAGTATCATATGATCTCACTCATATGTGGAAGCTAAGTAACAAAATAAACTGATGAACGGACTGGACCCAGAGACGTGGAAGGAGGGAACAGAGTGCGGGACCTCGGAGGAAAGATGGGGGAGGGTGGGTGGAAGGGAGGTAATCAACCAAGGACCTGGTATGCATGTATGCATAACCCATGGACACAGACAATGGGGCGGGGCGGGCCTGGGGTGGGGGCGGGGGCAGGCTGGAGGGGAGTAAATGGGGGGGAAATGGGACATATGCAATACTTTCAACAATAAAAAATTATAAAAAAATAAAATTATAGCACGTACAGTTATATACAGTACATAATACTTGAGAATGATAATAAACAACTGTCACACAAAATATAAAATAAAAAGAATTACCGGGTGAGGCCGCACACACCTGGGTCCGGGTGAGGCCACGCGCCCCAGGGCCTGGGTGATGCTGGGTCCCAGGTCCAGGTGAAGCCGCGCCCCTGCGTCCGGGCGAGACCAAACCAGAGGGAGTCGGACCTGCATTACCACCATTTGTCCACCATCCAGAGCTGAAAAGTCAGTGCCGACATGTACACAAAAGGAACTGGTGGACATTGAAATTGGGTCTCAAAAGAACTGTTGGTCCAGAAAGAAACTTACTACAGACTGATTCATTTGCCTGTCAGCATAACTATTATTGCTCGTCTCACATTCGGTTCTTATAAGTGTATTTCTAGTGACACATGATCTCGCTCATGTCGGGCCTCAGAGGGAGGGTGGGAGAGGGTGGGGGTCGGGGGGAGAGATCAACCAAGGGACTTGTGTGCATGCATACGAGCCTAACCAATGGTTAAGGACAACAGGGGTGTGGGGGCATCCGTGGGGAGGGGTGGGGGATGGGAATGGGGGGGTGAGGACAAATATGTGACACCTTAATCAATAAAGAAATTTTAAAAAATAAAATAATAAAATAAAATAAAAAGAAAAAGAATTGTAGCACTGAAGGTCAAACATGTACCTTCCTTCCTGTTACATGCAAAGTAAAATAAAACCCCTTCTTACCATGTTTCCTATTCACTGTTTTAATCCTCATGGTGCTTTTTTTTAATCTTTAGAGTTGCATGATACACTTACAGTTAGCTGAACTATCAATCCTTGGAGAATTTAGTAAATTAGGGATTCGCCAATGAAAGGAAACGGTGTCGGTGTGCTACAGCGACACCTGGTGGTAGAATATGCGATAACAGCATGAGCCTCCTCTAAAGGCTGATTCCTGATTTCTTCCGGAAGAAAATTAAGTAAAATGGAAACTTGAAGGAGCATTGCATAGAACGGAGCCAAGAAGAGGCGAACGTGTGAAGGTGCGTGCAAGTGCGTTTCTTTCTGTGCATCAGAGGCAGGAACGAGCCACAGCACGGCCAGGGTAGCGCTTGGTCAGGCTGCCTCCCGGTTTTCTCACCTGGTACAAGATGTGCAGCCCCTCTAGGCCCTGCTTTCTCACCTGTAAAATAGGAAGATTGAATAGTCCCTACTGAGCTTACTAACCCGTGTCCCTAAGTGAAAACTACTCTGTAAATTATATAAATGTTGGGGGCGGGCTATAAGGGATCAATGAGGGGGGAAAAGGGGAACATATGTAAATACTTCCAACAATAAAGTTTTTTTTTAAAAAGACTAAAAGATAAAAGAGTCATTGAAGACAATACCCAGGCCCTGCTCGGTTTGGCTCGGTGGATAGAGCGTTGGCCTGCAGATTGAAAGGTCCCAGGTTTGATTGGGGTCGAAGGGCACATGCCTGGGTTTCGGGCTCGATCCCCAATGTGGTGCGTGTAGGAGGCAGCTGACCAATGATTCTCTCTCATCATTGAGGTTTCTATCTCTCTCTCCCTCTCCCTTCCTCTCTGAGATCAATAAAAATGTATTTTAAAAAATATATATTTTTAAAAAAAAAAGACAATACCCAGAAGAAAAAAAAATAATAAACTGTATGAATATTATGCGATACAAGTGTTGGCTGTTACTATACTAGAGGAAATTAGTACAAAGTTAGCTTTCAGCCGCAGATTTTCCTTCCAGGGATTTTAATGCCGCTTAAAGTTGAGACGGCATTAGTCCACTTCCCTCGGGGGCTCGCTGCTTAAAATTCCAATGTGCCGATTCATGGGGTTCGGAACAGCAGGTCTAGGGCCGGGGTCCTCAGCCAGGGGGACATTCTAGCTCACAGCGCGGGGTGGGGGGGGAGGGTGGGGGGGTGTTAGACGCCAGAGATGCTGCTGAACACCCTGCAGGGCGCAGGCAGCACCCACAGCAAAGCGTTACCAGCCCCACGTGTGGGTCGCGCTGCAGCTGGGAAAGCTGGGCCGGGAATGAATGGAAGGGAGTGAGTCTGGCTTCTCTGTCCCTCCTGCGTCCTCACCGCAAGCTGCAAGGACAGGACGTGGGTTGCAAATGAGCATTCCTCAACTGCGAGTGCTAGTGCCTGAGCAGGGTCTGCAGGTTGTCTCCGTGAGTGGGCACCCTCTTCCTTTTGGAGGGAAGGGGAACCTGCGGGAATGAAGCTCCTGCTGGGGAGAATGCATGGCTGCTTGTGGAATGAAGTTGGAAGGCGCCAGGAGAGGGAATAGTCTTCGTATTGGCCGTATGCTCCGACCATGTAGACACAGTATAGCTGGGTGTTGTTTTTTAATGGGACAAGTATAGGGCGAGGGGGCATATACTAGTAAAGAAAGGGGTTTTAAAACGTGTTTTTAGCCCTAACCGGTTTGGCTCGGTGAATAGAGCGTCAGCCTGCGGACTGAAGGGTCCCAGGGTTCGATTCCGGTCAAGGGCATGTACCTTGGTTGCGGGCACATCCCCAGTGGGGGGTGTGCAGGAGGCAGCTGATTGATTCTCATCAGTGTTTTTAATTCTCTATCTCTCTCCTTTCCTCTCTGTAAAAAAAACAATAACATAAATTTAAAACAAATCAAAACTGTTTTTAGCCCTAGCCAGGTAGCTCAGTTGGTTAGAGCATCATCCCAATACACCAAGATTATGGGGTTTGATCTCTGGTCAGGGCACATAAGAAATAACCGATGAGTGCATAAATAAGTGGAACAACAAATTGATGTTTCTCTCTCTCTCCCTCCCTCTCTCTAAAGTCAATAAATAAAATTTAAAAAATAAATAACTGTTTTCAGTAATTATATTGGCAGTGTAGTATTAGTATTGTTGCTTTGAGACTGTTGTAATATAGGATAAAGCAAATGAGTAAGTATGGAATATTCTATTATCCATCTGGTTTCTGAGAATATTTTCTATTTGGAAAAGTAGTTATACAAGTGTAAGATAGAAGAGGCTAAGTAAAACCCTGTAGTTCTAAATTTGAATTTGAAGTATCAGTATGAACTCATGGGGTATTTGTTCTATATATTATATTATTAAATTACTAGAGGCCTGATGCATGAAGATTCCTTCCCCTGGCTGCTGACACCGCCTTCACTCTGACCCAGAGCCGCTGCCCAGAGGCCCTGAGTGGCTGGGGCGGTGCGGAATGCCTGCGGCGTCGCCATAGCGATGATGCAAGCGTCCCACCCCTGGCCACTCGGCACCTGTGTATGCAAATTAACCCGCCATCTTTGTTGAGTTAATTTGCATACTCGTTCCTGATTGACTGGTGGGTGTTGTGAAGGTACGGTCAATTTGCATCTTTCTCTTTTATTAGAGTGTATATCATCTTATATCATATTACATTATATTAACTGAAAAGGCCCATTAGTGAAACAATGGCCAACACAGTAGCAATGAGCATCTTTACTACAAATTATTATTTTGACATAACATTTCCCACTGAAACAAACCAAGGCTTCTTGATGATTCCTGGTTTGGGGCAGGACACGTACACACTGACCTCTGTCATATCATCTTGTCATATCAGATCACAGGGAAGCGATGGAAGACCACTAGTCCCGTAAGAAGGATGCAGGAGCCAACTGCAAGAGGCATCCATTGCCAAAGATGGGGCGATTTCTGCCCAAGTCCAAGGGTTGAAATTGTTTAAGTCCATAGGCTCACAATTATATGTTTTTTAAGTTTAAATAATCACATTTGGGGGTGTAAGGAAGCAACTTGAAACACTGGTACATAAAGCAAAAGAATCAAGCATTTTTCTTGCCTTTCCTACATCAGTTGTACCACCAGGAAACCAACTGATAAAGGGAGGCATCTCGTTATGAAAACATTACCACTAATAATTGGAAAAGTGGTAGCATTAGAATAGTACCAGTTTGCAACTCCCAGTGAATGAATGGATGTAGGTATTAAGCATCCACGGTTGCTTACATAACAAAAGGGAGTCCACCAGAGGTTCGCGCCTCCTGTTCAAGGTCACATCACCACCTATGGCCTTGCCAAGGAGGTGGAGTCTGACTCCCCAAGCCTCAGCTGCCCCCCAGCTGCCCCGTGGAAGGAAACCCAGCCGCGCTGACCTGCACCAAGAGCGTGTTCCCAGCAACAGCCCAGCGGCAGGAAACGTCCCAAGTCAAGGACTCGGGTTTCTCAAGAGGTCAGTGGTGAGGCTGAGGGAGGGGTCAAGGAGGAACTGGAAGGTTTAGAGACTTAACATCAGAAATTTTAAATGGACAACGACAGAGTCCCAGGGTGTTTGCTTGGGAGAAAAAACCATAAAGACACACAAGCAAGTGGCTATCTTCATGGTCACTTGGAGGGAAGGATGCGATTGAAAGGAAGCACACGAAAGGCCTTCTCGGTGCAGAAAAATTCTGTGTCTTGATGTGGGTGGTAGTTCTATGCCTTCTAACTACATATTAATAAGTTAATACTAATATGAGGCTATATGAAATTAGATTAATTTAAATTTAATAACTTAATATTAAATACTATATATGCCTTATAATTCATTAAGTTATACACCCATTTTGGTGAGATTTTCTGTGTCTGCATTTCGTCTTTCAATAAAAAGTTTTAGAATAATATACATAAATTGGATGGCAGAAATTTGTAGAATCTCTTCACAGCAACACACATACACAGGGAGTTTTTGTAGCTGCTTTTACACTTAACCTTCACGGTTGGTGATGTAATGGTAATTACGTGGATTGGCCACGAGGGTGAGCTCTGTGCTGCCACAGGCCCTGTGCACAGTGATGAAAAGGGGATTTTAATGCTTATGTAACCATGAGTATTAGGATAAAACAAGCAAGTGTTCATTGTCCTTTGATCACAATCTCCGTGAGTGTCCGCTCCGGCAATTTTTATTTGTAAATACTGACAATACTGTAGCTTTCTCCTCCTTTAAAATGTCCTACTTCATTTAATACGTTACTATGATAAAACCCCAGAAACCATCATAACAAAACATTAAGACCTAACATGTGGTGAAAAGTTTTCTAATAAGTTGTCTAGCATGGATGGACCAGGAAAATATTATACTTAGTGAAATAAGCCAAACTGAGAAAAACAAATATCACGTGCTCTCACTTGTTTGTGGAATCTAATGAACAAAATGAATTGACCAACAAAATAAGACCCGAAGCAGGGAGGCATGGAACAGACTGACGTACCTGGATGTGGGGTTGGGGGGATGAGAAGAGATAAACCAAAGAACTTATATACTTACTAGTGTCCCGGCACACAGATTACGTGCACATTGAAAGGAAATTAATTAGAAGAAATATTTTAATATCGCTATTTGCCCTTTCTCTATAATAGAAGTGTCAACCAAATTCACGATCAACAATGAAAGATGGAAATACACACGTGCGATTGGCATCAGCAAGAGCTTTATATGTATTGCACATGCACAAGTCAACTTAGCCATATATATATAACTAGGGGCCCAGTGCACGAATTCATGCACCTTGAAAGGAACTGTGGGCTGCGAGGCTGCGGTGGGTACATGAGCAGGTCTCGGCCCATCCTCTGCGCCCCCACCCGACCCCTCCCGCCATGGCTCCCGGTCCTCTGTCTGCCGGCAGCCCCACTTCCTCCACCGCCGCTCCCACGCGCTGGCAGGGTCCACCAGGTTTGCACCCACTGACAGCGCGGAGAGATTGGGGCTGGTGCTGTCAGCAGGTGCGAGCTGGCAGCTGCTGCCCCAATCACCCCTCAGGAGAAGGGGGAGGTGAAGCCCTGAGGAGCGATTGGGGCCGGCGCGGGGCCAGGTGTGAGCAGCAGCTCTGGCACTGGCAGCGGGTGCGAGCACCAGGCGGGGCTACAGTGTGCGGGAGCAAAGAATTTTCAGTAACCACCAGAGGCTCGCCCCATGACAGCAACCGGTGTCCCACCTTGGTCTGGTGCCCCAGCTCACCTGCTCCACCATCCCGCCATGGCCGACGCCCACCATGTTCCACGTTCTGCCACCTGCTGCTGACGCCCGCCACGTCCCGCCTTTCATTACATAGGACATGCAGAGCCCACGGACACGGCAACAGGGTGGTGAAGACCTGGGGAGGAGGGTGGGCAGGCCTGGGAGGAGGGGGGAACGGAGGGGGGAATAGGAGATACCTGTAATATTATCAACAATAAAAAAAATGTTTTCTAATAGTTTACCGATAGCCCAGTGGTGGTGGAGATACAAACACCTCCTCCCCTCATTAACAGCACAGCACGGGGCCAATGAAGATTGACAGGTGGTCCTTGACCGGCCAGGGCCTTAGGACGGCGGCGAGGCCAGTTGTGAGCCTAATCCAAGAGCCCTCCTCCTTGCGTGCACGTGAGAAGGCAGCTGCTCACAGAATTTCCTCCAGGAGCCCAGGCTGAGCTAGGCAGGCCCGCGTCTTAGGTCTGAAGGAGCAGCTCTCCGAGGACAGCTGCTGGTCTTCTTCCAAAGGGGGAGCAGGTGGTACAGCCTCCCTCTGGGAATCAATCCGGCCCTCGGAGGCTTTGTGTTCCTAGGGAAATAAAAAGCGTCTGAATTGTCCACAGGCTGAGGCCCGGCTGGTGGCTCAGTTGGTTGGAGCACCGTCCCAGGCACCAAAAGGTTGTGGGTTCAATTCCCGGTCAGGGCACGTATCTAGGTTGCAGGTTCATGTGCATGGGAGGAAACCAACTGATGTTTCCCTTTCAGGTTGATGTTTCTCTCCCCCTCCCCCGCCCTTCCTCTCTCTCTAAAATCAATAAACATACCCTTGGGTGAGGATTTTTAAAAAATATATATTTTATTGATTTTTTTACAGAGAGGAAAGGAGAGGAATAGAGTTAGAAACATCGATGAGAGAGAAACATCGATCAGCTGCCTCCTGCACACCTCCTACTGGGGATGTGCCCGCAACCAAGGTACATGCCCTTGACCGGAATCCAACCTGGGACCTTTCAGTCCGCAGGCCAACGCTCTATCCACTGAGCCAAACTGGTTAGGGCATGGGTGAGGGTTTTTAAAAAGAAAAGCTTATGAATTGTTCACAGGCTAAGAAAAAGAGGTACTTTGAGTTTTAGCTTTTTTCTGCAAGAATGCAATGGATAGTACAATAAATCTTAACCTTTGACCTTAACTATTATGTCATTTTGCAATGCCTCTCCAGCCATCCCAACAGTGTGATACAGTGTGCACGGGCATGTAAGTATAAATTTATAATGTATACATTTCTTTTTTAATGTATTTTTATTGATTTCAGAGAGGAAGGGAGAGAGAGGGAGAGGGAGAGGGAGAGAAACGTCAATGAGGAGAGAGAATCATTGATTGTTTGCCTCCTGCACCCTCCACATGGGATCAAGCTCACAACCTGGGCATGTGCCCCAACTGGGAATCGAATTGTGACCTCTTGATTCATAGATTGACGATCAGCCACTGAGCTACACCTGCCGGGCTGATGTTTCTGTACTAATAAAAGCCTAAGTGGTCCTAGTGCCCTCGTGCAATGCCCTCACATCGCCACCAGATGGCCGCCCTCACGTTGTCACAAGATGGCCGGCAGGGGAGGGCAGTTGGGGGTGATCAGGCCAGCAGGGGAGCAGTTAGGCATCAATCAGGCCAGCAGGGGAGCAGTTAGGGGGTGACCAGGCTGGCAGGCAGGCAGGCGAGCAGTTACCCCCGTGCACGAATTTCATGCACTGGGCCTCTAGTACATTTATGGTAAGAATGACTCGTTCTGGTTGCTGGTTGAGATCTCACTTTGGTTCATTAGAGATGCCTTGGGGTCTGGTATCCTTCCCGCGGTGATGATGGCCTCTTGGTGGCAGACAGCTGGGAGGCTGATGGACAGTGACAGCTGCAGAAGGTCCTTCTGGGTGGACACCAGGGCTTTACCCTGATCCCTGGTGTTTTCTCAGGATCCCAGGCCTTGCTCCAGAGCCGAAATCCAGCCTCTCATTCTAGGGCTTTCCCAGGTGCCTCAGGCCCCCGCCGGCCCCCGCCGGCCCCCCCCCCCCCCACCCCCCCCCCCCCCCCCCCCCCCCGCACCCAGAATGCGTCCTCCGCGCCGCTCTTCCGATGCATATGCAGCGGTTAAGCAAATGGGCTCTGGCCGTGGCGAGAACGGAGTTAGAATCCTGGTTCGGCCACTTTTATGTGACCTTAGGCAAATTATTTAACCTCCCTAAGCCCTTGCTGCCTTTCCCATTAAGGGTAACAATACTCACTTAGCATGGATGTTTGACAAAGCGAACACTCCCCTGTAACCAGCACCCAATTAAAGAGCTTGAACAGCTGGCACCCAGCCACGGACCCCACCACTTTTGACCACAGGTTTAGTTGGTCTGTTTTTTTTTAAATATATTTCTTTATTGATTTCAGAGAGGAAGGGAGAGGGAGAGAGAGATAGAAACATCAATGATGAGAGAGAATCATTGATCGGCTGCCTCCTGCACGCCCCCCATTGGGGATCGAGCCCGCAACCCAGGCATGTGCCCTTGGCCAGAATCGAACCTGGGACCCTTCAGTCCGCAGGCTGACGCTCTATCCACTGAGCCAAGCCGGCTAGGGCTAGTAGGTCTGTTTTTGAACCTGATATAAATGCTAACATACAGCATTTTTATTTTCATTTCTGTTTTTTCCCCCTCATCCTTCTCTTTCTGAGATTCACCCAAGTCGTCACATTGGCAGTAATCCTTTCATTCTCATGCTGCTAGTTGAGCACGTGGGGGCATTTCCAGTTTGGGCTAGTACCAAGACAGCTGTTAGGAACATGCCAGATGTAGTGTCAAGCAGTAAAAAAATAAACAAGCTAATAAATCTCTCCTGAACTGGGGTGGAACAAACTTCTAGACTTGTATATTACAGTACAGAATTCTTTTTTTTTAAATATATTTTATTGATTTTTTACAGAGAGGAAGGGAAAAGGATAGTTAGAAACATCGATGAGAGAGAAACATCGATCAGCTGCCTCCTGCACACCCCTGCTGGGGATGTGCCCGCAACCAAGGTACATGCCCTTGACCGGAATCGAACCTGGGACCCTTCAGTCCGCAGGCCGACGCTCTATCCACTGAGCCAAACCAGTTAGGGCACAGTACAGAATTCTTACTGACAGGTAGTGTGGCAGGCTGGAAAAGAACCAGGGTTTTAGACAAGACACATTTGTCCCTGAATTCTGAACCTTTCATGTCCTAATAGTGTGGCTTGGGTGGTTACTTGACCTTTCTGAGTCAATTTCTTCCTTGGCAAAATCATAATAAAAATGTCTCCTGCATTTGGCGCTAGAGAGGGTCACCTGAGATGGTGTCTGCAAAGACCCTGGCAGCGTGCCTAGGGCACATGAAGGTGAGTTTGCACATGCCCTGGCCACAGTTCAGCGGCAGGAGGAGAACAGGTTTAAAGGGAGGAACCTTTTCTCTCCTGGATGCGTTTACTCAGCACATTTATTCAAACAAATGTCCTGGAAATATTTTTATTACAAAATTAACAAAAGGCAGAGAAATGTTTATATTTTCAAAATGTGTGACCAACTGAAGCAAATGCTTCTAACTGCATATCCAGTTGGTGGCACATCCACACAGAGAGACTAAAACACAGCATTGACCCCACACCCCTGGTGGGTGGACTCTAAGGACAAAAAGTAGATGATAGATAGATAGATAGATAGATAGATAGATAGATAGATAGATGATAGATAGATAGATAGATAGATAGATAGATAGATAGATAGATGATAGATAGATAGAATCATTATATTGATATCTTTTTAAAAATATATTTTATTGATTTTTTACAGAGAGGAAGGGGGAGGGATAGAGAGTTAGGAACATTGATGAGAGAGAAGCATCGATCAGCTGCCTCCTGCACACCCCCCACTGGGGATGTGCCCGCAACCAAGGTACATGCCCTTGACCAGAATCGAACCTGGGACCTTCCAGTCCGCAGGCTGACGCTCTATCCACTGAGCCAAACAGGTTAGTGCTATATTAATATCTTAGGAACCAAGATTTTCAGCATAAAAGAGACAGGAGTTTAAACTTCAGAAAAGTTAGGTAAAAATCCTCCAAGCCAAGCATGTCAAACTCAAAGGCTAACACGAGCCACATAAATGAGGCATGTGGCCCGTGGGCCGCGAGTTTGACACGCTTGCTCCAACCCATTACTATGTACTATTGTACAGTAGGCAGCAACTAAGGCCAAGAAGTGCTGACACCTAATAGCAATGGGCGTCACTAGTGCCCAGGTGTAAATGTTCTAATTTGAATAAAATATAAATTCATGATGTAACATTTTTCTTTCCGCCTCTGCCCACTGAGCGAGCCTAGGAGCAGCGGCAGCCCGTCGCGTCTTGATTCCCAAATATTATACCTACAAAGAAAAAAACCCGGCTCTTTGGAGAAATGGTTGAGTCCAGGTCCACGGCACAAAATGTACAAGATGTTCCAGGGACACCTTTTGTGTCAGAAAGGAAGGACATTGATGCCTGGCTGGTGTGGCTCCGTTGGTTGGTTGCTGTCCTGTGCACCAAAGGTTGCCGGTTCAATTCCCGGTCAGGGCACACGCCCAGGCTTCAGGCTTGGTCCCTGATTGATGTTTCACTCTCACATTGATGTTTCTCTTTCTCCCTCTCCCCTCTTTCTAAAAATCAATTAAAAAAAGAAATCAACCAGCAAAATCCAGCGTGGAGGAAATTCAGTCTCCAATAATATGTTTTTCCAATCCATAATCTTCTCATAGGTTTATCTTTCCTCTGATTTATAATTATGTCAGATTTATAATTATATTCTTGTTGGGATTACCCCCATTAGAATATGGATATTTGCAAAGAATATATGGCCCTTCTGTGGCTCAAAACCAGTATTCCATTCTATTTTATTGGCTTTTCAAATATGCTCAGTTCATTACACAATTGTTTAGTCTTTTTAAAACATATATTTATTGATTTCAGAAAGGAAGGGAGATAGAAACATTGATGAGAGAGAATCATCGATTGGCTGCCTCCTGCTCACCCCTCACTGGGGATCGAGCCTGCAACCCAGGCATGTGCCCTGACGGGGAATCCAACTGTAACCTCCTGGTTCATAGGTCAATGCTCAACCACTGAGCCACACCAGCCAGGCCACAATGTTTAGTCTTTAATATTGTGTAGGAGAAGATAAGCACCATGCTCTAAACCAAGTAATAAGCTTCTTTTTTAAACAATGAGATTCTAGTCATATTTCACAATAAGGTATAATACAAAGCACTAAGCAAATACATTATTAATGAGCTAGGGTTTCCTTATATTAGTTACTGTAGAAGAGACTATGGCAGTGATGGCGAACCTATGACATGCGTGTCAGCACTGACACACGTAGCCATTTCTGATGACACGCGGCTGCATGCCGAGGATGAAACATTTGCTGCTCCTGAGGATGAAACATTTGCAACTAGTCTTGGAGTTAGTTTTTTCCTCAAAGTGACACACTACCCGAGTTATGCTCAGTTTTTTGGCGAAGTTTGACACACCACGCTCAAAAGGTTGCCCATCACTGGACTATGGTATAAGGTCAACTGAATAGTTTTAAAAGAGTTATGCATTTTATTTATAAGGGAGAAAAGATTCCCAAACTGGTAAAATTCTGCAGCATCTCAGCACAAGTATTTGAGGACCTGCTTGAAAGCGGTGGCCCATGGCAGGCACCCGCAGAAGCCATTGGAATGAGGTTCTGTCATAGGATGCATTTCTCTTCCTTTTTAATTAAGTTTATTGCCTTGGCTGGTGTGTTTCAGTGGTTAGAGCATTGGCCTGTGCCCCGGAGGGTTGCAGGTTTGATTCCCAGTCAGGAGTTAGATCCCCAAGTTCCTGTTGGGGAGCCTGCAGGAGGCAACCAATTAATGTCTCTCACATCGATGTTTCTCTCTCTTTCCCTCCCCACTCCCTCTCTCTCTAAAATCAATGGAAAAACATATCCTTGGGTAAGGATTAACAAAAAATAAATTTGTTGGGTGACACTGGTTAATAAGATTATATATGTGTTTCAGTGTGCAACTCTATGATTCATCATCTATATATTGCATTGTGTGCTCATCACCCAAAGTCTCATCTCCTTCTGTCACCGTATTTTTTACTCTTTTTACCCTCTTCAACTTCCTCCTCACCCCTTCCCCTCTGGTAACCACCATACTGTTGTGTCTAGGAGTTATTTTTTTTTTAACCCACAAGTGAAATCATATGGTCCTTGTCCTTTTCCATCTGACTTATTTTGCTTAGCATTATGCTCTCAAGATCCATCCTTGCTGTGCTAAATGGTAGTATTTCATCTTATGACTGAGTAGTATTCCATTGTATACATGTACCACATCTTCTTTATCCAATCATCCTCTGAAGGACACTTGTTTCCATATCTTCATTACGATTAATAATGCTATAATAAACATAGGGGTGCATACATCTTTATAAACTAGAGGCCCAGTGCACGAAATTCATGCACTCGGGTGGGGGTGGGGGTGTCCCTCAGCCCGGCCTGCACCGTCTCACTGTCCGGGAGCCCTCAGGGGATGTCTAACTGACTGCTTAGGCCCTCCCCGCGGGGAGCATGCCTAAGCCATCAGTCGAACATCCTTAGCACTTCCACGGAGGCGGGAGAGGCTCCTGCCACGGCTGCTGCGCTCGCCAGCCGTGAGCCCAGCTCAGGGCTTCTGGCTGAGCGGCACTCCCCCTTGTGGGAGCGCACTGACCACCAGGGGGCTGCTCCCACATTGAGCATCTGCCCCCAGTGGTCAGTGTGTGTCATAGCAACCGCAACCAGCCGTTCCACCGTTCGGTCAATTTGCATATTAGCCTTTTATTATATAGGAAGGACACTACTATAAATTGGCTGTACCAATTTACATTCCCACCAGCAGTGTATGGGGGTTCCTTTTTCTCCACAACCTCACCAACACCTGTTATTTATTGTCTTGTTGATAGCCATTCTAACAGGTATGAGGTGGTATTTCGTTTGTATTTCCCTGGTAGCTAATAAAGTTGAGCATTTCTTCATAAAGCTGTTGCTCCTTTGTATGTCTTCTTTAAAAAAGTGTCTGTTGCCGAAACCGGTTTGGCTCAGTGGATAGAGTGTCGGCCTGCAGACTGAAAGGTCCCGGGTTCGATTCCAGTCAAGGGCATGTACCTTGGTTGCGGGCACATCCCCAGTGGGGGGTGTGCAGGGGGCAGCTGATCAATGTTTCTCTCTCATCGATGTTTCTAACTCTCTATTTCTCTCCCTTCCTCTCTGTAAAAAATCAATAATAATAGTAAAAAAAGTGTCTGTTCAGGCCCTCTGCCCATCAGAAGAAAAAACAAAAGATTCCTCCTTTTCTAGTAGTAGCTCAGCAAAGGAGACTGGCATAACTCAGCCAATGAAGAGTTCACTGTACTTTGAGCTTCCAGTTTCCTCTATTGGACTCTTCGTTTACAGCAGCCTTTCCCAAATCCATAAAAGAGCCTTCCTCTCCCTTGTGTCTCTGGACTACTGTGTAGTTGCTTCACCACCACACTGCACGTTGGAGTTGCAATTCCTTGTTGTTTCTGGGGAAAAACATACTTTGCTGGAGAAATATCTGGCTATTTGTTTAAAGTCAACAACTCCATAAACAAAATTAACCTTTTGCACTCGGATGTCGAGTGTGACTCGACACAGTTAGCATCGGTAGCAGGAATCGAGAAAAAAGCAAGCGAGTGCAAAGGGTTAAATAAGTGAACTAGAAGACATGTTACAAATATACTAGGTGTACCAGTTAATATGCGGATTTTTTTCCATAGATGGAATTACACATATGTTGATATATATGCGATTTGATATGTATGCTATTTTGTTGTATTGCAACAAGCTTCAAAACTTCCTATGTCAAATTTGCTGAAGGTGTTAACATCATAGATATTTTTACACTTAAAAATGTCAAATTTTGTGCCAAAAAAATGCATTTTGCGGGAAGTTATAATTCATTACTTTATTTTGAAGAAAAGTGCTGCTGAATACTTCAGGAAGCTTATGGTGAACATGCTCCATCTCAAGATACTTGTGAACGCTGGTTTAAACGCTTTAAAAGTGATGATTTCGATGTGAAAGACAAAGTCCAGGTCAACCAAAAAGTTTGAAGACCAACAATTACAAGCATTATTGGATGAAGATGCGTGTCAAACTCAAAAACAACTTGCAGAAAGATTAAACGATGCTCAGCAAACAATTTCCGATCATTTACAAGCAATGGGAAAGATTTTAAAGGAAGGAAAATGGGTGCCACATCAACTGAACCAAAGACAAATGGAAAACCAAAAAGTCATCAGTAAAACGTTGCTTCAACGGCACAAAAGGAAGTCTTTTTTGCATCGAATTGTGACTGGCGATGAAAAGTGGATTTATTTTGAGAATCCCAAATGCACAAAATCATGGGTTGATCCAGGTTAACCATCAACATTGACTGCAAGGCCAAATCGCTTCAGAAAGAAGACAATGCTCTGTATTTGGTGAGATCAGGAAGGTGTGGTGTATTATGAACTTCTAAAACCAGGTGAAACCATTAATACTGATCGCTACTGACAACAAATAATCAATTTGAACCACACTTTGATCGTGAAACTACCAGAATGTTCCAGAAGACATGGCAAAGTAATTTTGCTTCATGATGACGCACCATCACACACTTCAAAACCAGTTAAAGACACGTTAAAAGATCTTGCCTGGGAAGTATTAACCCACCCGCTGTATTCACCAGACCTTGCTCCTTCAGATGACCACTTGTTCTGATCGATGGCACACACACTTTCTGAGCAGCACTTCAAAACGTATGAAGAAGTGGAAAATGGGGTCTCTGAATGGTGTGCCTCAAAACAAGAAAAGTTCTATTGAGACAGTATCCACAAATTACCTGAAAGATGGGGAAATGTGTAGCTAGCGATGGACATTACTAAAGTTTCTCTTGAAATTATCGTGTTTTCTTTTATTACAAAATTCGCATTATTAACCAGTACACCTAGTGTTAAAAGTCGTAACTGTCAAGAGCTGCTATAAACTAAGAAAAAAATCACATCTCTCACCCAGTAGGGCGAACTGAGCCCTCCCTGGAGAAGAAACCCGGGTTCCAAAAGATATGTGATCAGTGCTGGGGCCCCGCCAGCAGGCGAGGGGATCCCAAGGCAGGTGCTGGGCATGGAGGCCACGGGGGCATAGGCTACCAAGGAGACAAAACTGAACCTCACGTCACCCTGCTTGGCCCGGAGGATGGCTGGTTAGCCAGAGACGGGTAAGATTCCTCAAGGAAGGAACAACCTAAGACAGGCACAGTCTCAGAGGGGCCATCAGGAGAGAATTTGGGGATCAACAGAGGTGGGGCACAGACCCTCACCCCCCCAACATTGCAGGGGCCTGAACCCTATCCCCTTCTGAGGGAGGTCTCCTGCCCCCATGGCTGCTTCGTGCTTCCCATGCCCAGCTCAGATCAGGACCCAGGTGACTGACGGAGACTTGGCCGACAGCAGCTGCCCTCTCACTCCAACAAAAATTGTTTGAGTTGTCTTGTACCCATGGTGTGGGGAAGTGGGTTTACGATATCTAAATCCAGCCTACCACCAGGAATGCTCAGGACGTACTTAAGAAGGCAAATAATCCCTTCCACCAATATTTACAGGGTAAAACAAGATTATTGTTAGAGTAATAAATTTGACAGTAAAATAGTAGTCAAGTTTTCAGGCAAATTTAAATTGGCTAGTTGAAACAAGCGAATATTCTAGAAAAATTAATTGTACTGGACAAAAAGGTGTCCCTAAAGTGTCAACTAAAATTTTTATTGGTACTTCATCTCATGATAAAATTGTGCACCATATAATGAACCTAAAACAGTAATATTATAGTGCAAAAAATTAAAATTTAAAAGCCATCAAGACTACATTATAAAATTTTCAAAAGCCTCCTAACATTTAAATCAAAAAAGGAGGGGATAGTAGAGGAATATCATGTAAGGAAAAATATCCTGTAAGTAAATTACATCTAGAAAATTAATACTTTAGAAAATTAATTGTAAGGCTAAAAGCAAGACACCCATGAAAAACACACAAGGTGACAAAACAAGCCAGAGGAAAATCATTTGGGCAAAAATTGAAAAAGGATCCCCAGTCAAATTTATAGAAAATATTCCTTTATTAACTTTTGGTCGAGAATGTTTGTATATTTTCAGAAAACAACTCTGAGACCATGTGGATTCCAGCAAGAGAGGAATCGACAGGACTACTCCAGCCATGAAGACAGAAGAGAAGCAGTCCAGAGACGGAAGACGCTGATGTGGCCTTCCCATACTAGCAGGTAACAGCTGTGCATCACTGCAGATTGCCCAGGACCAAACCGGACAGAGTCGGACCTGCATTACCACCATTTGTCCACCATCCAGAACTGAAATGTCAGTGCTGACATGTACACATAAGGAACTGTTGGACATTGAAATTGGGTCTCAAAAGAACTGTTGGCCCAGAAAGAAACTCACTACACACTGATTCATTTGCCTGTCACCATAACCATTATTGCTTGTCTCATTTTCGGTTCTTATAAGTGTATTTCTAATAGCACATGATCTCACTCATCTAGGGGAAATAATGAACAACATAGACTGATGAACAAGAACAGACACAGAAACAAGGAGAAATGGATCAGACTGTCGGGCCTCGGGGGGAGGGTAGGGAAGGGTGGGGGTAAGGGGGAGATCAACCAAAGGACTTGTGTGCAGGCATATGAGCCTAACCAGCGGTTAAGGACAGCAGGGGGGTGGGGGCATGTGTGGGGAGGGGTGTGGGATGGGAATGGGGGGACGAGGACAAATATGTGATACCTTAATCAATAAAGAAATTTAAAAAAATAAAAATAAAAAAATAAACCTATTATTAATTACACTCCCCCCCCCAAAAAAAGAAAAAAATCACATAGCGCAGCCAGCATGGTTCAGTGGCTGAGCATCAACCTATGAACCAGAAGGTCCCAGTTCGATTCGGGCTGGATCCCCAGTGGGGGGCATGCAAGAGGCAGCCAATCAATGATTCGCTCTCATCATTGATGTTTCTCTCTCTCACTCCCTCTCTAAAATAAAAATATTATTTAAAAAAAATCACACACCCAACCAAATTTTTGACTATACAAAGTTAATGCTTAGCAAAGAATGACCAATAGATATTTGAAATAATATTCAACCCTGTAAGTAACCAGGAAAGTCTAAAGGCACTATTTTTCACCCATCAGATAAGTATGACAATATGAAGTGCTTAAAAAAGGCTGTGAGAAAACAAGGCACTCGCATCCATTATTAATGGAGAAGGTAAATTGGTAGTATTTTTTTGCAGGACAATTTAGCAGTATAGATTAAAATGTTTAATGTTCATACTCATTTGAATCAGGTCACTTCCAGAAATCTATCTTAGGGAAATACTTGAACATGTGCACAAAGATATATACATAAAGATGCTCACTGAAGTGTTGTGTGGTGTTTTTTTGGGGGAGGGGCTTATTGAAAAAATTGAAACTTTCTATGTCAGCAAGAAAACAAAGGATTGCTGAGCAGCCTTTAAAATGAATGAGTAAATTTATTGGTACTTACATGAAAAAATTTCCAAGATATACCATAGTGTTAAATGGTGAAAAGTAAATTCTTGATTGCTAATCAGATAGTGCAGCCATTTTGATTGTGTATATCACATAGCTACGTGCATACATATGTATGGGGTCAGGTATGACACAGAGACTTTCACATTTACCCAATATGCCAGTGTTTTGATGAAGAAAAAGAAGAAAACAGTTTAGAAAGAGAGACGTCAAGCTACTAGTTGTGTTTACCTTAAAGAGGGGAGAAAAGGGCGAAAGTGAAAGAGATTTTTACTTTTCCCTCTATAAACTGTGAAAATTGGAAAAACCAAACACACAATCATTTTGCAATTTTTGTGAAATTAAAGTTAATATAAAAGATAACATGAGAATACTTTAAAAAATAAATGTAATGGACCTCAATCAACTACGTTTACCCTAGCCATTTTCTAAGTCACATAAACAACAACGTAGGATGGCATTATGGCTTTTTAACCTGGTAGTTTTCCAGTTCTCCTCCATTTACAACATCATTAGGAAATACTTCCAAAGAATCCCTCACTTCTTTGTGGAATATTACTGCCTTAAACATTACCTCCCAGACCACGAGTTCCAGAGCCCCAAACCGGCAGGACACCGTGGGTGGGTGGGGGGTGGGGGGGGGGGCTTTGTGTCTATTAGAGCAATATGTAATGTGTCTGCAGCAGTCCAATTTCCACAAAGGCGAGTCATTTTTTTAAAAAAAATAACTGTCACCTATAATTCATAAGTTGCATATTCCACTGGGAGGGCAGAGAGGTTCCAAACGATCATGCAATAAGAAAAGGTTCCAGCCCTAACCGGTTTGGCTCAGTGGATGGAGCGTGGGCCTGCGGACTGAGGGGTCCCAGGTTCGATTCTGGTCAAGGCATGTACCATGGTTGCAGGCACATCCCAGTGGGGGGTGTGCAGGAGGCGGCTGATCGATGTTTCTAACTCTCTATCCCTCTCCCTTACTTTCTGTAAAAAATCAATAAAATATATTTTTTTAAAAAAAAAAGGTTCCATGGCCGGTAGCTGGGATCCAGTCTCGGTTGATCTCACCCGGACCGCGTGCCAGCAGCCTGACTCCCGGCAGCAGCCTGACACCCCCGCCCCCCCCCCCGCCCCCCCGCAGCCTGACCCCCGGCAGCAGCGGCCTGACCCCCACCCCCACCCCCACCCCCCACCCCCACCCCCAGGAGCCTGACCCCCGGCAGCAGCGGCCTGACCCCCACCCCCACCCCCACCCCCAGGAGCCTGACCCCCGGCGGCAGCAGCATGACTCAGCACAATGTCAGCTCCGAACCCGACTCCTTCCGGGGCCCTGGGACAAGGGAGGCCACGCGGGACGTGCAAAGGAGGCCTAAGGTCATCGTGAGGACCCTGCCTCAGGGTGGACAGAAAACCCCGAAAAGGCCGCTGCACTGCGCCCAGCGCCGGGAACTGGGGGACCCCATCTTACACGGCGCAGCACGCGCCCCCTCGGACCGCGCCGACCCGCGGGCCTTTTGGTTTCACGTTAGTGCGCAGCCATGGGGGCGGGGGGGGGGACGTGGACCACCGGCTAACATCCGACATGCACGTTGCAGCCCTTTGCTACCTAAACCCCGAAGTCCTCCAGCGCCCCGAGAGGGCGGGCAGACGGCCCGGCGCGCGCTCAGTGACGAGCCACTCCCTCCATTTTGTCCCGGTCGCCCCTGAGTGTTGAGGGGAAAGAGGGGGAGGCGGGGGCGCAGCCGGCGGTCGGGGAACGGGCTGCACCCGCTGCAAAGGGGCTGGGGGTGGGGGGGCCGGAAGGACAAAGGACACGTCGGGGCCGCGGGCCACGGCCTGTGCGAGCCCACTTCCGGGCGGGGGCCGCGCGCGGGACAAAGCGGCGGCGACGAGCGCCCCCCCCCCCCCCGCGGCGCGCGCCCGGGGGCCGAGCACGCGGAGCACGAGCGCCGGCGACGGTTAGAAATGGCGGTTGGGGCGGAAGGCGGGGGCTGGGCGGGGAGAGGCGCGGTCTCGAGGTGCCACCCGCGCCCCGCCGCAGCCCGGGTGCGGCGTCGCTTCCCGAGCCCTCCCCTCCCGCGGTGCCGGCCGGCGGGGCGGGGGGAGCCCCTCTGGGAGAAGGGGTGGCCCGTTCGACGAACAAAGGAGAGATGGCTCGGGCCAGCGCAGCCACTGCGGAGCAGCAGAAACGTCCCCTAAGATGGCGGCCGGCGCGGGGGGGGCGGGGCGTCCGCTCGCGAAGGCCCTCAGCGGGGAGGGGCGGGGCTTCCGCTGGCGCGGCCCTCGGCGGGGCGGGGCTTCCGCTGGCGCGGCCCTCGGCGGGGCGGGGCGGGGCTTCCGCTGGCGCGGCCCTCGGAGGGGCGGGGCTTCCGCTCGCGGAGGCCCTGGGCGGGGCGGCGGTGCAGGCGCCGACTGGTCCCCATGGCCGCCACGCCGGAGCCCGAGGAGCCGGGGCCGGAGAAGGTAACCGGGGGGGGGGCGGGGGCGAGCGGGGCGCGGGCGGGCGCCTCTTAAGGACGCGGCCTCTGGAGCTGGGACACCTGAGGCCGGAGCACGTGTCGTTGGCTTCCCTGCCGCCCGGGGTGGGATCTATTACTGTGCCCCACTCCCTGACATTTTTGTCTGCATTGCCGGGACACGGGAGCACCCCGCAGGCGGAGGGGGCCGGTACTAGTGAGCACTGCGGGGCACTGTGACCGGCCGACCGGCCTTGCGCTGTAATTTACTAGTCCAGGTGGGTTTAAAAGGTCCCCGAGGACGGGGCCTTGCCTTGGATGCTGCACTCTCAACACGGAGGCGTCCGTAAATCCCGAGGAGTGGGAAGCTGGTTCGATTCCCGCGGGTTTCTATGCAGAGGAGGAGATGATTGGGATTTTCCCGCTAACCTTGATTTTTCTCGGAGCACTGCAGGGTGATTGCATGTAACCCGCAGCTCCCGAGCTGGTGCTCGCTATCCTGCTCTGCCCGCATCCACCGTGGCTGCCAGGGTGCGCTACCCTGTAAACTTACAGTCCAGGCTCGGCAACACACTCCTTCCACCCGGGCCTGATCGTGCAAACCCCTCCACCTCACCTTCTGGCTGCTTCCTTCCTGCAGATGTCCTAAAGCTAAACGAGGCTCTCTGGTCTCCCAGCTCCCCGAAGGGCTGCGGAGCTTCTGTCCACACCATTCATTGTGCCGGAAGTTAATCATTTGCCTCCTCTTTCTCTTGGGCTTAATATCCACTGCACATCATGGCTCAATCATGAACACATATTGAAGACCCGCAGTGCATCTTAATTGCTCCTAATCTGTAGTTAGGATAGTCTCTGACCAGCTTGGAAATTTTGCGAAGTTCTTGTTTCTCTGGGGACTTTTCCACCTATTTTTGGCCAAGACAGCCAATCATCAAAAGGTTAATATGAACAAATGTTGGATAAAGTCTTTCCATATTTAATAACAAATTGTCAATTTATACAACTCTTGGTGCCTTTTGTTTTTAATGTATATTATTTGGAATATGTTTAGTGTAACAAAATGTACCCGTTTGTGACTCCCATATTTAATATACGCAATTCTCTATTTTGTGAGAACACTGAGCTCTTGAGCTTTCATCCCTTCTGTATCGGATTGTTCACTTTGATAGGAGAGAACCGCTGTCATGTAATGGTCAGGGTGGTTTAATTCACTGAGAAGTGATAAAAGAATGAAAGAAAAAATTAACGACCTATTTAATTGGCCCAGCATTAGCAAAACAAAATACTGTAAATAAAGTCCTGTAAATTGTTTATGAAACACTAGTACCTAAAAATATAAGGTATGTCTGAATTACGTAGCAGCCCAGGGTAATATCAGAAAAACTAGCACTTAAAATTTTTTTTTTTCAATTATTCCTACTACAATCCAGAGAGTGATCTTTAAGAGTCGGCCAAGATAAAAATGAGGAAGGGCCCTGGCCAGTTTGGCTCAGGGGAAAGAGCACTGGCCTGCAGACCAAAGTGTCCCGAGTTCAATTCTGGTCAAGGGCATGTACCTTGGTTGCAGGCTCCTCCCCAGCCCAGGCCCTGATCGGATCTGAGCTGTTTCTGTCTCCCCCTCTCTCTAAAAGATCAGTGGAAAAATATCCTTGGGTGAGGATTAAAAATGAGAGAGAAAGGTATCAAGCTAGCATACCTGATAGAACTAGCCCTTAAAAACTTTTCTTCTGCTCACATTCTTTGCTTGAGAAAGGTTAAAATACGAAATTTGGGCTCTGGCTGCTGTGGCTCGGTTGACCAGTTCATCCTTTGTAACAAGAGGAAAACATGGACACTGAGGCAGATACATTTGGCAATGGGAAATGAGCTGGGTTAATTTGATCTGATCTATTTCCTATAAATTATTAAATTGGCGTTCTGGCTTAGAAATCTTGAACTTCCCTTGGTTCTATCAAGCTCAGCTGGTACTGTTGCTTTTATAAATCTCAGAATAGGCCTACAAAATATTATCTGAAAATCCTTTAAGGGCTAAATTCATTACTGACAAGTTAAACTGAAGACTAATTAGGGAATAGAGAAATGTTAATTTCCATTTCTGAGAATCTTACAATTCATATGCTGAAGACTAGTTCTTACTTGCTTCTGGAAATTAACAGTAATCAATACTCTGAACCAACGATTTTCGATCTTTTTTCTTCTATGGCACACATTACTAAAATTGTGGCACTCCAAAATGCATTTTTTGCTGACCAAAAAAATTAAGTATAATTGATTCATTCACACCAGATGTCTGTTGTTCACTGTTGTCCTTTTAAAATTTGACAATCTAATGGATAAGGTCCGTGCCCCTGACTAGTCAGATTTGGTCATGTTTTTAATTTTTTCCCAAATATATTTTATTGATTTCAGAGGGGAGGGAGGAACATCAATGATGAGAATCACCAATTGGCTGTCTCCCACACACCCCCCACTCGGATTGAGCCTACGGCTTGGTCCTATGCCCTTGATCGGAATCAAACCCGGAAGCAGCCGATCAATGATTCTCATCTTAGTTTCTGTTCATTCTTACCCAGTTTTCATAAAAGTTGCAGATACACAATCATGTATTTTAGTCCTATTACTCCCTAATGTGTGGCCTTTGGGAAATGACTCACGTGAGCCTTGGTTTTTTCCATCCATAACAGACCCAAAGGGTTAAAGGGTGCAATGGAAATGACGAGGTCTGGGGGGCGGGGGTCCAGGCCGACCTCCATTCTGTCAGCACCCTACAGCCCTCTATGTAAAGACCCTGAGCCGTTTCAGAGATCTCAGAGGTCAGAACTAGACATAGGGCTGTCAAGGGCAGGACATTGATACCCCCAGCTCTGTACTGAAACTGTTTTAGGCCAGCACTGGTTTCCCAACCGTGGCGTACTGGCATCACAACAGGCTACGCTGTAGAATGTTTAGCAGCAGAATCCCGGGCCTCTAGCCACATGCTGGTTCTAGAAGGGACCATTTTTAATAGGGTATGTAATTTCTGGAAGATGTTTGTCTTTAAAGAGACCCGAAGTCTTCTAAACATTCTAATGGCCTATCCCAGAGCTGACCTTTGAAAATATCTTCTAAAAAATCAGGATAGCTACCTGGCTGGCTTAAATAACACAATTTTATATTTGGCAAGTATATTTTATATACTGGTAAAGGGTTGGGGTGGATAGCATTTTTCACAAGAGCCCCAAGAAATGTGTCTGCAGATCCTGGTCTATCCTGGGGGGTGAGGAGGGGGGTGTCACCCCATGGCTCCATTGTAAAAAGGGAATCCAGACTTGAAAAGCCCAGAGGCCTTACAGAAACTTGTGTGACCTTTGGTGGAGGTGTCCTGCTTGTCATGTTGCGTGGACAACCCGATGGCTCCTCTACTTCTCCACCCAAACATGAAAGCCACACCCATTAGGGCTGACACTGCTGACCACGCTCTCTGGCCCCCTTCCCCTGGGGAGATAGGCTGGGTTGGAGGTGGCATGCAGAGCCCAACTTTCCCCACCTGCAGAGCAGCTCACACCCTCACCTCCAACATGTTCCACTGGGCTTTTGAGCTGATAGAGAAACTGAAATTTTTTTTTTTTTTTTTGCTAAGTGAAATGAAAAACCTGGAAGCACAATTCAAATATGTATATGAAAATTTGTATTAAAGAGCTTTCAAAATCAAAGTGCAGTATTAATGAACACCTGCTGTGTGCATGAAGTAATCTGTGTTAGGGGGAAGGGTTAGCAGGGAGAGACCAAAGGAAAAAGGGAATAGAATGATCCAAGAGGGTATTTAATTTCTGCTTTATTATGAACCAGGTCACACATTTTGTCTTCTGGTAGAAGCTTAAGCCAAAGCAGCAAACAGGAGAAAAATACAACCAAGAATATGTTCTTGTTTCAACCTTTCACCTGACTTCCTTCCCCACTTCTTGTGACTTGTCTTTCCCTTACTTTACATCTCGTCCTAGAGAGCCCTCCACCCCTTTGGCCTCCCACGAGTCACTTAATGGACAAGCAGCTTTCTTTCAAAAGCTACATTACTGAAAACCTTCATAAGTTTTCTACTTCTTTTTTATTGAATAGAAGAAATGCCACAATGAAACACAGATGAGACTTTTTTCTTGAACATCTGTCCTGCCCTCCATTGAGGGCCACAAGATAAATACAATCAAGTGCAATTTCCTATCAGGCAAGGAAACAGATCAGGAGTTATAATGCCTAATGTTTATCTTTACATTAAATATTCTTTTTTAAAAATATATTTTTATTGATTTCAGAGAGGAAGAGAGAGACATCAATGATGAGAATCATTGATTGGGTGCCTCCTGCACACCCCACACTGGGGATCAAGCCCGCAACCTGGACATATACCCTGCCTGGTAATCAAACCGGTGACCTCTGGGTTCCTGGGTCAATGCTCAACAACTGAGCTACACCCGGCTGGGCTAAATATTTATTCTTATAAACAATTGATGTTTACCTCATCATTAGAATTGTACTAGTCCCACTTATGCTCCCCAAATTTTATACAGTTGTTTAAAGAGCTCATAAAATGTGCTTATTTCCAAACTATTTAATTAGCAAATTATTACCTAACATCAAAATTCAATGGATTTAGGCATGTTATTCTACTAGGGGCTTTCTGGTTGGTTAAATTAGCAAGGTTTCCCACTAAGATTCAGCTTGTTCAGACTGAAGACCAAAAGCAGGATGTTAAAAGTAAATGGATCAATTCCTGGTCATATTCTTTGCCAAACCACTGTGATCTACAATATTTTCTTGTTCATTCTAGGTTCTTTTTTATTTTATCTTAGCCCTTTAAGCTCCTAGGAATTTTAGATGTCGAGAACATTCCCTGTGCACGGGACTCAGTATTATATGGTTCATTAGGATCTGTTGTGGCTGGCCTTGGACATTTTTTGTTAACTAGTGAGTATCTATTTTTCTCTATATAAACACACATCTATGTGTGGCGAACAATTATTTTCTAGATGAAGTAATATGTCATATATAATAATTATAATGGCTGTGCTTTTTGACAGGTAGAATTAGAAGATCATGCGATGTTGGAGTAGGAGGATTTATTGTCGTGACTTTAGGATATTGGTATGTGCACTAAGCATTCAAGAGGACCCATGATTATAGGTTTATCCAATTCCAACGCACATGCTCTTTCCAGAGCAATTTCCCATTGGGAGATTTCCACCCTCAGTTATTTAGAAAGCATTTTTATTTTATTTTTAAGGAAAGGACTTTTTAATGGAAATTTCTTAAGAAATGATGTTGCTGGAATGTCTTAATCCTTTCAGTATGTGCATGTACTCCTATTTTATACCATTTCTTGAATAAGTAGATGACTGCATAATATGCTATTAATGCCAAGTTATGGCTTATACTTGTTATGAAGGCCTCCACCCTGTACCTTATACCCTAATTCCCATTTCATCCCTGCTCCCAGCATATCTGATGTTACTAAGAACTGATATAGCATGGATGACTATCAACTCTGTTTTCATCAGCAAAAAAAGCCAGACCCAAAGTACTGGTTACATTTGATGAGGTTCTACAAGTAAAATTAAGCTAAGGTGACAGAAATCCTCATCCTACATGAGAGGAATATGCTAACTATCCGTCACACCGTGAGGCGTAACGACCGACCGAGTAATGACTGGATCACAGATCTGCAGGAGGGTGGGGCAGCGGGCGGAGAGCTACAGGAGGGTGGCGGAGAGCTACAGGAGGGTGGCAGCGACCTACTGGTGCATGGATTCGTGCACAGGGCTACTAGTTTTACATAAAACACAGTGTTCATAGGTATTGTTGACACCAAACCACCGAAAAGAGGTCTCCAGATTAGAGTGGTTATATTTTCAATCTCAGGGTACTCATCTGTAAGCATTCCTGAATTTTATTACTATAAAATGTCAAATGTTTCTATAGGAACTTTATATTAACAACTTCGCATTCTTCTCTTCCAAGGCTCCATTGTAGGTATAATTATGCAAAGCTAAGAATCCAGGAAAGAATCACCAGAGAAGGAATTAAAAATAGGATTTTATATGAAAGTACCCACCTTGATCCTGAAAGAAAACAAACCAACAGCAGCAGCAGCAGCACCTGAACAGTCTCGAGCATAGAACCCAAATACAACTGATGTCAGTGTGAACCAAGATGAGATCAACTATGTAAAACAATGCATGTACCATAAGGTTTTCAATCAAGTAAATAAAGCATGTGTAAGTTGTAGTCTCTTTTTCACTTGTAGGAACGTTTTATGAACTTATTCTGGCCCTGTTATCTACTACCAATATAGCTTAATAGTGGACTTGGCATACAAAAGTGTTCAGCAAGCTTTAAAAAGTTCCTTTGCAGTGAGTGTAAATGATGTCCATTTTAAAAATAAAATCCCAGTTGGATTTAAAACTTGCCTTAAAAAACAATCCTATTAATGTACAGTTAAAAACAAGGGAATACTTCCTGGTTTCTTTTTAAAAAAAATACCTATTTTTATTAATTCGAGAGAGAGGAAGGGGGAGAGAAACAATGATGAGAATCTTCGATTGGCTGTCTCCTGCACGCACCCTACTAGGGATCAAGCCCACAACCCTGGCATGTGCCCTGACCAGGATTGAACCCTGACCTCCTGGTTCATGGCCCCACATTCAAGCATTGAGCCACACCAGCCGGGCACGTCCTCATTTCTTAAACCAATGGTAGTATAAGACTTAAAGCTAATGCATTGGATCACTTTGCAAATTATTTTAAAAACGTGTCCATTGCTTGACACTATTCTTCCATGTCTCACACAACAGGTAAAGATTGCTTTTTTTTTTTTTTTTTTAAAGATTGCTTTTTAACTGTTCTAAATATTGTTTTGGAAGTATGCATGGTTTTAAGTTTTATGTAGAACTTAAATATGCACAAAATATTTTCAAAACTTGTTTGATGCAAAGGAAAAAGAACTGCCAGATTACACAGTAGTATTACACTGATATAAGTAAGACATTTATAATTCATTCTTCTATATATATATATATTTTTAAGCAGCCAATGTACAACTCAACCCACAGCATTTATTCATTCAGGAAAAAATTCTTCCTCTCCAAAGCAGTGACTTTTTTTTGTTTTAAATCAACATTAAAAAAAATCTGTTAAATACATGCTAGGTCTTCCTGGTTAAGAAATGATAAATTTGTGGCTATTACTATGAGGGTTAGGATGCCTAGGCTATGTGGTTTACCAAAGGCCATAATGGCTAGACTAGTGAATGACATTGTCACACACCTGTCCTAATGTTTATTGATCCTAATCATCTTGACAGCCACCAAAGGAAGGACTTGGCATTGATTAGGGTAGGGTATCAGAAAGGAAAATGCAGTTGGCAAGGTCTTGCCCACTCTTATTGACACAACACTGAATGCAGTCTACGTTCTTCATATTACAACAACAACCAAATACTATGTTTTTAAGAAGCCATGATGTGACACTCATTTAAGAGACTGCACGAGTTGGGAAAAAACTGATGAGTACTCATCAAAGCTGATATTTAACAAGCTATCTGTGCAGGCCACTTGTGTCCTGAGCTTCAGTTTACAAATATAAGTAACATATAAAACGAGGCAATTGGATTAAATAACTAAGGCTTCTAGCTCTAGCATACCATGGTTACATCTTACCCCGGGTGAGAGAGAAGCCTCTCCTGGCTGGAGAAAACTTCCAGGACCCTCACCAACAACAAGGTTGTTTTCATTTTCACAGCAGGATGCTTTATAAATTGGAGACCTGGAGAAAAACAGGGAGATGTCACTTTGTAAGTTTACATGATCATTAATACTATGTATTTTTTTCTTTAGTAAGATGTTAGGAGATGTATTACTGAATTATCAGACTATGTCTAACAGACTCCAGGCCCTTTATCACGTTGCTCTGGACACATTTGATAAGGCCTCCATTGTAGATCTTGACACTGCCACTTCTAGCCTTTCCGGTCCATTTCCACTCTGCCGTCCCACTTCCAGTCCCATCACCTCTATCTTCAGTGCACTGTGGGCCACCATGACCTGAATTCATACTCCTCAAACTTTTTAATTTCACTGCAAGTACCTTCTCCTTCCTCTCTGTAACCTTTATCCTCCTAGTCACTAACCTCTGGGGATTAGAATCACCTTCTCATGTAGGTTCTCATACCCGTTTCATCTGTTACAGTAGGTGGCACTTCCATTTACCTGTGCTGCAAGTTGAGCCCAAGTTATCTTGTCAAGAACCCTGTCCATGTTTATCTTCACATTCCAACCAAGTGTCACAAAACAGTCACCACTTGTTTGTTACAGTGAATTACTAAATGTTCACTAGCAAATGGACAGAAACCAGGTTCCCTTCTCATCCAAGCGCACACTTCAGATTTTGAAAAAGTAACCTACCTTCCACGCTCACCTGGAGCCTCCGGCTGCACCGCATCCGTCAGTGTCCCAGCAAATCCGAATGGTCACACGAGGTGACATAGCAGTAGGTACCAGCTAAATAGCTGATTAAAATAGAATTGTGGTCATTAGTAGTTTTTACAACTTCTTGTGGCTTATCTATCATACCTACTTTAACTTTCCAGTGCTTTATGCATTTCCCCCTTCCCTCGCCCCTCCCCTTTGCTTTGACTACTTGATTTTAATTTTAATAAAAGGACCTCAGGGAATTAAAATTAACTTTAAGCTTCTCTCTGGACTTGTAATTGATATTGACCAAGTTAGGCAACAAGAAATGTAGACTATCCCTAGTTCCATTATTTGATTTGCAAGCATCTCTTTAGTCTACGTACCTCAACTCCATCGCTGGTTTCCCTTTGCTTCGATTACATAATGCGAGGAGGTCTATATAATAAATTCAGGATTCCTGTTTATGCACTTTTCAGCACAGAGCTAGGGATCAAATAGGGTTTGAATCCTTCTATTCCTAGATAAAGATCTGTTGCAGATGGGGGTCAAGACACCCCTTTAAAAGTCATGTTAATATATACACTATGCTTTGGGTAAGCAGAAAACCTTAATGAGGAAAGTAGGAAAATTAAAACAATTGCTATGATTGATTTTAATGGTCCTCCAGAATAAAGGATTTTTGGAAGCATCTTAAAATACTGTCCAGTGGTCATTAAATCAGGTCAGTGTAATATACCAATATCCTTTACCACCCAAATACTGTTATCTTACACATTTATTTTGTGCATTAAGTTCCATCTCTAAATTTTCTCTTAAAAAGGAAGCTTTAGGGACAAAAAACTTATGAAGGCATTTCTCAAAGTATTACATTTTCAAAAGGTTGTAACATGAGCACTACAAATATGCTGTAAAGTCTTTTCAACCACTGCGCCTTTGCCTTCCTCTTCATTTTCTAGAATGATGACTTTCTCCCCAAGTATTTCTATTGTGAGAAAGCTATCAGTGACACTGAGCAAGGACTGCTCAGTTTAAGCTGAGCTACGGGCTCTTCAGAAGCCATTAGATTGTTTTTAGTTGACAGACTAGAACTCGTGTTTCATTGAACAAAACCCTGAGCTACATTTCAAATCAGTATAGCACCCAAGTCCACTCATTTCACCAAAATACAGTATTATGGGATACGCAGCAGGAAAAAGAAATGTCCTCTAAGCTCCTTAACAAGCTTTAAACACATCAGGGAAGAGACATTAATACTCTGGACTGGCAAAGCTCCCTGAGCCTTATTCCTTCCTTATAACTTAAATTTACTTCCTAGAATATCATTTGGTTATCCAAAAGTATCTCAATCACTTTTTTGTTTTTTTTATACTTATGCATTTAAGTATAGATGCAGGAAGTTTTGGGGCAACTAAGAACACAGGTATTCTTTTTTATTTTTTGCATCAGAATACTACATTTAAAGTCTACAAGGATGGAGGACATCGTAACAAATGTCTTGCAAAAAGTTAAACAATGAATTCAAACAATCAGAAGGTTCTAACGTTAAAGAGGACTGGGCTCTATTTGCATATACTGCAAATATCTAATGCAAGGGGACCGCCCACTTAAGGTATGGGAAGGAGAAATCAAACTTTTTTTTTCTGTTACAGAACCTACCCATCTGCTTACCAAGTTTCCCCCATTCCCTCCATCTTTTTAAAATAAGGGGAATTTTAACTAAGGTGATCCTAGAAACTCAACATAACGTGTTAAATGTACAAGCAGCAATTAATTTGGAATACCTATTGGAATCACTGGAACAGATTTAGTTGGGCCCTTTAACTCTTCCACACAGCACTTTCACATGGACAGACTAAGGAAAAGGAGATGAAATGTAAATCAGCACATTTTTTTATTACTTGAAAAAAATAGCGAAGTTGGAACCTTTTATATTGTACTTAACCAGGACTCCTGTATCTCCCTTAACTGTTATGAAACACCTTAATAGCTACCTTAAAAAAGTAATCTGTTAGCTGCCACTTACATATGCCCAATCATTCTGAAGTATTGGTTTTATCTCATCTCTCTAGATGCCTTAACATTTTAAAGCTTGTGTCCCTCAGGTTAGATGTCTATACTGTTTTTACCTAAAAATTTTCTGGCTGGTAGTAATTTGTGGCAATGCCTCTCAAGTGCTTGGCCAGCATAGGTTTACTGGACAAAACTAATTTTACCTCCTGGGCGATGGCGGACTGTTAAAGGAACGGCAGGAAAGAACATGCCACAAATAGCTGTGTGTATCAGCTAGATGTTATGTCAGCCTCTCTAGCCTATAATCCCTGCATTCCTCCAGTTTGCAGACACTTGAGCTGGACACTCAGGAGTGACTGCTGTGCCACAGGAGCAGCCACAATAAGGGGCTGAACCTTTCTTGCATTTCTTGATTTGTCTCGAATGTCATCACCTCACTACCTGACTAGAGTATAGCTGCTCATACCCACAGATTCAGCTTTGTCAAAAGTAAAACCCCTGTTCCTTGTCAAGTTGCAAGTTACTGGTGACTCTTGGCATAGAAAGGGAGGAAATAATATTCCTAAGTAATAATGAGGTAATTACAGATTAAACACATGGTCACGTTCCTTGTCCAACCTAATCAAGCAGTGATTACGGATGTTCTGGGCCAGTGGTCGGCAAACTCTTTAGTCAACAGAGCCAATATCAACAGTACAACGATTGAAATTTCTTTTGAGAGCCAAATTTTTTATACTTAAACTTCTAACGCCACTTCTTCAAAATACTCGCCCAGGCCATGGTATTTTGTGGAAGAGCCACACTCAAGGGGCCAAAGAGCCGCAGTTTGCCGACCACGGTTCTGGGCTATCAGCTACCCGCGCCATTCCATTCCCCTAATACTGGATCTGCAATCACCTAAAACCACCTATCTACATAATGCTGAAAAAAATGAACTTATCTGGCTTTCCACATGGACAGCACTTTCCAACTTAATCACACAAGGTATTTACATTCTTTGAGTAATTATAGGTTAACATTTCTCACCTATTTCCAATCTACTAGCCCTTATAGTTCGTTGGGCAAATTAAAGATATTCAACCACCTATATTTATAGTCAATTGGATAGGATGTGAGAGTATATCCTTAGTGTTAAGTGCATAGTCATCTTTGTTAGCCATTCCCAACTACCTAAAGGTTTTCATGTACCTGTGGTAACAGTATTAGGTAAAAAACACACCCTGGAGATTAGAGTAACCTAAAACAAAACAAAACAAAACCCTCAAATGCTAAACTGGCTAACCCTACCATCTGCATGTTTTGGTGTGGAAGTGGAGTAATGACTGGGCCAGTAAGAAAATTCCAATTTTAAAAATTACCCAAAGGAAAAGGCTCCTCTCTATATCAAAAGGGTATTAGTAGTTTGACTATTTTTAGATTAAATGTAGGCAATTAATGATTTGAAGAGACTAGTTTACGTAACTAATAAATGCAAATTGCTGTTTAGAGAGCTGAGGCATTGAGGGATTTTTATTCAAACCACTAACAGCCCCTTTAAAACTTAATGGATTGCCAGGCCATAACATACTCTTGCTTTTATTAACTATTTACTAAAATGTTAAAACTTAAACCCAGTTTTTCTCAAAGCCCCAGAAATAACGACAAACTCAAAACATTTCAAGAATTTTAGGGATAAAATGGCTTTTGAGAGTATCGTGTTCATCTTTCTAGAATATTCCGATGACTATTCTGGAGGGCTGGACAGTAGAGAAGTCCCATCCATTTTTTCAGACATTCTAGTTACGTGTAAAAAGAAATTATGGAAATTTATGTTGTTTTTAAGATGTGCATGAGAAACTAACTTTAAAGGATGGAAATGTATACTTTCTTTAGCATAATCTTAACTGGATCTGGTTTGGCTTTTTACAAACATCAAATGTACTCCTGTAGCCGAAACCGGTTTGGCTCAGTGGATAGAGCGTCGGTCTGTGGACTGAAAGGTCCCAAGTTCGATTCCGGTCAAGGGCATGTACCTTGGTTGCAGGCACATCCCCGGTGAGGGGTGTGCAGGAGGCAGCTGATCGATGTTTCTCTCTCATCGATGTTTCTAACTCTCTATCCCTCTCCCTTCCTCTCTGTAAAAAAATCAATAAAATATATTTGAAAAAATACTCCTGTAAACTGACCATCAGATTTTTATCTGAGATGTCAATACTACTACCTAAAAAGCACTAAAATATTCCATCTTTTTTATTTGTGCAATGGGACCTATTATAAAAATGATCCTAGGATTGAAAGCCAATTTACACTTAATTCCCACAACTGAGGCAGATATTAAATACAGAATAGACTGTTCATGAATGTAAACTCCCCAAGTAGGTGAAAAACATATTACCTTTCCTGGAAAACAAGAAAAATGTCTTTATGCTTTAAATACCTTGTTGCTAGTGCTTAGGACATCTAGTTTCATATATCTCATTTTCAGACAGGATGTACCCTAGGCAAATGAGAGCTTATTGTTTTGTGGGTTTACTATGGCTTCTGTTTGCCATTTTAAGATTTCACCTTGCTGTCTGTCTGTCAGAAGCTGGTCACAGCCTTCTAGGTCAGAGCCCTCTATCAAAGGCTAGATCCAGTAACAAGATGTAACCTACCAGCAGGAGAGAACTTTCTAAGTCATGTCAGTTCACAGAACTTCATTTCTATCTTGTAATTTTTTTTCTGATTAACCTCTTTATGTTGTTAATGGCTTTAATACTATGATAGTTGACCAATCTGATCCAACACTTGACTCAGCATCTGCAGAACTTTCTAGTGAACTGCAGAACTTCCTAGTGAAAAGCACCCAATAGCAATCTCACAGTGAGTGTTCCCTAGGTATAGTTGGGACATTTGTTCAGCACTGTTCCTCTTGTTTTTGTTTTGCTTTCCAGGAGAGGTAGGCAAGGGGAGGAGTGGATAAAACAAGTTTCTCATTCACAGATCTTACTCTGCTAAACTTGGCATTTCTCTCCCTTTTGCTTGCTATTTAGTGCTCTCCCTTCCCTGTTCTGAATGTTTTAGATACTTTCTAAGATTATTTCTTTTAATATAACCATAGACATTACTAATTCTGATCTTGAGACTCGTTCCTGTCATTTGGCCATTACTCTTCCACTGCAATTATTAGAATATGGAGTTCTTAGTAAGCAATATTGAACTACAAGGTATATTCAAAAATTTTTAAAGGCACCTAGACATTTAGATTACCTAAGCATTCATTAGCAACAAAGTTTGAATTTTGCCCCCTGGGTTTAAATTAAGTCTATGCAATCCTAGTAATAATGTATACTGCAAAGTAGCTCATGCTAGTCACTGCCAGCAGCTCGCTAATTGCTGAAAAGACAAAAGCCCTTGAGACACTGCCTTGTGCTGTTAAGTATTCTTATGGTGATTGTAAGATTAGTCCTGTTCCACAAAGTTATCAACTGAAGCTACCTACACCAACATCTAAAACTCAACTCCAGCTCAGCTTGTAGAAAAAAAACCTAGTTTAAGGTAAAAATCTGATTTGAAGTGGCTAAAACAAATCTAAGCAATCAAATATAGACAAACCTAAACTTACCAGAAGCAACCTAAAATACCAACGAAACACTAGACTGAAGCTTTAGTTCTACAGTTTGACTCCTGATTCCTCACTTCACATTAGTGAGGGTCCTTTAGAAGATTAAGTGTTCTGTGCAAACCCAATAAAATTACAGTTAGGGGATCTAATGTTATCACATAGCTACAGTTAAGTTAGCAGTGTTGTGTAGTAGTGAAATCAATGACTGGCTTGCATGATGGCTTCTAAAAGCATCTGTTCCCAGAGTTTCATGTATTACGTATGTATATAAAATATCAGTTGAGGACAGCCATTAGCGTTTTGTAAGATGATAAACTGAGTGTTAACTTCTCCCAGCCATTACCTTTTCCCCTCATTAAATGTTAAGTCATCTGTGGGGGAGGGGAAGGGAATTCAACTTTACTTCATAATTCAGATCAATTGTCAATATACATTTAAGTTTTTAAAACCTAAATGTTCCAAGTACAGAGTAAAGAATAAGCTGTCCAGAGAGCACACACTTAGGTTTTCTCCTCTTGGGAGTTTTAAAAAGGGATTTTGAACCTTGATGGCGAGAATCCCAAAACGAGAGTAAAATGAATTCTTTTTATTGCAAACAAACGTCTAAATTAATTTCTCCACCCACTTTCTTTAGAAAGAAAAAAGAAATCAGCAGGCTAAGGAGATACCCATTCAAGAACTGACATGATTAAAAATTAAGATATAAATGGGTGACTCACAATTGCATTAGCTTACAAAGATGGTGGAGTTAACTACTACAAGCACACTAGTTATACAGTATTTTGTGGGAGAAGGGCATACAGACATAGCTAACTTCATATAGATCCCATTAGACAACTGGATTTACAACAAGTTTTTTTAATAAGAAATGGGCAAAGCCAGCTTTCTTTTCAGAATCAAAATGCAGAACAAATGGAAAATTATGGTATTTAACCTTCACAAGTTTGAGCCTCCACAAATAATACAACCAAGTTTTACATTTTTAACAGCCCTTCTACATACACTCCATCTTCTCTATCTTGGTTCCAAGTTTTATCTTCATTCAATTATGCCAATTCCAATGTTATTTAAAAAGAAAAAGCCTTCCCAGTTATTGTCAGAAACTACTATTTAGCATACCCCCTCCACTACTCAGCAAACTACAGAGAGGATGGAGTGTAATATGAGCAGTACAGAGTCTTATGCAATTCATGAGGACCACTTAGTCCTTACATGAATCTGGTTGCTAACATTTCTATTATATTGTGACAATGACTCCCGACTGTTATCTCTGAGAAATGGGGGGAGTAAATTCTTAATAAAAGACACCAGGTACAAAGCAACATTTTACTTTTGTTGTGATAAAAAAAAAGTCACATTTTACAGATAAAATGTAGAACCCTGAAATACTGACACATTCTCTTATCGTGCACAATGCTGAGGTTCTCTTACGATTCACTTTAAAACTGCAATTAAAAATGTACAAAAAAGAAAAGAAAAAAAATCAACCCACAAAGCTTCTAAAAAAGGAACCCGCAGGCACTTCCTCTTGTGGAATGTTTAAAAAGTTAGCCTACTAAAGAAAACAGTCGACTTCTTGTGAAGGTTTTGGAGAAATATGTATCAGTTCGTTTTATTTGGGTATTCAATAATATCCTTGGTGATAATGCTGACTCCATGGCTTCTGACCCCAGAATTGCTGTAAGAGAAAATTTTTTTTTAAAGAAAAAACATCAATAAGCCACTCAAACTGCTTTTAGGAAATGACAATGAATCTAATTCAGAGTAATTGCTGGAAACAAATTTATATCTGTCATACCTCTGATTTCTATCAAACCATGTTCAGTTAGTATTAATATCCCATTATCATCATCAATAAACACATTACAAAAGGAAACACATCAGGACTTGGTTAGTTTATACAATTAAAGCTAGTAGTAAAAAGAACCATATGTATTAAATACTAATTAAAAAAATACTAAGTTATACCAAACATCAACCTATTTTACCTTCAAAAGATAAAGATTATGGCTACGACTGCAACAATTTACACCTTGCCCTGTAACACTTACAAACACTTCAATCCCTGGATAAGATCTTTTTGAAGAATGATTCTTATGAAAAAATACAATTTAATGTACTAAGCACATAAGAAATTACTTACACCCTGCTGCCACTGGTTGTAGCCCTGAGATTGATTTTTATAGCCACGATTGTTTCCTCGTCCTCTGAAGTTCTAAAATGTAAAAAAAAAAGAAAGAAAAATCTTTAAGAACTAACTCAAGAGTACAACTTCTTAGAAGGTTTGTACATGGGAAGGATGAGAGAGCACAGCACAGAAATGGGATAGTTACTAATTAGTGTACCTGAAAATCAAATTTAATTAAGTGGACTCATTTTACTGCCATCACTAACTTTTCTTATGTCAGTGCATTTACACTGTGTCCCCACAATTCTTACAGAGGCTATGCAACACAAGCTTCCTCTTTTTAGACTAATGTATATACATAATTAGGGATCAGTGCATGCAGGGATCATAAATCATTACCTGGTTGTAGTTCCCTCTGTTGGGCATTCCACCTCTGTTGTAGTTCCCTCCTCTGTTTGAATAGCCACCTCGGCTGCTAAAAACAGGGCCACGTGGGTACGGATAGCCAATTCCACCACTTCCGCCTCCGCCGCCACCTCTCTGCGGCATGTTGCCCCTCCTGTTATATCCACCACGATTCCCAGGAGCTAAAAAACAAGAGATACGTTAGGTTACAGGTGTTGTGCCTCCTTTACACATGTGACTTAAGAGTTCTTCTGGACCATTGCCTTTGTTTTAGGGGAAAAATAAATGTTTAAAGGTGAAAGTAATGTTTAATTTAACCAGTGATATAACCTAGGTTTGTATCCTACCAAATCACATTAAAACTAGGAGCTATGATTAATATGATCAGTTTTCCTATGTTAAATTCAGCTAAGTAACATGTAGACCCAAATTAGAAGATTTTCACTTGTGTCAATCGCCAATCAAATAAAGAGAATACTGAATATTAACTTGCCTCCTCCTCTGAAATTTCCACCACGCATATTGAATCCACCACGTCCTCTGTGGCCACCACCTCTGTTAAACTGGTTCTTGCCGCTCTTATTTTTATTGCTCTTCTGTTTCTTTTCGGGGTGAAGAGCCTTTTTGCTCTCTTCCTTATATTGCTTCAAAAGTTTTTGGGCCTCCTCCTTCTGAAGTTCCACATAGGTTATCTCATCAAAGCACTCAGCAACCTCCGGCAGTGTAAAGTTTCCTACAAGAAATCAAGTCAGGAAAAAAAAAAAGGAATAAAGTCAGATTAGCACAACACATTCACAATCCTTAAATCTCCAATTCTTGAATGGCTTCAAGTTTTTCAACACACACTACAATAACTATTCCTGGTTTACTAACGCATTTTCCTACAGGTAGAAATAAGCCAAACATACTCATTCACAAAGAGTTAATGTAACTCCTGGGACAGTATCACTAGCAGAAACTATTAATTTAAGCTTACAGCTGTAAGTCACAGAAGGAGAGTTAATGTGACAACAGAATAAAGTTCCCTGCCTTTCATTTTGAGAACCGCATGTTCTGGGAGGTCTTTGCCCTCCACTTCTGCTTTCTTCTGTGTTCTCTGCTTGTAGTCTTCATCCTTCGGGCAGACGACCACAGCTTTCCGCTGGAAGCCCGCGAACAGGCACATTTTTCTCCTCTGGGCAGCAGCAGACACGTTTGTCTTAAAAACAACAACGAGAAGTTACTTATTAATTCTACACCAAACCCAATTTTCAGTTACTTTTCCAACTTCAAAGCTAGAGCTTACCTGATCCAGAATAAAATTCCGCTTCTTGCGAGCAGCAATCTCAATAAACTTCCCAAGACACTGTGGTGCTCTCTGCAGCAGTGTGTTCAGTTTTCCCGTATCTGCCATTTGCTTCTTGAAGCCTGCTACCTGTTTTTAAAAGTGAGAAGTTTCCTTTGAGCTTGTGCATCTTAAGCTAAGCAGCAGCTTAAATCTCTCCTACATATGGAAAACAGGCAACATTTTATAATTTAAATATTCCCTTTTCCCACTATTGCTATAATAAAAAGGGTCATTAGCATGTACTAAGACCCCAAGCTATTCATAATCTTGGTAGCTATTGGATGGTGAGAACGTAAATTCTTTAGAAAAGACAATGAAGCCTAGAATTTGGAAAGCAGTTTACCTTACAGATAAAGAGCCCACATTTAAGTAACCAATTTCACTTTCCGCAAACTCCCCTCTCTCAAGTACTATCAAAATGGAAAAGGATAGTAGGCAGAAGGATTACTTAGAATACCTTCAGGTCTTTTTAAAATGCTGAGATAGACATTCTACTTACCATCATTTTATCCATTATGGTATTTGTTCCAAGAATGTTGTATTTACCAGGATTTTCTGCTGCATGTTTAGTAACCCAGGTAGTTTTCCCAGCTCCTGGCAAGCCGATCATCATAACCACCTACAATGGAAAGAAAAGTTATTTCACCGTCTAATCATTAGAAACCACCTAATAATTTAAAAATATGCTTTAGTGCACAAAACCCACTTTAAGTATCTGAATTTTCCTGGCACTGTAACAAAGTAATTTGTTTGTGGAAAATTTAACCCTCCACATAAAGAGAGAAGATAGCTACTTAGAGAAAAATTACAGGAATGGCATAAAGTAAATGAAAAACACCAAGCACCTAACTCTTCTAAGTGCTCAAAAATGCTTTTGTAAAAAGGTCACTTACTTCACAATCTTTCTTCTCTTCAGGCCCCTTTGGACCTCTAACTCGGTCCTCCAAGGGAACATTCTGGATCAAAGTATAGTCTTCAGGTATTGGAAAATATGGCTTTTCCTTCTGACCAAAATTGAATTCAACAGCACAGTTGTGGCAGAGAACATGTGGGAAGAGTGGCCGATCAGCAAGAACTTCCTTACTGATTTTGAAGGCAACACCAAGGTCTTGTCCATTCTTTGCATAGGAGAGTTCTACTTCATCGCTTTCAAAGTTCTGTTAAGGGGGGTTGGGGGGGAGATTAAGTTTTAATCTGCTTCCTGTAAAACTTCTAAGAAACTTCAAAATTCAAATGAGTGAAGATTATCCTATGGAAAACCTATTTAGGTTCAATCTATATCCAAAAGCAGAAACAATACTGCCTTAGAAGGTAAGACTAGATTTTTAGGTCAACTTGACGTTAAGTACTTTTTATCAAAATGAGTTAGTAGTGAATGTTGATATTGACACAACTTTAAAAAAATTTTTTTCTGAGCATATAACTTGCCATTTACACATAAAAACTGAGCTATGACTTACAGCAAAACATGTAATCACATCATTTTCATCAAACTTCTCTCCATAATCTTCAGTCTCACAGTTGCATGTTTTTATTCCTTTTAGAGAATATCCATAAGAAAATTCTTCTTCTCCTAAAAATAATAATGAACTACCATGAAGTTGATTTTTTTCAAAACAGCTCAATGACCCATATATTTTAGTATTCCTGATGTAAGGTTTTTAAAAAAAATGAGCATATACTAAATATTCTTTCACATACACTGACTTTATACTAGATATATTGAGTTAAATAACTAGCTTGCGAATTGCATAACATGGATAATAGTCTATCTTAAGTATTTACTGGTCATAAAACAAGTAAACATAAAACAAAAAACTAAAACTTAGCCTATGCCTACTACATGCTAATGTTATTAATCTCACTTAAAATATTAACAGAATTGGACAAAAACAAGCAAAATATTTGGAATGCCTTCTACTCTAACTACTAAAATCAGACCCTAAACACTCAGTGAGTACACAGTACTCAGAAACTTTACCAAGTAGCATTCCACTGGTGGTTAGAGACCAGCCAATCCGAACTTCATGGATGTCAATATCTTTTGTATATAAATGCCTTACTGGGATCTTCTCTGTAACCTGAAAGTCAAATCATAAATGATTAAACTATAAGCCAAAAGATAAACCCTTGAAACCTGGCTTATTTCATCTCATGGGATAACTCTTCTCTGGCTACTAATACAAAAAGTCACCCACTCAAGAACTTAAAAAAAAAAATGGATACAAGGGTTTATAACTTGAAAAGATTTTAAGTATTTGGTTGAATCACGTTTAAAAGAACAGTTAATGTTTAAAAATTACATCTTCTCAATACTCAACCTACAACAATTAAAGCACATAGTTAACATTTTTTCCTCTGGAACAAAACCGAGAGTCTATTTTTAAACCCTTGGTGGGTCTTTTCAAGTGCCTGATTAAAAAAAGAGCGCACTTTTAATAAAAATGGGGCTGGCTGTGTACCACAAATTCTGATCAAACATGTTCAACTATTTTACAAAAGGTTTCTATCCCTCTTCTAATTCACAGAAATTCCAAAAATAAAGTTCTACTGATACCCAATAGCGCCAAGTAAATGGAAACTCACAAAGGTTCTTAAAAAACAAAACACAAAATTCTATTTACCTTCATTTCAAAGCAGACTTTGCCTTTTGACACACCGTAAGAAGCCCTTCCTCCAGCCCAAAGAAAAGCAAAACTCTCCATAGTAAGGGAAGAAGCACTGAGGCGATCTCTTGATATTTTAAAATGCAGATCACAATTATCTGTAATTATATCAATACCATATTATTTCTTTTCACATCAAACATAAATGTATCGGCTATGTAGACAAAACTTGGTTATTAAATTTTTGCACGTATGTCTAACTGCTACATAGACACTTTTTTACATGCTTTTAAATTTTCAATTTTAAGCCCCACTCCCACCAAGTCACTCTTGTCAAATTATGTACTGAAGTGTAAACCACCTATAAAACTAAGAAGCACCAAGGTTTAACGTGTATTTTAAGTATATAAAATAATCAAGACAATGTGACATTAATACATACCTGCTCTGCTCTTTACCTTGATTTAGAGGCAAGCAGTAGAGGATAGCAGGAAATCAAAGTGAAGCATGCCAGAACCAGGTAGAATTTACCAGTGCCACAATAGGACTGACAGGAGGCCATGACCAAATATTTTTTAATAGGAGTATGAGCTGCTGATCCTGTGCTTTCTATTTTTAAAACACCAGGGACTCTAGATCCTAAATTCTTTTCTAAAACTTGTGAAGGCAGCCTCATCTACAAAACACAAACCTGGTTGTCTAATGCTGTAACTTATCGGTCTCCTTTCCTTGTGCTTGCCTGTTCCACAACAATGGGGGTTTTACCCACTTCCGGGATTATCCAAATCCAGAATGCCTTTAACCTAGCTAGCTACCTTTGGGTCAGTGGCTCATTAACATGCACTTTTAAGGGAGAGCTGAAGTTAGAAAGCTGTTTCCTTAAAAAGTTTTTATTGGTGAGAAAAAAATGAAATCTACAGTTTGGAATTCCCCTTACATTAGCTTTGTTCTTAAAATTCCTGACCATCATTGATAGAATGAACCCAATATTGCACTTAACAAATTGATATTCCTAGGTGACCAGTTACAAGTCTGTCTACTTTATAATAGTAGTGTTACCTTCTTGAATCATTGCCTCAATTATCTTGCCAATACCTAATACTTTAGACTTAAGAAACCGAATATAACAAAACATTAATCTGACTACTTTTCCATGTAGTTTTCTTTTAAAAGACTTTACTATCTTAACTACCTGTAAAGGGTACTCAACAAGAAATCAAGAAAGAGTTTGACATTAACACTCTAACATATCTGAGTAAAACAATCTGTATTCAAAAACACTAGCATCTAAGCTTCAACTCCCCAGGCTCTACAGGGGCAGGTCGACACCTTACCTCTTATTTTTCAAGCAATTATTTCTACCCTTTGTTCTATCACTGCAAGAACTAGGTTCTGATCAAATACTAAATCAACAAATCTCTTCGTAAGTAAAAATTACAACTCTGACAGCCATGGCCATTTAGGTTTGCAATACTAATGCTTCCTCATACTCAATTGCAACCCAACTGGGTAAAGGAGCGGTATTTACAGCGCTGCCATTGATACCATTCGCTGGTGAAGAAAGCTAGTGGCCCAGTGATAGGCCACTGCTGCTGCCCCAGGTCTTTGGAAGAAATCAACTTATGTTAAAGCAGCAGCTACTGAACTGGAATTGAGAACAAAAGAGCAGTTATTGATAAAGTAATATTACAATCTTTTAGAATAGGGAATACACTTGTGTGCTAATGGGAAAAGCCATTAATAAATATGTAACTAATCCAAATAGCTCACTTAAGTCCAAAAAAGATATTACTTTATTGAAGAAGCCTTACAAGTTTCCGTTAGCTAGTCAAAAGTTGGCATTAATTTTACATTCCTACAAAGAACTTTCAAGTAATATAAAAGTATTACCAAATTGCTAGAGCCTGTGTTAATTATCAATACAACTGATGCTATACTAAGTATTTAAAGTACCGGAAAAATCATCTTCCTGCCTTTAAAAACCTGTTTCCATTTCCCCGTTAAATCTTCTGCAGTTAAGCTACATTTTGAAGTTTCCTAACATTTTAAAACCGAAACCACGTTTGATAATCGGGGGGAGCAGCAGCTTCACTTACAAGTGTCAAGACAAACCACCGTGTCATCGAAGTGCTCATCTTCTTCTTCAACAGGTGGCTGAGGAGACTTGGCTCTGAAAGACAACATCGTCTCCTGATACAGCTTCCCCCACCACAGAATACAGACCGGGTGACGGGCAGGACTGGGGGAGCATCCTCTACCTGCTATACTTGTTCTCTTCAATGTACTCAAAGTATCCACGGCCATGATCTTCCCGAGGGCGTTTCACGCCTCGCTTTTTATCTCCGCCTTTCTGCTCTGTTTTGCCGTCTCCTACAAACACACAACACCCCTATTTAGGGGGGCCAAGCCACAAGGCCACACACACAGCTCTTGGGTTTTAAGGCTCGAAAACAGCCCGGCATTTCCTTGTTCCTGGTTGTAAGCGTTTGTAATCGACGAATCAAACGCGAATTTAACAACCAGTCAGTTTGAAACTGGACTGGAGTTAGTGACGCAGTCTAGAGACACTGCAAGTATCGGCAGACCATTAGAAGATTCGAGAACCCTAACGAAAAATAGCGCCGCACAGGCCGAGCCCACGTGCACCCAAAAGAAAAAAAAAAAAAAAGAGTTCAGGACGGGAGAGGGGACGCGCCCGCCCCGCCGCCCCTCCCCCTCCCGGGCCCGCGCGCCCCGCGGCCGCATTGTACTTACTTTCCGCCCCGCGCTCCCGGCGGCCCCTCCCGCCGGAAGTGACGTCACACCGAGCCCCCACGCTCCGCGCACAATACCGCGGCCCAGCGCCGCCAAAGCGCGCCCAACCCGAGCCCTCGGGACTCTCCCCTCCCCCCCCCCCCCGAGACATGTGCCCGCACCGCGCGCACGCAGCGCGGCGGCGCCACCGCGGCCCGACTGGGCCCCCCCCACCCGCCCGGGGCACCCCCCGCCGGCGGCAGCTGCAGTTCCCCCGCCTCTCGAGCCACATAATGGAGGCGCTGCCACCCCCGTCGCACACACCGATCCCCAGGCCTCCCGGCTAATCCGGGATTCCCCGCGCCTCCCCCCCCCCCCGCCCCGGCCCCGGCCCCGGCCCAGGCCCTCCCTCCCGCCGCGCGACGTTACAACGCAGCACCCACCCGCCGCCCGCCCCGCGGCGACCGCCGCCCCCGCCCGCTCACCTCCCGACTGCTGCGGGCCCTGGCTGGCCCCGGGCGGCGCCACCGTGACCGCGAACAGCGAGGTGGGGCCGCTGCTCTTGCCCGCGGCCTCCTTGGCGACCCCGCGCTGCTGCTGGGGCTGTTGCTGCGACGTCGCCGGCGGTTGAGCCTGCTGCTCCCCGTGCCCGTTCTCGTCGCCCGCGCCTTCCTCCTCGTCTCCGAGCTCATCCTCCCCCTCCTGGAAGCCCTGGTCGTCGCCGTTCTCGTCCTCCGAGGCGGCCTCCTCCTCCTCCATCGGGCCCGCGTCGGCCGCCCCCGCGGCGCCGTTCTCCTCCCCGATCTCCATCTGGTCGCCATCCAGGGCGGGGATCCCCTCCTCCTCTTCCTCCTCCTCCTCCTCCTCGTCGCCGCCGGCCGCGGCCTCCTGTTCGAGGCCTGCTCCCGAGCGCCCGGCGGAATCCCCGCCCAGGTCGAGGCTGCCGTTCCCGGGCTCCATGGCGGGGCGGCCGCCGGCCTCCTCGCTGTCCAGCGCGGCCTGGAGCCGCTCCATGAGGTCGGCCTTGAGGCCCTTGTCGGAGAGGCGCCGCTTCTTGAGCTCCTCTTTCAGCTCCGAGACCTTCAGCTTCTTTACATTAACAGGCGAGGAACTCATGGTGAGGGCCCCGTTCACGCTGGCGCTGCTCAGACTCGCTCCTCCTCGGCACTGGCTGCGGCTGCTCCTCGGCGCGGGCGGCGGCTGCGGCGGCGGCGGCGGCTGCGGCTGGACGTGGGTTCCTGCTGCAGAGCGGACCCGCCTGGTGTCGAACGGCGCCAATTCCTTTCACGGAGTTCGCGAGGGAGACGCCGAGACTCGCTTGGCGCGAGCGAGCACGCAACGTCCTCTCGCCGCGGCGCCGCGCACGTAATATAGCGGCCCCGCCCCCCGCGCCGGGCGGGTCTGCGCGCAGGGCAGGCGCGCACCCAACGCCCCGCCCCCCAGCGCGCGCGCCCGACGCCCCGCCCCCCGCGCCCCGGCGCGGGGTCCCGGCCCAGAGCGCGGCGGGTCCGCGCTGTGCGGGGCCCATTGGTCTCGAGCGGATGGAGGGAGAGCAAAGCGCCTGTCGCCTGAAGCCGACCCTCCGCGGCCCGCCTCGGCCTTCCTGGTTCTCCGGTGGCGGCACCCGGGCCGTCTCTGCGCCCTTCCGGCCCGGAGGCCGCTTCCACCCAAAGGCTTTCCGTCCCCCCACTTGTCAATTTCAACTGGAACCCTCCGCCTTCCATCTTAGATTGGCCCCGTCCAGCTATTTGGTTCAAATGCCTTATTTAAAAAAAAAAAAAATTTTTTTTTTCCAGTTTTGATTTTGTGCAACACAAATCGGCAGTTATTACACGCAGGGGGTTTCCTTACGCCTAATATTTGGTTTAATGTTGCCTAAGTCCCGCCGGCGAGTTGGATGTGAAACTGGGGAAGGGCGAGGGCAGAGCCCTTCTTTGTCTCTCCCACGCCCCTGCTGCGGGCGGGGGTGCGCCTGCCCTGGGACCCCCCACCCTACTCCTCTGGCCTGGTTCTAATGGCCAAGGAAATGAAGCCGCAGAATTGCCTCTCTGGGTCTTTTTTAAAAAATATATATTTTATTGATTTTTTACAGAGAGGAAGGGAGAGGGATAGAGAGCTAGGAACATCGATGAGAGAGATGTGCCCGCAACCAGTGTACATGCCCTTGACGGGGCCGAACCTGGGACACCCCCCACCCCCAGTCCGCAGACCCACGCTCTATCCACTGAGCCAAACCCGTTTCAGCTCTCTGGGTCTTCTGCACCCACCAAAGAGACGCACCCCCTCCAAGGCGCACTGGGCCCGGTTTAGGACCCGGCCATCCAGGGGTGTGAGGTCCCAGGAGCCAACAATGAGGATGAAACCCAGCCAAGCCATACCCTTTGATTCTATTGGTACTCCTGTAGGAATATTCATGCTGAAACTCTAGTAAAAGCTCATGAAAAATAAAGGGCTGTGATTCTGTAAAAAAGAAAAATAGACTCGCTCTAGAAATGTGTGGGGTTGTTTTGTTTTGTTTTTTGGTGTCTTCGAAGTTTAATTTTTCTCCTTACTAAGGTGTGTTATGTTCTTGAGGTTGTAGATAGGGGTGCCAGAATTTAGATTTGGGATAGGTGACCATCTTAAAACCCAGAAAAATCTACCCGTGTTCCACTCTCTCTGACTAAGGAGGTCAATTATACTGGGTACACTGGTGCTCAACTGGCACAATAACGCTGCCCCAATATTAATTTGAAATTTGGAAAAATGCACATGTAAGCTCTCTCCCATAGGTTAGTATGATTTTACTGATTAATATATATATTTTTTTATATTTTGCCATGTAGTCATGAATAAAGATGAAATATTAACACTGAAGTGATTTTATTTTTTTATGAAATGATTTTAATTGAAATGAATGGATTATGTACAGTACTGGTAATTCTCAGTTCAAGTTAATGGAGGTAGATGGCATAGCATCCAAAATAGGAACCTCCACATAATGTCAAAAACTCATTTTAGCCTTTGTATATAATGTCCTGGGTATGATGTCCTTTGGATATAATGTGACTTATAAACAAATCACAAACTAGAACTTAAACTTTTCAAATTCTTTGCCCTTGTTCAAAAATGGGAAGAAAGCTGAGGATTCTTACCTGTTCACAAACTGGGGAATTAATGAAGTATAGTTATGATGGTTCTTTTGAGTTTATGTGTTTTTACTTTTTATAAATATATTTTTATTGATTTCAGAGAGGAAGGGAGAGAGAGAAACATCAATGATGGAAGAGAATCATTGATTGGCTGCCTCTGCACGCCTGTGGACTGAAAGGTCCCAGGTTCAATTCTGGTCAAGGGCACATGCCTGGGTTGTGGGCTTGATCCCCAGAAGGGGATATGCAGGAGGCAGCCAACCCATGATTCTCTCTCATCACTGATGTTTCTATCTCTCTCTCCCTCTCCCTTCCTCTCTCAAATCAATAAAAATATATTTTTTAAAAAGGTTATAACCAGTGCTGTCCAACACAGTAGCTGCTAAGCCATATTTAAATTAAAATTAAAGATTAAGTTCCTCACTCACACTACCCACACTTCAAATGCTCCATAGCCGTTGGTCTCATACTGAACAATGCAGAATAGAATGTTTGTATCATCCAAGTTCTTTGGGACAGTGCTTTTACAGACTGTTTTGAAAGTGCAACTTACACCAAGGATGGGACCCTCATCCATATATGACTCAACAGCCAGACTACACGGAAAGCTGGTCCCAAGAATTAGACTCTACCCTTTGTCCTAATGGGAAAAGCCATTACCTACTGTGAGCATTAGATAAACTCTAATTATTAGAGTAAAAGTGTGTGTTTGTGTATGTATTTATAGTATAGTTTTAGAGACACATAGTCAACTCCCAATTCATCTATGTCTCTACTTAACAAATATGTATATATACTTAGCTATATATTGTTGATTTATTTTTGTTATTCCTCACCTGAGGATATTTTTTCCATTGATTTTTAGAGAGTGTGGAAGGGAGAGGGAGAGACAGAGAGAGAGAGGAATATCGATGTGAGAGAGACACATGGATTGGTTGCCTCCTGCATGTGCCCTGACCCTGGTGGGGGATCAAGCCTACAACCGAGGTACATGCCCTTGAATGGAATCAAACCCTCACCCTTCGGTCTGTGGGCTGACGCTCTATCCACTGAGCCAAACTGGCCAGGGCTACTTAACCAATATTTATTGAACGCCTGCCATGCACCACGCTGTACTCTGCAGGGAAAACAGGTATGGATGGCCCCGTCCCAGGCATCGGGGAGCTTGCAGTTTGGAGAAAAAGACAAACCATAACCAGGATGCTACGGGGACACCAGCACCACCCCATGGGGAACCCGCCATTTTGACCATCTGCTGAGCCATTGTCAGTAAGGTTTCCATGGTGCAGGTTTGCACACATGCTTGCCCACCCACAAACATTCACACAGGCAGAAACAAAGCAAAGCACAGCCTCACAGGCGCACTTAAGAAGCCAGTGTGTGACATTTGCAAGGAAACAGTAATTAGCTAAGATGCTCTTATATCATATTCATTATTCTAAATACAGAGCCGCCAATCATTTGCAGACTTCTGACCTCTGACAAGTCCTTCATTAAAAGCTGTCTGGGCCCGGCCGGGGTTGGGCATTGACCTATGAACCAGGAGGTCACGGTTCGATTCCCAGTGAGGGCATATGCCCAGGTTTCGGGCTCGATCCCCAATGTGGGGCGTGCAGGAGGCAGCTGATCCATGATTCTCCCTCATCATTAATGTTTCTATCTCTCTCCCTCTCCCTTCCTCTCTGAAATCAATAAAAATGTATTTTTAAAAAAGCTGTCTGGAATATAAATCTTAGGGATATAAGGTACAGCATGGTCACGACAGTGCTATACTATGTTGTATATTTGAAAGTTGTTAAGAGTGTAGATCTCAAAGGTTCTCATCACACACAAAAAATTACTGTAATGATAATTTCACAATATATGCAAATCTCGAATCATCATGTTGTACACCTGAAACTAATATATCATATGCCAATTATATCTTAATTTTTAAAAAGCTGTCAGGGGTTAGCGGGGAAAAGTTCAACAAAGGGCCTCCTGCACGATCCTAATTGCCTAGACACTGTGTATACTCGGTATCTACATAGCCTCTCCTTCTGTTTCCGGCTTCCGCTTTGCTCCATCCAAGCACATTTTCCATGAGCTGTCTCTGAAGTCCGCTGTGTTTTGTCCCGATTCATTTATTTGTAATATTAACTGACAGTGACGGAGTGCCTGCTATGCACCAGCCTCTGTGCTCGGCATTTTGTACCAAATAGCTCTAACCTTCATAGCCATCTCATAAGGTAGGAATTATCTGTCTCAGTTTGTAAATATGGAAACTGAGGATCAGAGGGGTTAAGGAAATTGACCAGGCTCAATACGTGGTCAAGGTAAGATACCAAATCACAGTGGCCTGACTCCCATGCCAAGCTCTTTTTCCTGCACCAGCAAGTTGGAGTCATTAGAGTTTCAAAGTCAAAAACCGACATGCGCTGTTCTAGCAAGATCTTACAGAACGTAGGGCAGGAGAAAGAGACAGGCGAACCAACAGTTGTATTCTTAGAGTAATATGTGCTATGACAGAGGCGTGTACTCAGTTTGGGAAATAGAGCCACGGGCTTCTCAGGGGGAGAGGCACTGAGCTGAGTGTTCTGACATGAGCAGGGCCGAGAGAGACAAGGACATCCCACACAGGAGGAGCAGCCGCTGCTAAGGCATTGGTGAGCCCTGGCCAGTGAGCAGCGTCCCGATCACCGAATGGTCACCAGTTCGAGTCCTGGTCGGGGCACATACCCAGGTTGTGGGTTCGATCCCTGGTCGGGGTGTGGAGCAACTGATTGATGGTTTTTCCCACACCTATCTCTCTCTCCCTCTCTCTCTCTCTCTCTCCCTCTTTCTCTCTCTCTCCCTTTCTTTAAAAAATGTGACCCAGGATTGCTGTTTTCCCATTTATTTCCCCCCTTTTTTTGTGAACTGTACTTTTCAACGACAGTTGACATATAATATTATATTACTTTCAGATGTAAACATAGTGATTAGACATTTACGTATCTTATAAATAAGCCAATACGCCTAACACCGATCTGACACCATACCTGGTTATTACAATATTCTTGACTATATTCTCTGTGCTATACTTGACATCCCTGAGGCTTTCTCGTTTTTTTAAAGGAAGTGGGAAATCTTCATTTTTATATAAATTCTCCTAAATTTTAGGGGTGGTTGACACTATATAGGCCAAAATGACCGTGTCTTTGGCCATTGGTTTTTCCGTCCTGCGCAGCGGTCGCCAACCTTTCAGACCTCGCGGACCACGACCACCAGTTGGCGACCGCTGGCCTGGAGGGTCTTGGCCCGGGCACTGGCAGGAAGTCGGCACAGGAGGCCATTGGGAGGGGAACAGGTGGGAAGTGGTGAAGGCCACTCTGACCCAGATTCAATGTTCAACCTTGAGGAGGGTAACAGGGCTGTGAAACACACCCCTGACGAATCCTAGAGTTTTCTTAAACCCCAGAGATGTTCACTGGGCCTCTGACACGACCATCCCGTCTTGGCAAATATAACCATTTGGGTTAATTTTCTAAACGTTAGGTTCTTGGCCTAGCCTGAGAGGTAACAAAGCATCCAGGACAAGGGACAAGGGGAGTGCATGAGCCCTCGGAGAGAGACAGGGCTCAACAAACAGCTCTATTCCTCACCAGCCAGCAGGGAACGTAGGCAAAGTTACCTACCTCCTCTCTCAACGCCAGCCTCTTACCTTGTGAAATGATCGAGTCCTATCTACCCCTGAGGGGTAAGAATCACATATGCGAGAATCGTAAACCACGAAATGCCATACAAATGCGTGGTATTCATGTAATTATTACTTATCAAACATAGGCTTTGGGGGCAGGGAGGAGGGAGAAAGTAACTACCTACTTATTTCAATCTGAAATTGAGAGGCAACAGTGTTTATGGAAAGCCTTTACAATGTTAACTCTGACAGCTCAGGGAATACACTCGTAGCATTGGCCAGGTCAGTAAGCTCCGCCTCCTGTGACTAGGAGCCCAGACCATGCCCCGTTCACCTTCTCCCTGGAGTAGGAAAGCCATGATGTTTATCTGTGGGCGAGGTCCACGCCACTATTATTGCCAAAGGAAGGTACCTGGGGCCTTATTCGAATTACTTCTGCAGAAGCATTGTTATGATTATGAAGAGTAAAAACACAATGGATCAGGCACCAGAAAAGAGTGCAGCGCTTTAAAATGTGAAGACAAGCCCTAACCGGTGTGGCTCAGTGGATAGAGCGTCGGCCTGTGGACTGAAGGGTCCCAGGTTCGATTCCGGTCAAGGGCATGTACCTTGGTTGCAGGCACATACCCAGTGGGGAGTGTGCAGGAGGCAGCTGATAGATGTTTCTCATCGATGTTTCTAACTCTCTATCCCTCTCCCTTCCTCTCTGTAAAAAATCAATAAAAATGTATTTAAAAAAAAATAAAAATAAAAAAAATGTGAAGACAAGGTCATTGGCTGCCCAGCAGGGGAAACAGGTCTCTTCTTGGTGATGGCAATGAGTTTGCTCTGCTGTCCACTGTCACCAGGATTGCTCAGCGATCCGGGGGTTGATGGTCAGCTGACAGCTGCAAGGCCCCCGGGTGCAGAATGGGGTGTTGAAGCATCCATCTTATATGAAAACTGCTGTTTGAAATTTTAACCCTGCTAATTGGCTTCCGTAAATTCTTGCTTGCTAAGACTACTCCCACTTTAGAGGGGCCATTAAACCTTCCCCAGACAAGCTTATCAGTGCTGGCGCCAGGCTAGGCCTCTGGTTGAGGTCTCAAGGCCCAGCACATACGGGCTCTTTAAGAACTTACAAAAGGGGCCGGGAACACTCCATATTTGGGAGACAAAGAAGGTAAAAACATATAAATAGGGAGAATTCCTGCATGTCGGGGCCCAGAATTTGAGATACATTTTCCTCTGCACCCGCGCGTAATAAATGTAACTCCATCTCTCTAAGTATTGCTTTGTTCTTCTTCGGTTTTCTGTAACAGTGTCACCTTGGAGGTGCTTACCTATCCATGTCTTCCCTCCAGAACTGGAACTTCTGCACCCGGCCTTTATGGCATAAGCACTCAAAGGAGTTGGAAACAACTTCACACTCAAATTATTCTATATAATAAAAGGCTCATATGTGAATTGTCCCCTAGACCGGGAGTTCGACTGGAAGTTCGACCGGCGGGGGGGGGGGGGGGGGGGGCAGCCCCCCCATCACACCCCTCCCCCGATCGGGGTGGGCCAGCTGGACCCCACCTGTGCATGAATTCATGCACCAGGCCTCTAGTAATGATAATATTGCCCAGGCAAGCTAATTAAGCACTTTGTAAACAGATTCTTTTTTTAAGACATATTTTATTGATTTAAAAAAAAATGTATTTTATTGATTTAAAAAAAGTATTTTATTGATTTTTTACAGAGAAGAAGGGAGAGGGATAGAGTTAAAAACATCGATCAGCTGCCTCCTGCACACCCCCTACTGGGGATGTGCCTGCAAACAAGGTTCATACCTTTGACCGGAATCAAACCTGGGACCTTTCAGTCCCCAGGCCGAGGCTCTATCCACTGAGCCAAACTGGTTAGGGCTAAACAGATTCTTAATTTACATTTGTCCAGAAGCAATTGGGGGAGTTCAACTTCCTGGCCTCAGGAAAGACATGAATCTACAAGTTGAAAAAGGGGGGCCAGTTACGTTTTAGGGTCACATCTTACTGAAAGAAGATATGATTTCTTCCCATCCTAGGACAAGCTGGCTGGGCTGCAAGATGGAACTCATTTCCAGTTTTCTCCTTCATCAGACCTTGAGTCGCATTTACTTCAAGGTGAATTCCTGGAACAGGAACTTCAACCATAAATACAGACACATTTTTCATTGTAAATACTCGTGGTTTTTCTATCACAGGTGTTTGGAAGCTGTGCTTTCCACCATCTACATGACAATGAAATGCCGTAGGGAAGTGGGTCCGTCATTAACACTTCTCCTAGCACAGTGGTCGGCAAACTCATTAGTCAACAGAGCCAAATATCAACAAGACAACGATTGAAATTTCTCTTGAGAGCCACGTTTTTTAAACTTAAACTTCTTCTAACGCCACTTCTTCAAAATAGACTCGCCCAGGCCGTGGTATTTTGTGGAAGAGCCACACTCAAGGGGCCAAAGAGCCTCATGTGGCTCGCGAGCCGCAGTTGGCCGACCACGGTCCTAGAGGGATTGATCTCTGGAAGGCCCTGCTAAAAGCTCTTCGGCGGCTTCCCACTGCCCTGGACATAGAGGCCCACGCTGGCCTCCAGGAGGTGGCTTCTGCTGCCCCTGCAGTCTTATCTCAGGTTTCCTGTGCTTCGTGGGCCCTGGGGGACCCACCCGTCTCCAGGGCCTGCCTGTGCTGGGAATACTCTGGGCTACCCCCACTCAAGCTTCAGGTCTCAAGGTAACCCTGACACCCTGACCCAGTTATGTCCTGCAGACTGTATCTCCCTAACACTATTGTTGGCAATTCACACCTACCTCCCAGGGGCATCCTCTGTGCAAACTGCCTGCTGTCGGGGAAGCATTCAGCAAACGTTAGCTCTTCATATTCCTGTTGTTACTGGTCTGCTCACCTCCCTCCCCAGACAGTGTCTCACAGAGGAGGAGAGAGCGCATCTGCCTTGTTCATTCATTCTGTAACCCAGACCTCCCACAACGAGGAGAATTAAGCTGAATCATAGGTGCTCACTACATAGTTGTTGAAGGAAGGAATATATGAAAATCTGTTGAATGGGGAGAATGGGGAGATTTTGTTTAATGGGTACAGAGTTCCTGTTTGGGATGATGGAAAACTTCTGGAGATGGATGGGGGTGATGGTTACACAATGACGTGAACATACTTAATGCCACTAAACTGCATACGTAAAAATGGTTAAACAGTCAATTTTATGTTATGTACCACCATAAAACATTTTGTTGAATGAATGCATAAGCAGTTAACTAGCTCCTACCCAACTCCAATATTTCAATTCAGTAGATATTCATAGAGTGTCCACTCTGGGTAAAACATAAAGGTGTACTTTTGGACTTATTTAATAGTCTGTAAATATAAAATATGCTCAACAGTCAATCTCAGTCACCCTTTGTGTGTAACATGTGTTTTAACTAGATAGACAGGTCTTATTTATCATTAAATCCCAAGAAGCTAGCACTCATGTGCTCAGTTAATATTTGTTAAATCAAAATAAGACAAATAATAGAGTGTTTGTTTAGGGCTTTCTCCATTACTTAACACTTCCACCAACAGTATCTCATGTTATCACAGAATCTCCTTCACTCTCACCCTTTCTTCTCTTTTCCCTTTCCTTCATGTTAACAGCCATTTCTTCTCGACTTTCTGTTGCCAGAATCAGCACAACTTCCTCAATTTCTTTTTCATGTTTTACCAAAATTTGCGGCTTTATACCTTTGACAACGTCCAAGTCCCAGAAAAGAGTTACACTTGACTGTGAGGTGGAAGATTACTGGGGACAGGCCAGTTTAGCAGAAGATGGATGAGTCCCTGCCCTAGAATCCTGAGAACTCACTACCTGTCACAAAACCTTCAGAGTATTCTACATGTCACTTCAGAAAGGAATCGCATACCATTCATTTGTCCATTGGCTGTAGTTTGAATGGTGGTCATGTTTCCTCATTGCTTCCTTTATTTCCACAGAAAAAAATGCCAGTCTTTTTTATAATGTAAGAAAGTAGATGAGAAGATACTGTACAATAAAATATTAGGAAGCATTATGAAGAGAAGGGAACGTTGAAAGCATGAGGCTAATGAGAGGATAAAGAATAGTCCATTTTCAAGGCCTAGTGTCAAACAGTGCCAGGAGCAAAGTCTCCCACAGACCCTGGCTTTCAATGGAAAGGAAGAGGGAGGTGACAGTAGTTGGATTTGAAGCCAGAGCTCTCATCTGACTTCCATATACATGTAGGCAGAGTTCTCGTGCCAGTATTCCTAACAGAGGCAACGTAGCAGAGCAGGTAAGAGCACAGAAGACGAACAGGCTGCTAAAGACAGTCCTTTTTCCTTTACTTACCAGCTGTATGAACTGTCTATGCTTCTGTTTCTCATTTATTAAATGAGTATAATAAGAGATGCTCATAGAGTTTTCATGAGCGTTAGATAAACTAATACTTGCAAAGCACTTAAAACAATGCAGGCTTTTATTAAGTATTATATCAAAGTTTGATAGATAAATAAATAAAATTACAAATATAGCCCTAGCTGGTTTGGCTCAGTGGATAGAGCATCGGCCTTCGAACTTAAGGGTCCCAGGTTCGATTCCGGTCAAGGACATGTACCTTGGTTGTGGGCACATCCCCAGTGGGGGGTGTGCAGGAGGCAGCTGATCGATGTTTCTCTCCCATCGATGTTTCTAACTCTCTATCCCTCTCCCTTCCTCTCTGTAAAAAAATCAATAAAATATATATTTAAAAAAATTACAAATATAGTTAATTTACATCTTAGCATCCTATAATTTACAAGACACTTTTTCGTGTACGTCACCTCATCAAATTCTCCCCAACTCCGGGGTAGCTCTTGTTAACTTCATTTTATGCATGGGGGAATAAGACTTCTTAAGTGTTTTTGTTAAGTTAATAGCCTTGAGACAATGTTGATAAAGAAGAAAAATGAGCATTTTATATCTTTCCTTTCTTACCCTTTCTCCAAGGGAAAGAATCAGCTTCTTTTTGTCCTATTTCCACAGCAAAGAGAATGGTGATTCATCACTTAATTGTTATTTGATTGCCGTGATGATAAGTAGAATAGTTGTTATGATAATAAGCAGAATAGCTTTCACTGAGATAAAATATAGTTTGCATATTTGTATTTATAATATGTGGCATATTGCATGTCTCTCTTCTAAGAACACTTATCTATTGGTAAATCTTTTAATGCTAAGAAAATAATATTAATTTCACACACATTAGCCTTAGTGGTGTATGTCACACTTATGCTCTAACTCCTAGGCTGAAATTCAGGCTATCAGCCTGTACAGGGGAGCTCACTGCACACTTTGGGTTGAAAGACTCTTCCCCTTCTTCTCCCCATACACACCCATACCTGGCGTTACATAGAAGTTTGTTTTCTGCTCAGCAATTATTGGTGTTTCCTATTTTATTTTTTAAAAAATATTTTTATTGATTTCAGAGAGGAAGGGAGAGGGAGAGAGAGATAGAAACATCAATGATGAGAGAGAAGCATTGATTGGCTGCCTCCTGCATGCCCTCTATTGGGGATCAAGCCAGCAACCCAGGCATGTGCCCTTGACTGGAATTGAACCTGGGACCCTTCAGTCCCCAAGCCAACACTCTATCCATTGAGACAAACCAGCTAGGGCAGTGTTTCCTGTTTCCTGTTCTCTGCAGGGGCCAAGGTTCTCAGGGTAGCAGGCTAGCAAGATTGTGTTCCTCCTCAGGCCCTGGGAGCTGCTAGACACTGCAGAGCGGTGTTTAACGTACAGTCTTGGGAGCTGGGAGCTGGATGGCCTGGTATTTATTTGGCTGTGTGACTTTAGGCAAGACACTCAATGTCTCTTCATTTCCTCACTCACAACATGGAGATAATGGCAGTATCCACTGAATTGGGTACTTAGGAAGATTACATAAGTTAATGAATGTTAAGCATTTAGAACAGGCACTACTCATGGCAAACATTCAGTAAATGTTAGCTATTAACATTATGTTCTATTTGTTTAACACCTCTCATCATCCTCTTGTCTAAGTCAATGGCTTTCAAACACTTCGCCTATAACCTTCAGTAAGAAATGCATTTTATATCACAATTCAGAAAATCCATATTGATATTACTAACGCATAAAAAACGAAATTGAAGTTTCAAGAAACACTGATACTTACTACATGCATTGCACTCTACGAATTTATGTTCCCCTTTAAAGAAAAATACCGAGAGTGTTCTACTAAATTGATTTCACAGCCCACTAATGGGTTAGTTTGAAAGACTCTGCTCTTCGAGGGGCAGAATAATGCCTCCCTAACATGTCCACTCCCTAATTCCTGGAACCTGTGACTGTGTTACCTTAGGTTAGGTGGCAAAAGGAACCTCACAGATGTGATTACAGACTTTGAGAGGGGAAGCTTATATCAGATTACCCAGGTGGGACCAGTCTACTCACACGAGCCTTTACAAAGTGGAAACCCTTCCTGGGCTGGCCAGAGAAGGGGATGTGACACCGGGAGGGTCGGAGATGCAGGGGGAGAAGGGCTCAGTCTGCCGCCGCTGGCCTTGAACATGGAGGAAGGTGGCCATGAGCCTCTAGGAGCTGGACAAGGAAAGGAAATGGATTCTTCCTGGAGCCTCCAGAAAGGAGTGCAGCCCGGCAACACCTTGAACTTAGCCCATGTCAGGCCTCTGACCTCCAGAAATAGAAGGTAATAAAGTTGTGTTAAGACACTAGGTTTGTGCCTGGCCGGCATGGCTCGGTGGTTGAGGGTCGACCTATGAACCAGGAGTTCAATTCCCAGTTGGGGCACATGCCTGGGTCGTGGGCTCGATCCCCAGTGTGGGGGCATACAGGAGGCAGCCGATCAGTGATTCTCTCTCATCATGGATGCTCCTATCTTTTTATTCTTGGTATTAAATTATTATTATTATTTAATTTCTTTATTGATTAAGGTATTACATATGTGTCCTTATCCCCCAATGACCCCCCGAACCCCTCAACTCATGCCCTCACTCACCTGTTGTCTGTGTCCATTGGTTAGGCTAATATGCATGCATGCATGCAAGTCCTTTGGTTGATCTGCTTCTAAGCTCTCTCTCTCTCTCTGAAATCAATAAAAAATATTTTTTAAAAAGACACTACGTCTGTGACAACTTGTTTTCACAGCAATAGGAAACAAATACGGGATCTAAGCCGGGAACCTTAACGTCACCTTTGAACGCTCTCTCTCCTCTTAGCCCCACGTATTTTGATAAATCACCTATTTCTTTTGCTTATAACTTCGACGATCTCCGGAATAATCCATAAGATTTCCCAGTTTCCACGGCCATTGCCCTCATTCAGGGCCCCTTGATCTCCCTCTTGGACTATAAAACCTCCTCATCTTTCCCTTCTTCTGGGACTCAGCCTGCTCCACAACGCCCTCTTCCCGGCTTTCGGAGTTAACTTCCTGAACTACCAATAGTATTGCCGCCTGGACGCCTGACGCCTCATCGTGCCTACAGAATGAAATCTGAGGTCTTAAGAGTGCTATTCAAAGCTCTTCAGAAGACCCAGTGCAAATCTATACGGACACATTTTCCTGCTGCAATTTTCCCTATTCTGGCCCCTCTGGAGATCATATTCAGAAAGTTATTTTACCATTTCACTTTATTATAGTTGGTTGTTTATTTTTTTTTTAAATTTTACCCTAAAAAATTGCTTTTTAGGAGCCAAAGAGGGCACCAAGGAGGAGCCCAGCCTGCCAGCCAGCCAGCTCCTTCTGCATCCCAGCGAAGGCCTCAGGCCTGTCATTTATATTCTGCCTCCCCGGTCTCAACGTGTTTCACTTTTTAATTAGGGCATCAGTGGCCCAGAGAACTCTCTTTCCCATGCCTGGGAAAAATAAACAAATCCACTAGGCAGTGCATTCTTCATTTGCATCTTTTATTTTAATAAACCTCATTAAAAATTTGTACCAATCTATGCGTTTGAAAGGCCCTGCTGGGACTAACATCAATATGTGAACCGTAGAGAAATGGGGGGCGGGGGGGATGTTGCTGCCCTCCTGCCTCTGCAGGCAGGAGCCTGAGATGCTTCTTAGCGATCCCACAGGTGATGAGGGTGGTTGCTTCTCCAATGAAAACCGGAGTCCGAAGTCTTGACCCTGCCCCGAAGGCTTCTCAGGTAATGTGCCCTTTTCTCCATATCCCCTGTGGTGTAGCCAACAAAGTCACATCAGATCCATCCTTCAATTTCAGCACCGCTCGAGGAAATTTCGGATTAGAAACTACTTACTGTGGTGAAACAGTGTCCTAGTCGGCTGAACCAGCAGAGATTTATTTTCTCACAGCTCTGGAGGCTGGAAGTCCAAGATCAACGTGCTGGCAGGGCTGGTTTCTTCTGCAGCATCTCTCCTTGGCTTGCAAGTGGCGGTCTTCTCACTGTGTCCTCACGGGGTCTGTATCTGTGCACACACATCTGGTGTCTCTCCCAGGGTCCACACTTCCTTTTCTTAGGACACCAGTCAGATTGGATTAGGGCCCACCCTAAAGGATTTAAAATATATCCTACCTAATAATAGACAAATATGCAAATTGACCGCACCTTCGCTACGCCCAAGCCACACCCGCCAGCCAAGCCACGCCCACCAACCAATCAGGACGAATATGCAAATTGCCCCAACAAAGATGGCGGCTAATTTGCATATCAAGACAGCGTAGAAAGAAGCCAAGAGCTGCAGAAGGGAGCAAAGCTGCAGAGAAGCAAGCAAGCCCGGGGGGCGGGGGGAGGAGAAGGGAGGAGCGGAGGCAGGGCCGGGGGCGAAGGAAGTTGAGCAGGCGGGGCCAGGGGAGAAGGGAGGAGTGGAGGCGGGGCCGGGGGAGAAGGGAGGAGTGGAGGCGGGGCCGGGGGAGAAGGAAGGAGAGCGGGCTGGCGGAGAACTCGGGGTGGGGGACAAGGGAGGAGAGCAGGCAGGGCGGGGTAGAGTGCAGCAGGAAACCCTATTGCAGGATTTTTCCTGCAACGGGAACGCTAGTGTATTTATATTGATTTCAGAGAGGAAGGGAGAATATTAATCCCTGCCACAGCCTTGCACAGAGTCATTGTTCTAACAAATTGCTTCTAGGTGCACCTCGGACCTCGGCTATGGCCCTCTGGATACTGTGTTTCCCTTTCCAGTCTCAAGGATGGGCTCTGTGCTGTAACCCTTGTTTGGTCTCCAGAGGAATGGTTGTTTTTTTTCGTGTGGAAAGACCTACCCCATGTCCTTTGGTTATAACTGCTTCCCATGTCACAGCTGCCCCGTCACGAAGTCACGAAGCCTGTGCTCTTGCCAACGTGTTTCGTTTTGTTTTTTTCAGAGGGGGAGAGAGAGAAACATCAATGATGAGAGAGGATCATTTTTTAAAAAATATATATTTTATTGATTTTTTACAGAGAGGAAGCGAGAGGGATAGAGAGTTAGAAACATCGATGAGAGAGAAATATCGATCAGCTGCCTCTTGCACACCCCCTACTGGGGATGTGCCCGCAACCAAGGGACATGCCCTTGACCGGAATCGAACCTGGGACCCTTGAGTCCGCAGGCCGACGCTCTATCCACTGAGCCAAACCGGTTTCGGCGAGAGAGGATCATTGATTGGCTGCCTCTGGCACGCCCCGCACTGGTCCAACCCACAACCCGAGCATGTGCCCTTGACCAGAATCGAACCGGGGACCCTTCAGTCCACAGGCCGACACTCCATCCACTGAGCCAAACCGGCGAGGTCTCTCTTCGACGTTTTTGACTTGTACTCTTTTGAAGACGAGCCTAAGCCCTTATATTTGCAATGGAATTTCTGAGGTACTGTGTTGTGTTCCTTTATGCCCTTGTTTTCTTTGAAAGCAGCTTTTAGAATGTTTAGAATCAACTCTTTGCTCTATGTAGTCACTGAAATCTTACTCACCTCTGCACAGTTCACATCCGGATTCCCAGATACACGATCTTGCCAATTTAGAAAATCAGAAACATCATTTCCAGGGAAGTGAGCAGCACTGACTTCCATGAAACATTTTAAGTAAATAATTTGGGGGGTCGTAGCTCTCCTTCCTCCTGCTTCTATCTGTATAGTTGCAACTGGCATTCTTGCTTCAGAGACCAGGTTCAAACTTGACCAACATACTTGGCCGAGCAGGTTGTGATCTGGGTGTAGCGGTAGCTTCTCAGGAGTGCCAGTGGCCGAGTGGTGCAACATCCCGAATGGGAACAGATTTGGGGACTGATAACTCATGCCTTGAGCAATCACAGGCCCAAGTTCAATGTCCTGTCCTGGAAAATTTGGTGGTTTGTGCAGGTAGATGTTTAGAAAACGAGCAAGGGTAGCATTACTCATCTAGACAGAGCCTTATTTACAATAACTTTGTTTCTGTTTTGCGTTTTAGTCTGGCAATTGTGTGTGTGTTAAGTAGGCATTGAAAAGTCCAAGTGCACTCTAGCCGGTTTGGCTCAGTGGATAGAGCGTCGGCCTGGGGACTCAAGGGTCCCAGGTTCGATTCCGGTCAAGGGCATGTACCTTGGTTGCGGGCACATACCCAGTAGGGAGTGTGCAGGAAGCAGCTGATCAATGTTTCTCTCTCATCAATGTTTCTCTCTATCCCTCTCCCTTCCTTTCTGTAAAAAAAATCAATAAAATATATTTAAAAAAAAGAAAAAAAGAAAAGTCCAAGTGCACCCTAGCTGGTTTGGCTCAGTGGATAGAGCGTCAGCCTGGGGACTCAAGGGTCCCAGGTTCAATTCCGGTCAAGGGCATGTACCTTGGTTGAGGGCACATCCCCAGTAGGGGGTGTGCAAGAGGCAGCTGATCGATGTTTCTCTCTCATCGATGTTTCTAACTCTCTATCCCTCTCTCTTTCTCTCTGTAAAAAATCAATAAAATATATTAAAAAACAAAACAAAACAAAACGGCAAAAACACCCGCATGTGGCCCGCGGGCCGTAGTTTGAGGACGCCTGAATTAGATGATGCCTGCCCCGCCCCGCCACACACTCATTGGGAAGGGCAATCTACTTCACTCAGTCTACTGACTCAAATGCTAATCTCTTCCAGAAACCCCCTCGCAGACATAGGCAGAAACCATGTTTAACAGAATAGCCGGACATTCCATGACTATACAAATGGACACAGAAAATTAACTGTCAAAGACGCTATTTGACATCATGTTCTCTTGAGACACCTCTGGAACCCTGATGTCCACTGTCTTGATGTCACCACGCTGTGAGAAAGGTCCAATGAGCCTATCTGGAGAGATCTCACAGAGAATCCCTGAGACTACATGAAGAGAGAGAGAGAGAGAGAGAGAGAGAGAGAGAGAGAGAGAGAGAGAGAGAGGTGCCTGCCAGGCCCCAGCTGCTCCAGCTCCAGATCCAGCTGCATTTCCTGTATCTGATAGCAACATCTTGAGAGACCTTCACTCAAAACTGCCCAGCACAGCCCTCCCTGAAATTCTGATCCACAGAAACCATGAGTGATAATACACAAAATTATTGTTGTGCAAAGCCATCAAATTTGGAGGCGATCTTTTACACAAGGATTGAACCTGATCACTTCTCAACCCTGCTTATCTTTCAGTCTCATGCTTCTGAGAGCAGCCTCTTTCCATGCCTTTAGCTGTTTCTCCTCCCATTCACAAATCCCTAAAAATTAAACGTTTATAGTGCTATCAATCTCAGACACATTACACTTTGACTTCCTATTTTGGAAGATGAAGGTATCATGCTCTGATGTTACCCTACCTTCCCAATGCTACTTCCTCAATTACCCAAACATCCTATATAATAACGAGGTAATATGCAAATTGACCCGCATGCCCTCACACAAGATGGCCGCCCCATGTGGTCAAAGATGGCTGCCACAAGATGGCCGGCAGGGAAGGGTAGTTGTGGGAGATCAGGCCAGCAGGGGAGGGCAGTTAGGGGCGACCAGGCCTACAGGGGAGGGTAGTTGGGGACAATTGGGCCAGCAGGGGAGCAGTTAAGCGTCAATCAGGCTGGCAGGGGAATGGTTAGGGGGTGATCAGGCTGGCAGGCAGGCAGGCAAGCAGTTGGGAGCCAGCAGTTCCGGATTGTGAGAGGGATCCCAGATTGGAGAGGGTGCAGGTTGGGCTGAGGGACACCCCCCCACCCCCCAGTGCATGAATTTAGTGTACCAGGCCTCTAGTAATTACATAAAAATGTTGGTTAAGCCAATATTTACTTTTTGCCTTATTGTTACTACTACATAAGTCTTATTTACTGTTGAGTCACTTTATGCATAATCATTGCATTCTCTTCCTTATGCTATTTAATTTCTCCTTTGCTCAATTTCCCATGTCATTATCACTCTTTCTCCCCACACTCTCCATCTGAATTGCAAAGGCCGTGACTAAGATTTTCCCCCTGGTCAGACATCACGTAGGCTACTATCAGTGTCCTTTTCCCCCTGGGCTGCACCCTGCTGGAGCCTCTGGACCCTGTTCCTGAGGGGCTGGCACTCTCTAGGTGCAACTTCTCTCCTGGGGCTTCCTTACGCCTGTCTCCTGTGATGGATTCCGTTGTTCCTGACTCTGGTATCCTAGGCTTTCTTGGGTTACTCCCTCATTTTCATGGAGCACATCCTCTAGTGGCTTTCTACGAAAGGATGAGCCACAAATGTCCACTGTCTTGATGTTGAGATCTTGTCTGGCTGAAAATGGCTTGATTCTACATTCTCATTGGATTAATAGTTGGGTGAGGTGGAGCACTCCAGGTTGAAAACACTCTTTCTCAAAAATTTGAAGGCATGGCTTCATTCATTGTCTTCCAGTTTCCAGTGCTGTTCTTGGGAATTCCACTGCCAGTCTGATTCCAGGGTCTTTGTTGTGAGGCTTATCTTTTTGTTGTTCTTCTATAGGAACTGCTAGTGTCTTCTTGTTATCTTCGGTGTTCCGAAATATTACAAAGATATGACTTAGTGTAGGTTTCTTCTTCATTTGTTTTTTTCTGGATGGACCCTTGGAATCTAGAGGCATCCTGTCCTGGGACATCTGTTACTTCTTTGATAATTTTCTCCTCTCTATGTTCTATTTCTTAAATTTCTATTAGTTGGCTATTGGACTACCTAGATGAATCCTTTAGTTATAGAAATCTTTTCTTATTGCTCCATCTCTCTATCTTATGGGAAATTTCCTCATTTAAAAAAAATTGCTACCACTTTATCTTCCCTCTCTGAGGATGCCAATTCGTTTCTGAAGGTTTTTCCCCATTTCCCGTGTTGCCTTTGTTTTCCCTAATTTTTTTTTTCTATTTATTTGCTTGTTCGTTTTAGTTCCTGTCTTTCATATGGGAGTCTTCAGCCAAATGCCCAGTAATTCTTACATGACCACTCCAGTGAAACAGGGCGCACACTGAAAGGCTGAAATAAAACATGACTGAACCTTGGTAACGAGCTTTGCTGTAGGGCGATAGGACTACCCATTCCTGGACAGTATTTCAGCTGAACGATTTCTCCAAGGAAGAGTCATTCTCCGGCCTCGGATGGGTGAGGCTATTGCACACCTGGGTACAGCACTGTGGGAGCAGGTGGGGATGGGGCCTGGATGCACTTTCCCATGACTCCCTCTGGCTCCCAGCCCAGGGCCTCACTCCTGCCTTTCAGTATGTCAGCTCTTCCTGAGTCTGCACCTCTGGACTCCTGGGACCAGGGTCGGGTAGGAGTTCCCACCTGGCAACATGGAGGAGCGAAGGGGACATAATGGGAAACCTTATACAGATGTTGGACCGATTCCTCTGTTCCCAGCCCCACTCGGCAGATGCTGGCCTCTCCGGGTCCTGGGCCTCCCTGGGTCTGCAGAACACATCAGCCCTTCCTCTGGGTGCTGATCGGGTGCCGCGCTCCCTTCCTATGTGAGTCTCCACGCTTCATCCGATTTCCATACTCACTAACCTATTGCTGCCTCTCAGTCATGGTTCTCTTTGACCCTTTAGGTTTTTGCTTTTTTTTTTTTTTATCATTTACTGGAGCTTCATGAGACAACGGAAATGAACACTTGTGTTGACTGTGCCCTGTTTCACTGGCAATCTCCCTACCAACTTTGTAAGATTTTGGTCAGTTCCAAATAGGATCACCCATGCAAAAGTGCTTTGCAAAGGCTAAGATGTCATACAAATGGGATTTGTCATCATTTGCTTTTTTAAGACACCTTGATAGATTTTTCTGTTGTGACGTCCTCTCGCTCCTTTTGACAAAATAATCACCTCTGCCATGGCAGCCATCCATCTGGCAATAACTCTTAAAGTCTCAAGATGAAAATCAATGAACTGCTCCCAATGATATGTTAGACACAGTGCGTTGGAAATACACAGTAATTTGTTACCTGAAGGAAATGTGTCATTCTTTTTTTTTATTATTATTGATTTTTTACAGAAAGGAAAGGAGAGGGACAGAGAGCTAGAAACATCGATGAGAGAGAAACATCAACCAGCTGCCTCTTGCACACCCCCTACCGGGGATGTGCCTGCAACCAATGTACATGCCCTTGACTGGAATCGAACCTGGGACCTTTCAGTCCGCAGACCGACGCTCTATCCACTGAGCCAAACCGGTTTCAGCGGAAATGTGTCATTCTTTTTGGCAAAAGTCCTTTAGATGCTTCAGCTCAAGGGGCCCACCTTCGGTCCCCAGGTGGAAGCCGCGTGCCCCTGTCCCTCAGGCTCCCTGTGCACAGCCCTCTCAGCACTTCCCACTCTGCTGAGTTGCTTGCTTGCTTCCTTCTTTGTTTCAGCCTCCAGCTGGGGGTTGTGTCTCACCCATGTCTCTACTGCCAGCACCCAACACAGTGCCTGGCACACAGTGGTCCTCAAGTGTTTGATGAAGTGAGTGTAGAAGTGACCTCCTACACGCAAATATTATTCGGTCTTTGGGGGAAATACTTCCGCTTTAAATATCAAGAAAACAGAGTTCTGACGTTCTTCTTGCCCCATGAAGACAAAGAGAAAATTTGTGGATTGTCGGACAGATGGCTTCGTCTTTTCGTGCCACGGGAAAGGACAGAGAAGTAAAGCCACGGTTCTGGCAGCCCAGGACACGAGTGCTGAACACAAGGCAGGAGGCAGCGGGGATCCTGGCAGCAGGGATGTTCCAGGAGAAACACCTGCTCTGCTGGCCGCGGGGAAAGAAAGACCCAGAATAGCACAGGCACGCCCACTCGCGGCACACAGGAACTCCCCTTACCGCAGGCTGGAGTGGAATGTCTGGAGGGAGGCCTGGTGGAGCTGACGTGAAAAACGTAACCTTGAAGAGGACTTGAATTTCCCCTTCAGTGGGAAGAGCATGAAATCAACATCTCTTTCTTAGAGGCAGGCGGGCTGCTCCAGGCTCGCAGGGTAGGCATGGCCAGCTTGCAGGAAGCGCACAAGCCTGCAGGTTACTCAGGTAAGACTAACCACCCGTGAAGCATGGGGCCAGGAGCCCAGGGAGGAGGCTCTCTGAACCACACAGGGATGAAACCACTGAGCAAGATACTGAGCCTCTGTTGGGGGCAGCTCCTGGTGAACACTGCACTCTGAGTTCTAGGGGCGGGTGCGGGGGGTGGGGCCTTGGATGGCATTGGAGGAATCGAGAGAAGCAACCAAAACAAGTGAGTGAGAAGGCCCACACACAAGAAAACAAGGGGCCAGCCGAAACCGGTTTGGCTCAGTGGATAGAGCGTCGGCCTGCGGACTCAAGGGTCCCAGGTTCGATTCCGGTCAAGGGCATATACCTTGGTTGCGGGCACATCCCCAGTAGGGGGGTGTGCAGGAGGCAGCTGATTGATGTTTCTCTCTCATCGATGTTTCTAACTCTCTATCCCTCTCTCTTCCTCTCTGTAAAAAATCAATGAAATATATTAAAAAAAAGAAAAGAAAAGAAAACAAGGGGCCAGAATCAAAACTGGGCCATGAAGACCATGCTATTAATCAACTGGACTGACTCTCCTGTCTCCTCTCCATCTGTGTCCTAAATAGCCCCTTCAGCCCTAGCCGTTTTGGCTCAGTGGACAGAGCGCGGGCCTGCAGACCAAAGGGTCCCGGGTTCGATTCCAGTCAAGGGCACATGCCTTGACTGCAGGCTCCACCCTGGTCCGGGTTCGTGCAGGAGGCAACCAATCGATGTGTTTCTCTCACATCGATATTTCTCTCTGTCTCCCCCCCCCCCCCCCCCCGCCTCTTCCATTCTCTCTAAAAATCAATGGAAAAATGTCCTCAGATGAGGATTTAAAAAATTAAAACAAACAACAACAAGAAAAACACAAAATAGTCCCTTCAGATGACCCTTAAGAAAAGGATCCTATGGTCCCAGAAGTTTGGGGAACACAGCGAACAGTAAACCCTGTAGGGCAGTGGTTCTCAACCTTTCTAATGCCGCGACCCTTTAATACAGTTCCTCATGTTGTGGTGACCCCCAACCATAAAATTATTTTCGTTGCTACTTCATAACTGTAATTTTGCTACTGTTATGAATCGTAATGTAAATATCTGTGTTTTCCGATGGTTTTAGGCTCTACAGCAGCGGTTCTCAACCTGTGGGTCCTGACCCACAGGTTGAGAACCGCTAGCAGGGTCGCCTAAGACCATCAGAAAACACAGATATTTATTTACATTACGATTCATTAACAGTAGCAAAATTACAGTTATGAAGTAGCAACGAAAATAATTTTATGGTTGGGGGTCACCACAACATGAGGAACTGTATTAAAGGGTCGCGGCATTAGAAAGGTTGAGAACCACTGCTTTAGGGACTCACATGAACATCAGCATCTGGAGAGCCCTGAGGGATTCTTCCTGAAAGGAAAGATAACAAAAACTGCTCTTCATTGTTAACTCAGGGCTTTCCAAACCTTTTCCCTCAACATCCTATTAACATCCTGCTGAACTGGTGTTCCATGACCATCAAAAGGGGCCCGCTGTCCCACCCAGGCATGACTCTTGCCTTTGGCAATGACACACCTTTCAGAATTTTATAGTGAAAGGGGGGTGTAGTTATAAACATTCGTTGTGAATTTTCAAATCTCTTTTTCTCAACACGTCAGAGTGGGAAATCCACTAAGTTTCTTAAGTTTTGTTTTTCCAGTTAGCTTAAAAAAATTTTTTTAGACCTGTTTTAGATTCACAACAAAATTGAGCAGAAAGGGCAGAGCGTTCACATATACTCCTGTACCCCTGTAGCCCAACACGAACATCCCCAGCAGAGAATTACATCTGTTCCAGTTGATGAACATGGATTGACACCTCATCGTCACCCAGAGTCCATAGTTTACATCAGGGTTCACTCTTGGCATCGTACATTCTATGGGCTTGGACTATGTATAATGGCCTGTACCTACCATTGTCGTATCAGTGTAGGGTCACTGCCCTAAACATCCCCTGAGCTCCACCTGTTCATTCTTCCTTCCTCCCAACCCCTGGCAACCACTGATCTTTATTTTTTTTAGTATATTTTATTGATTTTTTACAGAGAGGAAGGGAGAGGGATAGAGAGGTAGAAACATCGATGAGAGAGAAACATCGATCAGCTGCCTCCTGCACACCTCCTACTGGGGATGTGCCCGCAACCAAGGTACATGCCCTTGACCGGAATCGAACCTGGGACCCTTGAGTCTGCAGGCCAACGCTCTATCCACTGAGCCAAACCGGTTTTGGCTGTCTTCACCTTTTTAAAATTTTTTCTTTCTTTCTTTTTTAAAAAATTTTAAAAATATATTTTTATTGATTTCAGAGAGGAAGGGAGAGGGAGAGAGAGAGAGAAACATCAATGATGAGAGATAATCATTGATTGGCTGCCTCCTACATGCCCACACTGAGAATCCAGCCTGCACCCAGGCAGGTGCCCTGACCGGGAATCAAATCCTGACCTCCTGGTTCATAGGTTGATGCTCAACCATGGAGCTACGCTGGCCGGGCTTGTTTTGTTTATTTTAGTCTTCACCTTTTTATAGGGTTTCTCAGCCTCAGCACAATTAACATTTTGGACAGATAATTCTTCGTTGTGGGGGCTTTCCTGTGTATTGTAGGATATTTAGCAGCACCCCGGCCTCTACCTACTAGATGCCAGTAGGATCATCCTTGCCTGGTTGTGACAGTCAAAAATGTCTCTGACATTGCCTAATGTCCCTTTGTAGGCAAAATCACGCTGATAAAGAACCACAGTTCAAAAAATTCAGAAGTATTTTATATCTGATTATTTACCTTTGGTCACCTAAAATATTTGGCATAAAGACCAAACAATTATTATGAAGGTTCCTCAAAAAAATGAGAAATGGAACTACCGCATGGTGCAGTAATTCCACTTGTGGCATTTATCTGAAGAAAAGGAAACACTAATGTGAAAAGATATCTGCATTCCCGTGCTCACTGCAGCACCATTTACAATAGCCAAGATACGGAAACAGCCGCGTGTCCATCGGTGGATGAATGGATGAAGATGTGTGTATTTAATCTATTAGAAACACACACACACACACACACACACACACACTGAGTGGCCAGATTATTATGATCTCTGAACGCATAATAATCTGGCCACTCAGTGTATATCCTATATAATAAAAGGCTAATATGCAAATTGTCCCCTCGACCAGGAGTTTGACCAGCAGGCAGGCCGGCCAACCGCCCATGTCCCCTCCCCCTGGCCAGGCCGGCCGGACCCCACCCATGCACGAATTCATGCACCAGGCCTCTAATATATATATATACATACACACACATATACATACACACACACACTGAGTGGCCAGATTATTACGCGTTCAGAGATCATAATAATCTGGCCACTCAGTATATATATCAACATGATAGGATGAACTTGATCAGCAACGATACTTAGGTATGTTGTGCTATTCAGATGTTGTTAAAAGAGCCATCAGGCAGCTGGTTCCACAACCATCAAATCTCACAGAACTAGACAGTGCTATTTGTCAGGCATGGTGTCAGATTCCTCGCATCACCTTTCAACATCTCCTGGAGTCAATGACAAGAAGAATCGCCGCAGTATTGAAGGCAAAAGGTGGCCCAACGAAGTACTGATGGGTGGTTATAATAATCACCTGGCCACTCAGTGTGTGTGTATATATATATGTGTGTGTATATATATATATATATATATATATATATATATATATATATATATATATACTGTATACTTGTAATTAACTAATCATTAGTGATGATTTAATTTTGTCTCCTTCACTGAACTTTAACCTCCATGTGTTTGTTGTAGTGAGTTCCCAGCGCCTAACAGTATCTGATACATAGTATGTGCTCAGAAGCACCTGACTGAGGATGAATTAGATCATTTCTATTTTCAGTTTCGATTTTGGCTTAAAATGTTACAAAAGTAGATTCCTTCCTTATTAACTCAACTTGTGTCTATCTAGCTTCTGACTCCAGAATCCTAATTTTCTCTGTTCCCTCTTTTTCAACTTTTCCCAAGAAACTTCCTTCAGACCAAGGGCTGTGTCGTAGGCCTCAACCCCTTAAAATATTTTTTTTTTTGTAAAAAATCAGTGCTTCTGAACATTTCATATCCCACTTTTTGTTTTCTTTCTTGCCAATGCTATTTAGCAAGTTCTGACCCTTTTCCGTAAATATTCTCATTGGTGATGGCAGCGTAGTATTTCATCACGTGGAGGGTGTATGTAACCATTCACTATTGGGGGGAATGTGTGGTGTTTTCAACTTTCTGATCACATGGAAATATGCCATGACAAAGATCATCATACACAAATTCTCCCACATCCCTAATTATTTTCTCAGGATAAATTTCTAGAAATAGAACTACTAAGTTCAAGGGTATGAAATCTAAACACAGTGTGTCCAGCTCTGGCCAGGTAGCTCAGTTGGTTAGAGCATCGTTCCCCATATGCCAAGTTGTAGGTTTGATCACAGGTCAGGCACATTCAAGAAACAACCAATGAACACATACATAAGTGGAACAACAAATCGATGTTTCTCTCTCTTTCTAAATTAAAAATAAATAAATAACGTAAGCACTTTTTCCACTTTTGTCCCATCAGATGACGCTTGCTTCTCATCTTTAACTCAGTGTTCATGGGAGTTATCCTGCTGATTCTATACCCAACTTTCACTTTTTTCTGTCTGCCTGATTTCCTGTATGTCTTATCGCCGCCCAATGGGCAACCGCATTGCTTGACTTCCATGTCTCATTACTCATCTGATTGATCTGTTCACTGAATAAATATTTATTGAGCACCTACTATGCGCTAGAAACGGTGCTTGGCAAAGTAAAGTAAACCACTAACCAGTCAGAGAAAGACAGATACCATATGACCTCACTTACATGTGGAATCTAATGAACAAAATAAAGTAGCAAACAAAATAGAAACAGACTCATAGATACAGAGAACAGACTGACAGTTGTTAGAGGGGAGGGGATTGGGGGACTGGGTGAAAAAAGGTGAAGGGATTTAGAAAAACAACTGCTCCTCACAGACAACAGTATGGTGACTACCAGAGGGAAAGAGGGGAGGGCGGAGGTAAAAGAAAGTATAGGGGGGGAAAATGGTGACAGAAGGAGACTTGACATTGAGTGGTAAACACACAGTAAAATAAACAGATGATGTATTTTAGAATTGTACACTTGAAATTTATATAATTTTATTAACCAATATCACCCCCAATGAATTCAGTAAATTAAAAAAAAAAAAAACTTAGATGATCTCTTAGATGCCAAAAGTGCAGGCAGGGTCACCATCAATCAGAAACCAACTAGAGGCCCGTGCACAAAATTCGTGCAGGGTGGGGGTGGGGTCCCTCATCCCGGCCTGCACCCTCCTGCAATCCGGGACCCCTCAGGTGATACTCCTGCGGGATCAGGCCTAAACCAGCAGTCGGACATCCCTCTCACAATCCAGGACCGCTGGCTCCTAATCACTTGACTGCCTGCCTTCCTGCCTGCTTGATCACTCCTAACCACTCTGCCTGCCTGGCTTATCGCCCCTAACTGCTTGCCTGCCTGCCTGATCACCCCTAACCACCTCTGCCTTGGCCCCTGCCACCGCGGCTTCATCCAGAAGGACATCCGGAATGACGTCCGAAAGGCTGTTCGGCTGTCTGGTCTAATTAGCACATTACGCTTTTATTATTATAGATATCACCCCAATGAATTTAGTAAATTAAAAAAAAACCCACACACACACAACTTAGATGATCTCTTAGATGCCAAAAGTGCAGGCACGGTCACCATCAGTCAGAAACCACACGGGAAGACAGAGAGACAGAAGCTTGGTCACTGCAGCAGAACTGAGCCCAGGTGATGCCAGGCAGATGGAAGGAACAGGAGCCTCTGAATCCACAGGCGCATGGACACGGAGACTGACACTGCCTCGTACCCCACAATCCAATCCTACAGTTTCCAGATGGTCTCCTAAGTCAGCTTTTACTCAGAGACCATCCCTTTTGTATCTTCCGACGATGGGCCCTTTGATCAAGCCAGGAGGAGTGCAGTGAAGAATGAAGTGGTTGATTCCTTCTTCCATTTGTCCCTCCAAATGTCTAGGCAGAAAAGTACTATCGAGCAACAGCTGTGTCCAAGGCACGTATCATGTAATAAATGGACAAGTAGCTGGGGTGACGTGTCACGGCAGTACCATCCTGTGGAAATTCAACCCGATGGCCAGGCAGAAGGATTTCAAAAAGCGACCACTTGCACGAGGTTGGAACAGAGGCCTGCACTGTGAATTATTTGCCAAGATCATTCCCTAGGAGAGAAAAAAGGAACCTGCCAAGCTTTTCATATTTGTGTCAAGCTCTTTTAATACTTGAAGGGTAATTTGGGGGAATTTGCATACTTCTGGGTGGCTAACCTCTGTCCCACATAACACGTAGATATAGTTTTCAAATTGAATAGGATCTTAATTTCCAATGATGGGTTTTGTAAATGCAGAATTAGCACAGTACTTTGAGTGAATAACAGGTCTGAAGAAACGATGCCATCTGCAACTCCCTGCCTTCACTGTGCACTGAAGTTACTAGTAACCGCTCCAGTTCTAACCTGCAAAGGAGAAAAAGACACACCAGCCCAGTCATTTGGAAATTGTTTTGCTATGACTGCTCTTGTTTATTTGTTTGCTTTTTAACCTAAACAAGTTGTTTTTACTTCTCTGTTCTTCAATTTCTGCATCTGTAATACAGGGATGGCCAATGACAGTGAGTAATAAGGGTTGTTGAGCTTACATGAGTTTACATGTATATAAAGGGCTTAGAGATCAATGGCTATTACATGGTGAATGCTTACCAAATGCTAGCTATTATTATTAGTACTAGAGGCCCGGCACACAAAATTCGTACGTGGGTACAGTCCTAAGTTAGGCTTGGCCTGCAATCAGGGCCATCTTCCCTGGCTGCCGGCAGCCGGACCCCCCCCCCCCCCCCCCCGCCAGCACCCACCCCCAGTTCCCAGTTCCCCACTGGGCATCAGAGCCTGCCAGCCAGGGGGAGGGACTGAGAGGTTGGCCAGCAGGCCCTGATTGGGCGATCGGGGCCTGCAGGCTTGGGGCAGCTCCTGCGTTGAGCGTCTATCCCCTGGTGGTCAGTGCGTATCATAGCGACCATTCATTCTGCCGTTTGGTCGATTTGCATATTACCCTTTTATTATATAGGAGGATTATCATTGTTAAAATACATATGAACTGACACTTAGATCATATCTACCTACAATATTTAGTGCTTTTGTTAATACAATGCTAGTTTTTAAATTATTGGGTGAAGATATATTATTTTCCTTGGTGATTACCAAATTCTTTGGGTATAATGAGAATTTTGGATATTTCAATGAATTAGATTTGTCAGGATGAAAACGGAAACATGAGAGGATTAAGGTGATAAAATATAAGTAAAGCACAGAGTCTCTGTGAAGATAAATTTACAGGGAAAACTGTATTGTCTTCTAGATCCAGGACAGCATGAAAGAAGGTAGAAATAGCTGCAGGCTATAAAAGTGGGTTGCAAGCTGAGCCAGATAGAAATGACAGTGACTGGGGTGTGTAAGTACTATCAAAGAAGCAGGGATAATAAGCCTGATTGTGTAGTTCGGTTGGTTAGAGCATCATCTCAATACACCAAGGGTAGAGGCTCAATCCCTGGTCATGGCATGTACAAGAACCAACCAATGAATGCATAAATGAGTGGAACAACAAATCTCTCTTTCTCTCTTTCAAATCAACAAATGAAAAAAAAAAATTAAAAAAGGAACAGAGATGAATGTGCATTATCATGACATACAGGAAGTGATGTTTGGGTAGTTTTGATCATTTCTATGGGAGATTTAGGTACTGAATCAAGAATGTGGTGAAATAAAAAGAAAAAAAAATGAAGACGATGGGTAGAAGGAATCGAATGTCTTTGGAGACAGCACTGCTCTAGCGGAGAGAGCGTGGCAACCACAGGAGGAGGCCTTTCCGTGCCTCAGTTTACCAACTAGAAAACGAAAATGAAATGGAGGCCATGTTGCTCTACATTGCAAAGTTGGAAATAGAACAGGAGTAAATGTCAAAGTTCCTTATAAGAGATATTTGTGAATATTGCCATGTATCTCGTGTTGTCATGTATTTTCCTTTTCAGATTAATTTTGGAATCACTCTGCTAATTTCTAATGCAATTCTTTTGGCCTTTTTGTTGATCCTTAGTTAAGTGTGCAGGTTAATTTGGGGAGCATAAACAATTTTAACATTAGCTCTTTCCTAATGGGAACGGGACATGCCTCTCCATTTTTTCTAATATCTTGTGTGCTACAGGAGAAATTTTGACTTTTCTTCCTAACGGCTCCTTACATTTCTTATTTTGTTTATACCTAGACATTTTACATTTTCTGGTTGCCTTATTGATTGATTTATTGATTGATTGATATTTTTTTTATTGATTTTAGAGAGAGGAAGGGAGAAGGGGAGAGAGAGAGAAAACACACATCTCAATCGGTTGCCTCTGTAACCTGGGCATGTGACCTGACCAAGGATCAAACCAGCGACCTTTTCGTGCACAGGACGATGCTCAACCACTGGCCAGGGCGGTTGCTATTTTAAATTGGACATTTTTCCATTATGTCTGTAACTGGCTTATGGGGAAACTATTTTTAAGATTGATTTTATAACCAGTCACTTCGCTGAATTGTCTTATTCTTCCTGATAGTATTGCAGTTGATTCTCTTGGAGTTTCCAATTACACAGACATAGCAAGTGCAAAAAGAGAGAAAAAATAATAACCTCTTCTTTTCCAATAATTAAACTCATTTTTTCCATTATCTCTTAGAATGGCTAAAACTGCCAGAACAACATTGAATAACCGTGGTGACAGCGTACACACCTTTCATGTTTGCTTCAGAGGTTTAAGGGAATGTCTGTAGGGTTTACCATTAAATATGACAGTTGTCGCCGAAACCGGTTTGGCTCAGTGGATAGAGCATCGGCCTGCGGACTCAAGAGTCCCAGGTTCGATTCCGGTCAGGGGCATGTACCTTGGTTGCGGGCACATCTCCAGTAGGGGGTGTGCAGGAGGCGGCTGATCGATGTTTCTCTCTCATCGATGTTTCTGGCTCTCTGTCCCTCTCTCTTCCTCTCTGTGAAAAATCAATAAAATATATTTTAAAAAAAATATGTCAGTTGTCGACTTCAAATAGAAAAATTGTATCTCATGAAAGAAGATACCTTTGATTTTTTCCCTTACTACTGGTTTTCCAGTTGATTACTTATTAGAGTTCCTCTTGCTCAGAGTACTTTTCATAAGGCCCCACATAGTCTCATTTTGGTCAAAAGCCTTTAGATTCATGCCGATTTAAAACACATTAGTGGATTCATGGATTAGTAGTCATCATTTGCATCATCATGTGAAATGTGAAGGACCTGAAATGTGAAGCTCCTTCTCAATCAATATGGTAAAAATTACATTAAATTCAGAAGAAGAAATATTATACATAAATGCCATGTCTTTTGGAAGCATATTTTTATTGATTTCAGAGAGGAAAGGAGAGGGAGAGAGAGACAGAAACATAAATGATGAGAGAGAATCATTGATCAGCCCACACTGGGGATCAAGCCCGCAACCTGGGCATGTGCCCTGACCGGGAACCTAACAGTGACCTCCTGGTTCATAGGTCGACATTCAACCACTGAGCCACACCGGCCAGGCGTGAGCCATGTTTTATTAGATGCTCCAGAGAAGTGCTTCTCAAAGTGGGGTCCACCACTCACTTGAAGTACCTGTTAGAGGTACAGACTGATGAACTGCACCCCAGGCTCACTGAAGGAGAGGTTATGGGGATGGAAAAGGGGAGTTGCCTTTGCAATGAGCCCCCCACGTGATTCTTATGTACCTTATGGTAGAAAACAAGGCCACAGAGAAAAAAAAGAGCAAGCTAAACATACAGAGCTTCAAAAACGAGAGGCGTTGAGTGCATTTGAACTTAAGCAGCACAGAGTGGCATGGCTAAATCCGTCAGGCTATGGTGAATACCCTGGTTGTGAGCATGATGAGGCAGCTCAGCCACAACCCACCGCAGTCACTGTTTGTTTAGCCTTCATTCTGGCCATTTCTAGAAATTCCTTTAACCACTGATTTTCCCGGCGGGCCGTGGAGGCTCCAGGACAGGAACGAAGAGGGGGCTGAGCTGCTGGAACTCTCTTCTTCGGCTTCAATCAGATAAGCCCCGCTTTCTCTGCTACGTATTTTAGGGTTCTGAGCAAGATTTTAAGAATAAAAGTTTGGGGGAGGGGGGTTGATGACAAATATGTGATACCTTAATCAATAAAGTAATTTAAAAAAAAAGAATAAAAGTTTGACAATGACTGATTGATAGCCTTCAACAGCATCTTAATTTTACTATAGAGTCAGGCGGTTTTATGCTGGTGCACATGGTTAAGACAAAGCTTGATTTGAGCAAATTTGACAAAGTCCCTTTTATATTTTTATTATTTTGGGGACCCTAACTTTGCATGTAATGTGTAAAATGCTTCTACAGTCCTAGCCAGTTTGGCTCAGTGGATAGAGCGTTGGCCTGCAGACTGAAGAGCCCCAGGTTCAATTCTGGTCAAGGGCACATGCCTGGGTTGCAGGCTGGATCCCCAGTTGGGGGTGTGCAGGAGGCAGCCAATCAATAGTTCTCACTCATCATTGATGTTTCTGTCTCTCTCTCCCTCCCTTTTCCTCTCTGAAATCAATAAAAATATATATTTTAAAAAATGCTTCTACAAATCTGAGAACATTTATAGCTATTTATTATAATTACTAGAGGCCCAGTGCACGAAATTTGTGCATGGGGGGTGCGTCCTTCAGCCCAGCCTGCACCCTCTCCAATCCAGGACTGCTGGCTCCCAATTGCTCGCCTGCCTGCCTTCCTGATTGCCCCTAACCGATTCTGCCTGCCAGCCTGATCACCCCTTAACCACTCCCCTGCCAGCCTGATCACCCCCTAACTGCTCCCCTGCCAGCCTGTTTGCCCCTAACTGCCCTCCCCTGCAGGCCTGGTCACCCCTAACTGCCCTCCCCTGCAGGCCTGGTCACCCCTAACTGTCCTCCCCTGCAGGCCTGGTCCCCCACAACTGCCCTTCCCTGCAGGCCTGGTCGCCCCCAACTTCCCTCCTCTGCCGGCTTGGTCACCCTTAACTGCCCTCCCCTGCAGGCTTGATCACCCCCAACTGCCCTCCCTGGCAGGCCTGGTCCCTCCCAACTGCCCTCCCCTGCTGGCCTGATTGCCCACAACTGCCCTCCCTTGCAGGCCTGGTCCCTCCCAACTTCCCTCCCCTGCTGGCCATCTTGTGGTGGCCATCTTGTGTCCACATGTGGGCAGGATCTTTGACCACATGGGGGCAGCCATCTTGTGTGTTGGAGTGATGGTCAATCTGCATATTACTCTTTTATTAGATAGGATAGAGGCCTGGTACTTGGGTGGGGCCGGCTGGTTTGCCCTGAAGGGTGTCCTGGATCAAGGTGGGGGTTCCCTTGGGGTGTGGGGTGGCCTGGGCGAGGGGCCTGTGGTGGTTTGCAGGCCAGCCACGCCCCCCGGTGACCCATCGGAGGCCCTGGTATCTGGGGTTTATTTATCTTCTACAATTGAAACTTTGTAGCCTGGAGCGGAGCCAAGCCTTCTGCTTGCTCCGTGGCGGCAGCCATTTCTGTTGGGACTTATGTATCTTCTATAATTGAAACTTTGTAGCCTTAAGCGGAGGCCTGGGTGTGCAGAAAGCTTGGCTTCCTCCATTGCCGGGGGCAACCCTAGCCTCCGTGGCTGCCAACATTTCTGTTTGGATTTATGTATCTTCTATCATTGAAACTTCGTAGCCTTGAGTGGAGGCCTGGGCTGGCAAGGGCAGGCAGAAAGCTTGGCTTCCTCCATTGCCAGGGAAACCCAAGCCTCCCTCCTGCTCTCTGTGGCCATAGCCATCTTGGTTGGGTTTATTTGCATACCCACCCCTGATTGGCTTGTGGGCGTGGCTTGTGGATATAGTGGAGTGATGGTTAATTTGCATATTGCTCTTATATTAGGATTATTAATTAGGAATTCTCTAAAACTTGTATTTTTATTTTTTATTTTTTTTTCCAATTTTTTATTAAGGTATTATATGTGTACATATCTTGCCATTGCCCCCCCACCCCACTCCCATATATGCCCTCACCCCCCAGAGTTTTGCGTCCATTGGTTATGCTTATATGCATGCATACAAGTCCTTTGATTGATCTCTTATCTCCCCCATCTCTCCCTAACCTTCCCCCTGTAATTTGACAGTCTGTTTGATGCTTTACTGTCTCTGTATGTATCTTTTTGTTCAATTTTATAATGTTCTTTATTATCCATAAATGAGTGAGATCATGTGGTATTTTTCTTTCATTGACTGACTTATTTCACTTAACATAATGTTCTCCAATTCCATCCAGGTTGCTGCAAATGATGAGAATTCCTTCTTTTTTATGGCAGCATAGTATTCCATTGTGTAGATGTACCACAGTTTTCTGATCCAGTCATCTGCTGACGGGCACCTAGGCTGTTTCCAAATCTTAGCTATGGTGAATTGTGCTGCTATGAACATAGGGGTGCATATATCCTTTCTGATTGGTGTTTCTAGTTTCTTCGGATATATTCCCAGGAGTGGGATTACTGGGTCAAATGGGAGTTCCATTTTCAGTTTTTTGAGGAAACTCCATACTGTTCTCCACAGTGGCTGCACCAATCTGCATTCCCACCAGCAGTGCAGGAGGGTTCCTTTTTCTCCGCATCCTCGCCAACACTTGTCATTTGTTGATTTGTTGATGATAGCCATTCTGACAGGTGTAAGATGGTACCGCATTGTTGTTTTGATTTGCATCTCTCGGATAATTAGTGACTTTGAGCATGTTTTCATGTGTCTCTTGGCCTTCCTTCTGTCTTCTTTTGAAAAGATTCTATTTAGGTCTGTTGCCCATTTTTTTATTGGATCATTTATCTTCCTTTTATTAAGTTGCATAAGCTGCCTGTAGATGTTGGAGATTAAACCTTTATCAGTGATGCCATTTGCAAATATGTTCTCCCATGTAGTGGGCCTTCTTGTTGTTTTGTTGATGGTTTCTTTTGCTGTGAAAAAGCTTTTTATTTTTATGTAGTCCCATTTGTTAATTTTCTCTTTAGCTTCCACTGCCCTAGGAGCAGTGTCAGTGAAGAATTTCTTTTGGCATATGTCTGAGATTTTGCTGCCTGTGGATTGCTCTAGTATTTTTATGGTTTCCCGTCTTATGTTTAAGTCCTGTATCCATTTTGAGTTTATTTTTGTGTATGGCGTAAGTTGGTGATCAAGCTTCATTTTTTTGCATGTATCTGTCCAATTTTCCCAACACCATTTATTGAAGAGACTGTCTTTATTCCATTGTATGTTCATGCCTCCTTTGTCAAATATTAATTGAGGATAGTGGTTTGGGTCAATATCTGGATTCTCTATTCTGTTCCATTGATCTATATGTCTGTTCTTGTGCCAGTACCAGGCTGTTTTGAGAACAGTGGCTTTGTAATACAGCTTGAAATCTGGTATTGAGATCCCTCCTACTTTATTCTTCTTTCTCAGGATTGCTGTGGCTATTCGGGGTCTTTTTTTATTCCAGATGAATTTTTGGAGAGTTCTTTCAAGGTCTGTGAAATATGCCGTTGGTATTTTAATGGGGAGTGCATTGAATCTATAGATTGCTTTGGGTAGTATGGACATTTTAATGATGTTGATTCTACCAATCCATGAACATAGTATGTTCTTCCATCTGTTTACGTCTTAATTTTATTTTTAATGTCTTAATTTTTCAATTACATTTGACATACATGTTGGTTTCAGGTATATAACAGTGATTAAGTGTTTAAAACTTGTATTTTAAAAGTTTTAGAAAGGGAAGCAAAACCACAATGGGATAAATAAGTGAAAATTAATATAGGCTCTGCCCCAGTGAACTGGGCCGGGACTAGGGCGGGAACTGGAGTTTCCGGCTGGAGCACCCTGATCATCTTCTGTTTTGGTCAGTGTCCTTCCATCCTCTGGCTCTCAATCCCTTTTTTGATACATTGAAGACGCTGGAGCATGAGATTGCCAAGATTCTCCCAGCTCTAAGAGTTGATGACTACTTTGCATGTCAAAGAATTCAACGTAGATTAGTGCACATTGTCATAAACAAGAACATTTTTTTCTGGCCAATTATTAGGCATAGAGTAATGTCCTGTACATTAAGACTAATTTATTCTAAAATTAATTAATTCAGCACAATAGTATTTACTTATCTGTAATTAAAAGCAGATTATTTTGAGGTTTTAAAAAAATCTTCTAAGCTAATAATTATGCTTTTCTTCAAACATGGCATGATAAAGGAACTTTTATGTTCCATTAAGATAACCAGTTCATTGTGGACAAAGTTGTGCTATGAAATCAAGCTCAGTGCTTAATTTCTTTATTTTAGGCTTTAGTTCTCTTTATATTTATTTATTTTTATATAAACTTTTAAAAAATACATTTTTATTGATTTCAGAGAGGAAAGGAGAGGGAGAGAGATAGAAACATCAATAATGAAAGAGAATCGTTGATTGGCTGCCTCCTGCATGTCCCTACTGGGGATCGAACCCACACCCCGACATGTGCCTGGACCGGGAATTGAACTGTGACCTCCTGGTTCATAGGCCAACACTCAACCGCTGAGCTACACTGGCCAGGCTCTTTATATTTATTTTTCAAGACAAATTTTATTTTCCCAGATAGGACTTTCCTCTTCTCTTGCAGTTGGCAGAGCTGAAATTTCAAATGCTTGTTGTTGTTGTTGATGTGTTCCATAATCTGTCATTATTGTCCACTGCTCATAACAAGAATGAATTAAGTTGAATCAGAAACCTTTTATCTATTTAACAAATGCCCTCTGAGTACATCCTGCAGTCCCAGCAGTGTACCAGGACATGGGAAAGAAAGAAAGAAGAAGAGGGGATGGCCATGACCTTGAGGAGCTCACCATCTTCCTGATGCACGGGAGAGAGAGGAAACCGTGCCACACGTATTGATGTCATGATAAGGATGATCCTTAATGAATCATCATTTTTACCATTTATTTTATTTATTTTATTTTTATATGATGAGAGAGAATCATTGATGGGCTGCCTCCTGCACGCCCCACACTGGGGATCGAGCCCACAACCCGGGGATGTGCCCCAACCGGGAATCGAACCATGACCTCCTGGTTCATAGGTTGACGCTCAATCACTGAGCCACGCTGGCTGGGCTATTTTATTTTATTTACTAGAGGCCCAGTGCATGATTGAATCATGCACATCAGGGTCCCGATGGACTCACCATCATGTATCCCAGCAGGCCAGGCGGCACCTCCACCTCCTCGCCCCTCAGACTGCGGCCCTTCGAGTCCATCGGGACCCTGACGGATGGCCGGGGTGAAAAAGCGCCCCACAGGGGTGAGCCGGTTAACCCGGACTTCACAGGGCAGGAGGTGCAGCGTGCGCAGAGCGACGGGGCGTAGGTGGATGCGATGCTTCTCCATGTCTTCCTCGTCGCTGCTCTCCATCCTCTGCCGGGTTTCCGTGGCTAGCTGACTGAGGCCAGAGCTCGCTCCCCCACTTTTGATGATCCGCGGCCGCTGAGGGGGTCTCCCCTGCTGTTGAGAGGCGCAGGGGGTGGGGACCCCCTCAGCGGCCTGGATCTGGCCGTTGAGAGGCACAGGGGGCGGGAGTCCAGCCCCCTGTACCTCTCAACAGCAGGATAGCCCCGCTCAGTGGCAGCGGATCCGTGCCTCTCAATGGCCGGATAGGCCACCCTGAGTCCCGCCCCCAGCCTCCCGCCGCCCAATCGTGGGCGTAGCGGAGTGATGGTAATTTACATGGTACGCTATTATTAGATAGGATTTTATTATTGTTTTAATATATTTTTTATTGTTGATAATGTTACAGATATCTCCCATTCCTCCCCCCCCCCCCCGTTTACCCGCCTCCACCCAGCCCGCCCCATGTCTTTTTTTTTTTTTAATATATATATTTTATTGATTTTTTACAGAGAGGAAGAGAGAGGGATAGAGAATTAGAAACATCGATGAGAGAGAAACATCGATCAGCTGCCTCTTGCACACCCCCTACTGGGGATGTGCCCGCAACCAAGGTACATGCCCTTGACCGGAATCGAACCTGGGACCCTTGAGTCCGCAGGCCGATGCTCTATCCACTGAGCCAAACCGGTTTCGGCCCGCCCCATGTCTTCACATTTTTACCTTTTAAACAAAAGTCCTTAGCAACAGTTGCTTGTGAAATATACATTTGAAATATGAACTATATGGGATTGTTCTGAGGCAGAGCTCTAGTAATATTTCCTCGTAGTTGTCAAAACAAACTCAAAGCCAAGATAATGAGTGGGGTGAAGTAATTAATAATACTTTGGTATAAGCACCACTAACAAAGCAGTAAAGACAAAAATATGGAAATGACAGCTGCTATAATATATATATATTTCCCTCCCTATCCCCTAAGTCAGTGGTTCTCAACCTTTCTAATGCCACGACCCTTTAATACCCTTTAATACAGTTCCTCATGTTGTGGTGACCCCCAACCATAAAATTATTTTCGTTGCTACTTCATAACTGTAATTTTGCTACTGTTATGAATCGTGATGTAAATATCTGTGCTTTCCGATGCCAGCGGTTCTCAACATGTGGGTCGCTACTGTAGAGCCTAAGACTATCGGAAAACACAGATATTTACATTACAATTCATTAACAGTAGCAAAATTACAGTTATGAAGTAGCAACGAAAATAATTTTATGATTGGGGGTCGCCACAACAAGAGGAACTGTATTAAAGGGTATTAAAGGGTCGTGGCATTAGAAAGGTTGAGAACCACTGCCCTAAGTGCTATTATACTACTTTATAAAAGAGCTTTTCTGGCCCGGGTGGCTCAGTGGTTGAGCATCGACCTATGAACCAGGTGGTCAAGGTTTGATTTCCCATCAGGGCACATGCCCTGGTTGCGGGCTCGATCCCCAGTGTGGGGTGCGCAGGAGGCAGCCAATCAGTGATTCTCTCTCATCACTGATGTTTCTATCTCTCTCTCCTCCCTTCCTCTGTTCAATAAAAATATATTTAAAAAAAATAAAAGAACTTTTGTGGTCAGGCGTCTTAGTGGGAGAAAAGAATATGCAGATATAGCATACAGAAGGAATTTTGTCTTACCTTTCCCTTCCTCCCAGCTTATTATTTTTATTTATTTATTTATTTTTAAAAATATACTTTATTGATTTTTTACAGAGAGGAAGGGAGAGGGATAGAGAGTTAGAAACATCGATGAGAGAGAAACATCGATCAGCTGCCTCCTGCACACTCCTCACTGGGGATGTGCCCACAACCAAGGTACATGCCCTTGACCGGAATCAAACCTGGGATCCTCCAGTCCAGAGGCTGATGCTCTATCCACTGAGCCAAACCGGTTAGGGCCCAGCTTATTTTTAGCTTAGAGATGGCAGAGATTGCATAGACACTGTTCCCATGAGGTTGGGTCCCATGCGGTTGGGCACAATAACATACCTTACACAGTTCCCTGCAGTCAGATCTCACCTTCACTCGGATGAGCCCTGCACGGGGTGAGCCCACACCTTCTTTACATATGGTTCTCTTTGCTTCCCCGTTCTTTCCCACGTGGCTCAGGGACACTGGATAGTGTCCCCAAGGGCAGTGTTTCTCCTCACTCCCCAGCTCTCTCACTTTTGTGAATTAACGTTAGACACTGCTAGAAAGTTCTTTGTTTCCTGCTTTGTTGGGAAAGCTTTCAGCGGCCATATCTGTCATCACTGGTGTATTGGATGTCAGGCCTCGAATAAGTATTCTGCCCTGAGCTGATGGCAAACTGAGAGACTAACCCTGTACTTTTCATCCCGCACAAGGACACCTTTCTTTGGATTCAACATATACAAGTCAGAAAAGCTGAGACTCAGCTCCAATGTGGATCCCACTCTACTCAAAAATAAATAAATAAAATTGAATTCACAGAATCTAGGTTAAATACTACCATTAAAGGAAATTGCATTCGCCACATTTCCATGAAAATGGCAAAGAGACCCGATATAAAGGCCGTAAAAAAGAAGGAACTCTTACCTTTTGCAACAGCATGAATGGACCTGGAGATTGTTAGGCTAAGTGAAATGAGCCAGTCAGAATGAACAACATAAACGAAGGAACAAAATAGAAACAGAGACACGGATACATGGAACAGACTGACAGCTGTCAGAAGGGAGGGCGGAGGGGGGACTGGATGAAAAAAGGTGAAGGGAGTAGCCAAAGAGCATATATGTATAACCCACGGACACAGACAACAGTGTGCTAATGGCCAGAGGGAAGGGGGAGTGGGAGCTGGGAGGAGGGGGGTGGAGAGGGGAGGAATGGGGACATCTGCAAGAGGGTCCACAATAAAAATAAAGAAAAATAAAAAATAAAATAAAACGCATAGTCTATCTTGAAACAAAATTTCTTCAGCAATACAATTTATTCTTAAAAATATATTTTTATTGATTTCAGAAAGGAAGGAGGAGAGAGAGATAGAAACATCAGTAATGAGCCGAAACCGGTTTGGCTCAGTGGATAGAGCGTCGGCCTGCGGACTGAAGGGTCCCGGGTTCGATTCCGGTCAAGGGCATGTACCTTGGTTGCGGGCACATCCCCAGTGGGGGATGTGCAGGAGGCAGCTGATTGATGTTTCTCTCTCATCAATGTTTCTAACTCTCTATCCCTCTCCCTTCCTCTCTGTAAAAAAAATCAATAAAATATATTTAAAAAAAAAGAAAAGAAACATCAGTAATGAGAAAGAATCATTGATCAGCTGCCTCCCGCACACCCCACGCTGGGGATCAAGCCTGCAACCTGGGCATGTGCCCTGACCAGGATTTGAACTGTGACCTCCTGGTTCATAGGTCAACGCTCAACCACTGAATCACACCAGCTGGGCACAGCAATACAATTTAGATAAAATATCTAAAATGCTAACCTAAAAAACAACAAATAAATAAATGCCGGAATACATCTTGGATTTTTTTTCTTACTGACTTGTCAGGTTGTGGCAGATTTTAGAAAAGCAGAAAAAGATGTACCTTTCTACCATTTGGGATCAAATAAAACAATTTTCAAAATTATTTAAAAAGTATTATTTGGTAATTATTTCTTTTGTCCATTTGAAAACAGAAGTAAATTAAAGAATCCAGTGGGCTTTGAAATCCTCCTACGCGTTAAAAAATAATTACAGTCTCTCTCATGTAAGAATCTAGGGATCATTTTAAAAAATATATTTTATTGATTTTTTACAGAGAGGAAGGGAGAGGGATAAAGAGTTAGAAACATCAATCAGTCCAGAGATGGAAGACACTGACCATGCCTTGCCATACTAGCAGTCAGCAGATATGCGTCACTGCAGATTGCCCAGGACCAAACCAGAGAGGGTCGGACCTGCATTACCACCATTTGTCCACCATCCAGAACTGAAATATCATTGCTGTTATGTACACATAAACAACTGTTGGACATAGAAATCGGGACTCAAAAGAACTGTTGGCCCAGAAAGAAACTCACTATAGACTGATTCATTTGCCTCTCAGCATAACCATTATTGCTTGTCTCATTTTCGGTTCCTATAAGTGTATTCCTAGTATCACATGAGCTCACTCATCTAGGCGAAATGATGAACAACACAGACTGAAGAACAAGAACAGCATTGATCAGACTGTCAGACCTCAGAGGGAAGGTAGGGGAGGGTGGGGACAAGGGAGATAGATCAACCAAAGGACTTGTGTGCTTGCATATGAGCCTAACCAGTGATCACCGACAACAGGGGAGTGGGGCATGAGTGTGGGGAGGGTTGGGATGGGAATGGGGGGGGGGGTTGATGACAAATATGTGATACCTTAATCAATAAAGTAATTAAAAAAAAAAAAGAAACATCGATCAGCTGCCTCCTGCACCCCACTGGGGATGTGCCTGCAACCAAGGTACATGCCCTTGAATGGAATCGAACCTGAGACCCTTCAGTCCGCAGGCCGACGCTCTATCCACTGAGCCAAACCGGTTAGGGCTAGGGGTCATTTTTGTATTGTAATTTAATTTCTTGTAATTCATGTTCTTTTCATGTGCTCTCTGAAATTCTTTTTTAAAAAAGTACCAGTGTTCTTAGTAGAAAGTGGAGTCCTTAACCAACTTAAACAACTCCAATTAAGTGTGCAATGTGTTAGGCACCGCCTGCCAACTGGTAATGTCTGGGGTTGTGGTTTTCAAAATATATGTAATTAAGTTCTCTGTTAAAACGATCCCGGAATCCGCACGCCTGTGTTCGGGAACACGGAATGTGCTACTGGGGAATAAACAAGGGGAAGCCGGGGCCCTGAGGCTTGGAGGTAGGATCAGAAAGATGCACGGGCTTAAGGAAATGAGGCGGCGGGCAGCATGCGCCCGGGGACCTGCGCTCCTGGGAGCCAGGCAGAGTCCCTCCTGACAGCCACTCGTGCACGGGCGGCCCCTTGCGCTCCGGGCGCACATCCACCCGGCGTCACGCGCGCGTGGGGGCTGCAGAGCTGGCCCAGCGCTGTGGGCTTGGCTCCGGGTCCCTTTCCTACGACAGGGGATCTTGAGTGATGCATCTGCTGGCAGAAGCCAGCTTGCCAGGCATGGCGTATGTGAATACAAGTTTATCTTGTAGAGCAAGGCAAAAAGAGATACCCACACACATCCAAACGTCAAAAGCCCGGTCAGCTCTGAAATTCCCGCCCTCCCTTGAAATAATTTTTTTTGTTTGTTTGTTAATTCTCACTCAAGGATATTTTTCCATTCATTAATTTTTAAAAATATATATTTTATTGATTTTTTACAGAGAGGAAGAGAGAGGGATAGAGAGCCAGAAACATCGACCAGCTGCCCCCTGCACACACCCCACTGGGGATGTGCCCGCAACCAAGGCACATGCCCTTGACTGGAATCGAACCTGGGACCCCTGAGTCCGCAGGCCGACGCTCTATCCACTGAGCCAAACCGGTTTCGGCTGAAATAAATATTTATTGAAATAATCAGAACAAGAAGTGCAAATGTTTATTTTAATACTTTAAAAATATTTTTTAAATTGATTTCAGAGAGGGAGGGAGAGGGAGAGGGAGAGGGAGAGGGAGAGGGAGAGGGAGAGGGAGAGGGAGAGAGAAACATTAATGATGCGAGAGAATCATTGATTGGCTGCCACCCCACACTGGGGATGGAGCCTGCAACCTGGGCCTATGGCATAGGCCTTATGCCCTGACCTGGAATCAAACAGTGACCTCCTTGTTCATAGGTCGACGCTCAATCACTGAGCCATACCGGTCGGGCTATTTTAATATTTTTATTGAGTTTTAGAGAGAGAAGAAGGGAGAGGAACACAGGGAGAGGGATGCCCAAACAACTTAGCTACACTGGCAAGGGCTGGCATGTCCTCGTGGTTTTATAAGGAGGGGTGGGCACATTTACCTCCTGGGACTGTTTTAACGCACCTGCCTTTAGTTGTCCAATTTGACATGTGCCTAGAGATTTTGGTTGGCCTTTCATTTAGTGTTTGCTTATTTTAGGAGAAAAAAAGAATAAGTATTAAGAGTATGAACCCCCGTTAAGCTGGTAAGTCTGATCGAATTTTTGGCTTAAATATTTCAGAGGCTGTGTATTTTCTACTGTGTCGCATCAAGGGTACATAATGCCTAGGGGCTTATCTTTTTGTGATGACAGTATCTGCTGGCAGGTACTACCAACCTGAGACATCCATTGAGTTCCCCACCAGCTCTCCCTCTGTGGTTTTAGCGGCCCTCGATAGTCCTTTATTACAGCCTTTATTCATTAAAGATTGCAAAATGGCAATATTTTAATTGTATCGCTCCCTCTTTATTAGAAGGCTCTCTTCTCATCGATTAGTTGATGACCTGAGAAACAGCTCATAGAGAAAAGACAGAATCAGTGCTTGATTCTTTATTTTTATTTACTCATTTTTGGCATGGAGAGCTGTTTCCTTCCCATCCTTCAAAGGTGACCAGCAAATCTATTTTTGGAACATTACTGCAAACCCGTGGATAGCATCACGCCTGCTGTATCTCAATATGCTGCAGTTTATTTACTTATTTATTTAATGCTCAAAATAGCCCCTGTCGGCTAGTGCCCCGGGCCCTTCTGCATGACCCGGAAGTCTTTGACAGTTTCCTTGCTTCTGGTGTAACCAGATGTTCCGGGTCAGAGGAACATATTAAATGACATAATGAAGAAGTGATCAGCAAAACTGAGAAGGTAAGGAACACGTAGGACAAACTATTCACTTTCTTCAGCAATAAATTGCAAAGGGGAAAAGGATGGGAGTGTGAAACCTATAGTTTGGAAAAGACTGCAATGACATCGGATAAATGCAACATTGGCACCTTGTTTGGATCCTGATTTTTTTTTTTTTTTTGAAGCTGTAAGAAATAATGTATGAGAGGCCTGGATGGCATGGCTCAGTGGTTGAGCATCAACTTATGAACCAGGAGGTCACAGCCATATGCCGGGGTTGCGGGCTCGATACCAGGTGTGGGGCATGCAGGAGGCAGCCGATCAATGATTCTTTCTCATCATTGATATTTCTATCTCTCTCTCCCTCTCCCTTCCTCTCTCAAATCAATATAAATATATATTTAAAAATAAATAATATATAAGAAAATTTGAATGCTAGTTGGCTTTTTGATGATATGAAGGAATCATCATTAGAAAATTCAGATGGAGTGGTGGGTTATGTTAAAAAGACTATATTTTAGAGATACATTACCAAAGTATTTATGGATGAAATTATATGCTATCTGAGATTTGTTTCAAAATAATCTAGTTGGGTGGAGAACGTCGGTGTGATATAGATGGGGTAAGATTGCCTATGTGTTGATAACTGTTGAAGCTGAGAGATGACTGCATGGGGGTTCCCCATGTTAATCCCTCTGGTTTGACATATGTTTGAAAATTGCATAACAAAAAGTTCAGAATTTACTTTAATAGAGAAATCACCCTCGAAGGAAGCTGAAGAGGAAGAAATGACGGTAGAGCTACACCATCTCCATAAGTTAAGTCTTGACTAATGCAGAAACGTGCGAGCCACCTGCCAGCTGTGGTAGCAGAGTGAGAGGCAGGACTGTGATCGAGCGGGGACAATACGACTTTGTGTGACTCAGGTATGCCATGGGCCTGTGCTAGGTGCTCTGCAGGCATTTAACTCACCTCATCCTCACAATAACTTTATGAGGTTGGTGCTATTTAAATATCCACTTTACAAATGGACGACCTGAGGTTCAGAGAGACCATTCACTTGATAGACAACAGAGAGAGGCATCAACCATGGTCTGGCTCTGGAGCCCATACTATTTTTTAAAATTCTCACCCGAGGATATTTTCCCATTGATTTTTTTTTTAGAGAGAGTAAAAGAGAGAGGGAAAGACAGAGAGAAATATCGATGTGAGAGAAACACATCGATTGGTTGCCTCCTGCAAGTGCCCTGACCAGGGCCGGGGCCAGGGAGGAAGGAGCCTGCAACCGAGGTACATGCCCTTGACTGATTCGAACCTGGGAGCCTTCGATCCAATAGGCCGACCCTCTATCCACTGAGCCAAACCTGCTAGGGCTGGAGCCCAAACTATTAACAAAAGCAATATACATAGCTCCCTGTTCTAAGTGCTTTACACTGATTAATTCATTTAATGTGCACAACAACCGCCTTCTGGGGAAGCTCTCAGTAGACCCTTTCACAGACGAGAAAATGGAGATCTAGACAGGTAGAGTAACTGCAAGGCCACACAGCTAGCAGGTGGCAGAGCCAGATCCCAGGACTAGCCAGTGGGCCTCACTGACAGCTAACTGTGCAGGGTGCCTCCTTCCTGGTTTAATAAACATCTACTGAGCACAGGCTAGAGGCTGCCTTTGTCAGAGGAGCTGGGCGTGGTGGTGAACAAGACACATTTTTCTTGCCTTCTGGCAGCTTAGAGTTTCCCACGCCATCACGAATCTCTGGGATGCTGTTTAGGAGATGCAGGACTAGCACGCAGAAGCTCCTGCTGCCTGTCGGCACGTCCCTGTTTGCGGTTGAATTGGAAAGAGGGCTGAACCAGCATCCCCAAGAAGGGCTGCACTGAGCCTTAGAATTTCTGAGTAAGTCTCTCAGGGAAGGTGCCTGGGGATCCTATTGCTTCACACTGAGAATCTCCACGCTGGGGCCAGCTGGGCCCCGTCCCCCAGGACACCATGCCCATTCCTGTTCTGGAATCTTCTTTCCCACTTTGGCTCCCAGGGAGCTTCCCTGAAGAGAAATCTCAATGCCTTGTTGTTGGCACTAATCAATTTAGTTTTTAATTATATACAAACCTCAATGGTTACCTAACAGATTTACTGTGCATATTGCGCCTCTTTACTTAAGTTGTAAATATTTGAAAGACAGAGACTAGTTCTTCTACTTCATTAATATTTCCCCAGCGAGCACCAAATTATGGAGTGAGCGTTCACTACATATTATTTAAACGAATAAGTTACGTTTACAACAGTGTAAGGTAGATGGCAATATATAGGGTGATTAAGAGCACAAGTTCTCTTTCTCTTATTAGTTGTGTGCCCTAAGGCAAATGATTTACATCTTTATGACTTCCTTTTTTTATCTGTAAAATGGACACAACAGTTTACACTTTATGCATGCAGAGTGCTTAGCACAGCGCCTGGCACAGAACAAATGTTCAATATCCTAGCAGCTAGCATTTTCATTATTATTCCCACTGCCTAGAAAAGTAAGGTTTTACTGACTAACGAGAGCATTTATTCCTACACGTGATGCCGGATTAAGCAGAAGGTTGCTTGGTAAGCATGATATAGTGGGCTGGGAAGGCTGTGGCCTGTGGCGGAAGAAGAATGGGCACTCCAGCTGGACCAGAGTTCAAATCTCACCTCTGCACTGACCGGCAGACCTTGGTTTTGGTGAGCCTCAGTTTGTTCATTTGAAAAATAGAAATAATAATAATAATAAAAATCTCATTGGGCTTTAGTATGGTTCAGAAATGATACTCTAAGGCAACTAGCCCAGAGCTGGACAGAAAATGGATCTTAGATAAACCATTCTCTCAACATCAGCAAGCCCCTGGTGTCCCTCTTACAAAGACTACGTGTGCTTAGTAGATGAGACACTCCTGTTTATGCATTGGCTCTTCTTTTCTAGAAAGTTCTGGCCCTCTAAACTAACTAATACCTCTGTCCCTCTGACTTCTTGGTATTTAACTGTATCTCTTGTTGTTCTATACTCCCAGAGTACTTGATACATGGTGGGCGCTTAATGAATTTATATTGAGTGACCCAATAACTTAGCTTTTGCAGATGCGTATGAACCATCCTCCTGTTCATGCATTCTTTCTCAGCTTATCAAGCCCTCAATCTACCCATGACTGATCTCATCTAAACGTTTTTGTGTTTCTTAATGTTTTCCACTGGATAATTTTCACTCCAGTGCCCCTTAATTACACTATCTGATTTGAGAGCAGATAGGAGGGGGAACATCTCGGGTTGGCAAATGACGTTTCTGAAAGGGTTGAGGAACACCAAAGGAAGAGTGCGTGACTGGAACACAGAGTTCAAGATGGAAAAAAAAAAAATCCAGAGATAAGATAAGCTGGGGAGAGTGGAGACAGATCGGGCAGACACTTTAGGGTCAGGCTACAGAATCTGACTCGACACTGTAGGCAGCTGGAAAGCCCTGTTCCCACTCCCCGGAGGCAGTCAGTCGTGTTCGGTTCCTTTAACTGTTTCTTCTGGTTATTTAAACCTGCTTGTTTTCTTTTTATGGAGGATGGCTCCCAGCTCTTGCTCCATCCCCTTTCTTCCGTCTTCTGAATATAGTCACATCATCATTTTTACCCTGAGAGAAGAGTGAAGAAAACAAGATGGAGTCAGTATAGTTAAAGTAGAGTCAGAACATCAAGCTGGCAAAACTGGTTCAGATCAGAGTGGGCTGAAATGTGAGGAAATGATGTTTATCTTACTTCAGCCTGAGGACTTTTAAACTGGTGCATCCATATATAGCCTAGAGATAACCATCTAAAGAATTTAGGATCACCTAAGAACCTTTCACCAGATTGCCTACATTTGGAAGATCACCATCTTGGACTAACCAGAGGCTCATTCTTCCCACAAGAATGTACTTTTTACTATAAGAGCTCTCAGATTTTCTTTCTCCTTGGGAACACTCCGGTATCATCTAGTTGCGTGTGTGTGTGTGTGTGTTTTTAAATATATTTTTATTGATTTCAGAGAGGAAGGGAGAGGGAGAGAGGGATAGAAACATCAATGATGAGAGAGAATCATTGATTGGCTGCCTCCTGCATGCCCCCTATAGGGATCCAGCTCACAACCGGGGCATGAGCCCTTGACTGGAATCGAACCCAGGACCCTTCAGTCCCCAGGCCAACGCTCTATTCACTGAGCCAAATTAGGTAGGGCTAGTTGTGTTTTTTATTTGAAAATCGTAAAAACCCTTGAATAAAAATTTGTCTCGATTCATTTACGCTTGGTCAACAACCATTTACATTATTTTGACTGTGGAAATAGAGTTCACAGCTAATGACATTTTAGTTCCTACACAGTTTTTTTTTCCCTGTTGTTAATTATTGCTTCACTGTTTCATGTACTTAGTTTTCTACATATCACTAATTCAATCCCAAATGCTCTAGTAAAGATATAAACTGATCAAATAGAATAAATAAGTTACTGGTTTTTTAAAAACTTGTCATATTAACTTGAATCACAGAAGTTAATATTTTACAATTTTTCTCATAGTATTTTGTCAGTTATATTCTTCCAATGCTGAAAAAAAAACAAACCCAAAAGGTGAAATGATTCAATGATACTGACTGGGACAAATACCCAACTAAGTTGGTAAACAAGCTAGGATGGTGAGTGCAGGAGCTTATAGAAAAAAGCAGGATGTTGTTGACTGCTGAGGCAAAAGTCCCTCAAATAATGCTAATATTAAATTATGTTTCCCAAATACAGTGGATTCTTTTCTTCAGTATACCTGTTTTTATTCATCTCTGTGTCCCCAGCACATAGGCCACAATGTCTTTGGCACAAAGTAACTAGTACATGTTACCTTTGCCTACCTGGGATACACATCATCTAATTTTTGTTTTCGTTCTATACACTAACAATGAAAAATCAGTAGAGGAAATTAAGAAAACAATTCTATTTCTAATAGCATCAGAAAATTTAAATACTTAGGAATAAACCTAACCAAAGATCTGAAAGATTTCTACACTGAAAGCTACAAAACATTGCTGAAAGAAATTAAAGACATAAATAAATGGAAAGACATCCCAATGTTCATGGATTGGAAGACTTAATATTGTTAAAGTGTCAGTACTACCCAGAGTGATCTACAGATTCAATGCAATCCCTATTAAAATAACCAATGATGATTGCTTCTCGGCCTTTTGGCTAAGATCAAGTGTAGTAAAATAACCAATGACATTTTTTCCAAGAATATCCTAAAATTCATATGGAATCTCAAGGGACCCTGAATAGCCAAAACAATTGTGAAAAAGAACAAAATTGGAGGACTCACTCTTCCTGATTTCAAAATCAGGGTGGTATTGGCATAAAGATAAACATAGAGACCAATGAAATAGCATAGAGAGCCCAGAAATATATACATAGATAGATAGATAGATAGATAGATAGATAGATAGATATAGATATTTCACCATTCTTCAAATGCTGTGAATCTATAACACAGTAATATCCCATAAGTATAATTTATTTTCCAAATACCATTTAAGTTTTTGAAGATAGCTGTCATGTTCCCCCAAATTATTTTTCTCTAGACTAAAATCCCTAGTACCATTACTATTCTTCATGTGTCACAGTTTTAATTTTGCTCACCACCAAAGCCACTTTCCTATAGATTCTCTTCAGATTGCTATTGTTGCCTGGCTATAGTGGCTCAGTGGTTGAGCGTCAACCTATGAACCAGGAGGTCACAGTTTGATCCCTGGCCAGGGCACATGCCCAGGTTGTGGGCTTGATCCCCGGTGGGGGCATGCTGGAGGCAGCCGATCGATGATTCTCTCTCATCATTGATGTTTCTATCACTCTTTCCCTCTCCCTTCCTCTCTGAAATCAATAAAAATATATTAAAAACAAAACAAACAGATTGCTATTGGTCCCATCAACACGAGGGATCCAGAGTTCAAAACATATTTCAGGTAGAGTCTGACTATTATAGAGCAAACACAAGAAATACCCTCTGTCCATTAACCTCATTCAGTAGTTGTATCATATTATTAGCCTCATTTTGAGGTTCTTATCCATGGAAGTACAAACCGTCCTTGCTCCCTTCCTTCCTCCTTCCTTCCTTCCTTCCTTTTCTCCTCTCTCCTCCTTTAAGTCACACTTTAAGCCTTAATGCCCATGTCTTCTCATTGTGAAATTGACTGTGAAAGCCTAAGTTTAGAATTTAACATTTATCCTTGTCAAATTGCATTATTTTAGCCTTGACCTATCACATTTGCCTATTATAATATTTTAATCTTAAATTTCCTATTTGATATAAATTATTGTGACTTGAAACTTTGTGACAGCTAAAGATATGATCAGCACAATACAAACATCCTCATTCATTCATTCATCCATTCATTCAATCGGTGTTTGTATGTCCTACCATATTATAGTCATTACTCTGGTCCCAAGCATTAATAAATTGTTGATCAGCTCAGGGCCAAACACGAAGCCTTATGCACCTACTCCTGGGAATACAATAGCTGCTAATTAACACTTTGAAGGATAAGGTTATTTTACTCATTATCACTCACCTAAATCTATTTTCATCTAGTTTCTATGACCATCGTTTGTTTACACATGTGTCTTCAGGCTGCTGGCATATGCCTTGATGGAATTAGCTCCACATTGTCAGCATCCCACCCTTTTTCTAGACTAGGAGACTCTGTGTTTGAAACAACATTGCGGATCATTAGGGTGAGGCGTGCATCTCAGCTTTGCACTCACCACTGTGAACCTGTGGCAAGTCACAGGAGTTCTCAGCGCCTCAGTTTCTCATCTCCAAAGAGGACAGCAAATCCAATCTTACAAGGTTGTTATGAGAACTAGGCATAGTACATTAAAAGAATATTACTTTTTGAATTTGGCAGATGAAAAAATAGTAGAAAGAGAAGGATTTCCAGTAAGGTGAAATTAGATTTTTCCAAGTCCTTTATAAATTCATGAAAAGGTTTGATTCAGGGATTTGCAAATCAGAGAACTGAACAGTGTATATACAATACTGATTCTCAAATAATTTTAAAATGTTTTTTTAACTTCAATGAAACTAGTTTTCTACTTTGTTAAAATATGCAATGTGATCATGTTGCTTATTTCCTTCATAATCTGTAGCAGAGGAAATTTCATTTTCTCTGGACTTCCTATGTAAAATAAGGACTTTTTACAGGATTCTGAAAAAATGATATACTATGACATTGGTCTGGTTAGTCGCAGAGGAAAGTAACAGGACATTAATCAAAGAATGTAAATATTTGCATGTGGTTTTTTAAAAGTAGAGAGAAATAAACTGGCAACTGTATCTAGGCAGAGATTTTAGGTGAGTGGAGGACAGGAAGGAATTTAAATTTTGTGCCATGTACATATATTACTGATTCAAATAATAGTTAAATCTTTTTAATTTGTGGAAAAAGAATCTATAATAATAAAAGCGTAATATGCTAATTAGACCAGATGACATTCTGGACGAAGCTGTGGTGGCAGGGCTGAGGCAGAGGCAGTTAGGGGAGATCAGGCAGGCAGGCAAGCAGTTAGGGGCAATCAGGCAGGCAGGCAGAGTGGTTCGGGGCGATTAGGCAGGCAGGGGAGTGGTTAGGGGTGATCAGACAGGCAGGCCAGTAGTTAGGGGTGATCTGACAGACAGGAGAGAAGTTAGAGGTGATCAGACAGGCAGGAGAGAAGTTGGAGTGATCAGGCAGTCAGGAAGGCAGAGTGGTCAGGGGCAATCAGGCAGGCAGGTGAGTGGTTAGGGGTGATGAGGAAGGCAGGCAGGCGAGGAACCAGTGGTCCCAGATTACGAGAGGGATGCCCAACTGCCAGTTTAGGCCCGATCCCGTAGGATCGGGCCTAAACTGGCAGTCGGACATCCCCCAAGGGGTGCCGGATTGTGAGAGGGTGCAGGCCAGGCTGAGGAACCCCCTTCCATGCATGAATTTCATGCACCGGGCCTCTAGTTTATATATATAAAAGCCTAATATGCAAATTGTCCTGCAGGAGTTTGACCGGGAGACCAATCGCTTGCTATGATGTGTGCTGACCACCAGGGGGAGGCGCAGAATGAAGGAAGGCCCCGCTGGCAGCTGGCAGACAGGGAAGGGAGGCTCTGGCCAGCAGCTGGAAAGCCCCAATCGAACCTGATCACAGGCCACGCCTAAGGATCCTTCCTGTGCACGAATTTCGTGCACCAGGCTTCTAGTTTTAAATAACACTATCATTTTCATGAAGAGCTTCTTTTTATAAAATTTCAAAGCTTCTTTGATAACAAGAAGCCAAACTAAATTCCTTGGAAAAGCCCCATTGAAATCTGATAATATATGAGTTTAAACCAATTAAATGAACCACATTACAATAGACTTACTTTATAACAACTTCTAAACTCTGCCTGCTGGCCATTCAAATGAACACTAAATTATTTTGACAAAGATGTGTAATCCATTGCAAAAACTTTACAGAGAACATCAAATTTTTAAACATGGACACCTCTAAGATATAATGAACAGGATAGTAAGTTCGATTTAGATGTTAAAGTATCAGAATCTGTGTTTTCAAAATATTCTGGGCAACTGTACAACTTTTATATGTAAAACTTTTGTGATTACATATATAAATGTTTGCTGACAAAATTGTATCATATGAACAATCAACAGTTTACATAAATCCTGACTGCCTGTTTAAAGTTAATAACATAACGGTTATTCAAACAAGGTTGTGCACAAGAGAGAGATATTAAACACATTAAGCCTCTCCAAGGACTACTTAGATCACTTAGATCTATGACACAAAGTGTGAGTCCTTCAGTTTTAAAATTTCATGCAAAAATACTTGTTTAGAAAACAGTTAAGTCTTGAGGTATCAGATGGCATCATGGGACTTTTCACTGTCCCAGCAACTGCTATGAAGCAGACGACTACGACGGAGATCTGTATTAGGTGATTTGGGAAACACCAGGAAATGAAAGCCAAAATCCTTGCTCTGAACAGCGAATAACTACCTGAGTATATAATAACTGCGTAAGGAAGTCCATAAGCCCTAACCGGTTTGGCTCAGTGGATAGAGCATGTCGGCCTGTGGACACAAGGGTCCCAGGTTCGATTCCAGTCAAGGGCATGTACCTTGGTTGCGGGCACATCCCCATTAGGGAGTGTGCAGGAGGCAGCTAATCAATGTTTCTAACTCTCTATCCCTCTCCCTTCCTCTCTGTAAAAAAATCAATAAAATATTGAAAAAAAAAAGAAAGAAAGTCCATAAGTCCCTGGCCGGGTAGCTCAGTTGGTTAGAGCATTGTCCCCATAAGCCAAGGTTGCAGGTTCGATCCCTGGTCAGAGCACATAAAAGAATCAACCAATGAATGCATAAATAAGCGGAAAAACCAATCAATGTTTCTCTCTCTCTCATTCTCTCTAAAATCAACAACAACAACAACAACAACAACAACAAAATGTTTAAGTCCATAAGAACTTACAAAGCGCAAGAACCAAATGATGAAAATTACAGTTAAACATTCTGCAAATATTTCTTATAAGTACATTGTACAGTAGAAGGCTTGGCTCGTCAGTGGAGCATCCGGAGTATCCACTGATCGTCCAGTCTCCGGCACACAGTGCAGGGTGACTCACGCCTTGTTTTTTCAGTTTGTTCAGCTAACTAGAAGAAAACGATTTGTAATATAAATCAGTTCTTTTTAAAACTCCATATGGAACTTAACGCTAAGCAAACATCATGTTATTGGGGCCCTTCCTCCTAATAAACCTGGTGAAACGGTGTTATCTCCATTGTGAAGTTCCTGGAACAAAAATAAACACTCAATACATGTAAGGCCTCTTCCTTCCTTCCTCTCTCAGCTCAGCAGCCCAGGTCTCCAATGCCTGTGCCAAACGAAAGGAGCTAAAATTTTTCCATGCAAACAACTGTACACCTACTTCTGCCCAACCCATATGTCAGAGTCTCCTAACAGGACAGTCCAGCAGCAGCCAGCAGAGAAAACCTTACTTAAGGAACCACTTGAGCAGGAGGAGACGGATCAACCCTCTTATAACTCTACTAGAGGCCCGATGCATGAAAATTCGTGCAAGATTAGGCCTTCCTTCCCCCGGCTGCCAGCACCAGCTTCCCTCCGGCACCCAGGACCCGGCCTTCCCTTCTCTAGCTGCCAGCAGGCAACCTGGACCCTGGCTGGCTTCCCCCAGGCCACCCACAGGCACCCGGGACCCAGCTGGCTTCATCAGGAAGGACGTCTGGAATGAGGTCTGGAAGACCTCTGGTCTAATTAGCATATTACCCTTTTATTATTATAGACTGACATTCAGGGAAAAGTCAACGTCACAAGGCACAACCCCAGACCACCCGGAAGAACGTTGGCCTTTGATCTGGAAAGCATCCAGGTGTTGTCTCGGAGAACATGACAGGCATTCTGACATCTTCACCGGGCAGTTTTAACCAGACCCAGTTGGATGTAGCCGAGAGAGCCAGGGGTTTCCCTTTAGGGGTGTGCATACATTGCTACTCCTACAGAACCATTGTCGAGAGCAAGCAGGCAGAGACACACCTGCCCAAAGCTAATCTTCTGTTAAACAGTGACCAGAACTCACTCAGGAGGTTCCAGCGGACGGCTGAGCACTGCCAGGGGCAAAAGGCGCAACCGGAAGGCCTGGCAGTTGTTCAAATGGCACATGGGGTTTTGCAGTCCCTTCCCGCCCCTCCAATGGAACCTGCCCAGGCCGCAGAGTTCCAGGAGCAGCGTGGTGATCCTGTAACCAACACACCTCTTCCTCGCTTTGAGCTTTTCTTTTCTTTTCCTTTCCAGGACATGAAGAAACTCAGAGCAATAAAAAAATCACGGTAAGTACCTGCTCTGTGCTGCCGCTTTGTGTCACTCGCTGAGCCGAATACACTACACCAAGCTAATACATCATCACGATACCTTGCAAGGAAATGTTGTTGTTCTCATTTTGTAAATGAAAAGGCTGAGGCTCAGAGGGGTTAGGTAACGTGCCCAAGTTCACAGCGCTAGTGGCAGGGATAGGATTTGAACTCAGGACTGACTAGGATTAATACCCACGCTCATCCCACCTGGTACACAGCTCCATAATTAGGTATGGAGTCACAATGCTCCTGGTAAGGCAAGAAGTCTCTAGCAACACAGGATTTTTTTTTTTTTAGTCTGAAATGAGAAAATATATTGAAAGCACACAGCCTGACACGCAGTAGACAATTTATTTATTTATTTATTTATTTATTTATTTATTTATTTATTTATTTATAAATCATTAGCTTACATCCTGGAACATATGCTGTGGCGTGGGATAGGCATACAAAGATCTCCTGTAGGGCTTTAAACGGGGACAAGCTATTACGTCTTTAAAAATAGCAACACTCACGTGGCTCCCTAGTAAGTCAGTTGGCCAAATTAAAAATAGATTCTAAACATAGCAAGAGCCGAAATTCAATCTACGATACCCAGTCATGGCAAGCAGGGACAGTGGTTGCAACAAAGAAAGGAGAGCGTGCAAACCCTGATGGGCATTTGTATAAAGTCATTCACCTCCCTTTCACATTGGGTCTATCCCTTCTCTACAGCAGAAGATACACAGATACACGCGCGTATACATATGCAAATAAGTAAGCGAGGATATTTTTGTTCCCAGTAGCATCACTTAGAAACCCGTCAATGTCGAGGCTTCAGCATTTCCTAACACATACTGGATAAGCTACAGCAACATGCATTTCCTCCAGATCTTTAGGTGGAGGGGAGAGGATAAAGTTTAAAATGTCTGGGGTGGCCGAAACCGGTTTGGCTCAGTGGATAGAGCGTCGGCCTGCGGACTCAAGGGTCCCAGGTTCGATTCCAGTCAAGGGCATGTACCTTGGTTGCGGGCACATCCCCAGTAGGGGGTGTGCAGGAGGCAGCTGATCGATGTTTCTAGCTCTCTATCCCTCTCTTCCTCTCTGTAAAAAATCAATAAAATATATAAAAACAAACAAACAAAAAATAAAATAAAATGTCTGGGGTGCCGATGCACACATGGCTAGACCGTAGATGGCTAGAAAGGATGGGGACAGAAGCTACCTTCATGATGACTCCCTCTGTGCCCCCTACATTCACAGCGGCAGGCTTAGAAAGTTGGGTTAATGTGCTGTCCCGCCATTTGAAACCGGGGCTGGGGGGAGGGGGGGGGCTGGCTTGCCAGAGAAAAACTCCCATCCCTGCGTGAGGGCCCCCTCCCCAGAGCTTTCAGGAGAGAGCATGGAGCTTCGCCTCTCCTTGGGTCCCCTACTTCACAGATGTCCGGGGCGCGCAGTTTTCTTTCGTTTGCTAGGGAGCTCCAGCTGTTGGTGTGATCACTGAGGGAGGAAGCCATGAAATCTGCATCCTTACGTCACAGCATCTTGCCCGGCCAGCATGGCTCAGTGGCTGAGTGTCAACCTATAAACCAGGAGGTAAGGGTTCGATTCCCGGTCAGGGTATATGCCCAGGTGGCGGGCTCAGTCCCCCGTGTGGGATGTGCAGGAGGCAGCCAATCAATGATTCTCTTTCATCATTGATGTTTCTATCTCTCTAGCCCTCTCCCTTCCTCTCTGAAATCAATAAAAAAAATTTTTTTTTAAAAAATCACAGCATCTTATTTCACAAACACGAGGAAGATCATGATAGATGGATGTGTATTATAACTTGAACGAATGACTCACTGCATCAAGCAACCCTTTCCGTAAAAATACAAATGTAAGAACAGATACATCTGATGTGGAGAAAAGGGAACCCCAGGCCCCTACTGATGAGAATTCAGACTGGTGCAGCCATTATGGAAAACAGTATGGAGTTTCCTCAAAAAATTAAATATGGAACTGCCATTTGACCCAGTGATCCCACTTCTAAGAATATATCCTAAGAAATCTGAAGCACCGATCAGAAAGAATGTATGTACTCATATGTTCATAGCAGCACCATTTACAATAACTAAGATCTGGAAACAGCCCAAGTGCCCATCAGTAGCTGACTGGATGAAAAAGCTGTGGTACATTTATACCATAGAATTCTATGCAGCAGTAAAAAAAAAGAAGAATCTCTTACCCTTTGAGACAACCTGGAGGAACCTGGAGAATATCATGCTAAGTGAAATAAGTCAGTCAGAGAAAGACAAGTATCCCATGATCGCATTCATATGTGGAATCTAAGAAACAAAATAAACTGGTGAATTGAGTGTGGAATCTCAGAGGGAAGTTGGGGGTGGGAGGGGGGGTGAGAGGTAATCAATCAAAGACCTTGAATGTATGTATGCATAACTCATGGACACAGACAATAGGGTGGTGAAGGCCTGGGGTGAGGGGTGAGGGCCTGGAGGAGGTCAATGGGGTGGGGGAAGGAGACATATGTACCGTAATACTTTCAACAATAAAGAACTATTAAAAAATTCAGTGAGAGAGAGAGAGAGAGGGAGCGGAGCCAGTCAGGGAGGCAGTTCTAGAGAATCGGGCAGCAATAGATTATTTGCTGTTGTGGCATAACCATGGTGGTGAGGAATTTAGAAACAAACAAACAAACAAACAAACACAGCAGATACCTCTGGGGAATAAATGTTTGGGGAGCTGAAATAAAACAACCTAGTGAATGGGTTTAGTCAAAAAACTTAGAGATACATTACAAATGGGTGTAACCCATCACTTAGCACCTGGAGAAGACCCCATTGGCTTAATGCAATGACCCCCTTCTATGGTGTTCTGGATAACTGGTAATTGATCACATACTGTAGCTACAAACCACTGTTGGGTACGCTGTGGTATGGTAAGGGATTAGCATGCACTGTGCATCATTTGAAGGAGAAAGTAGCTTTGGGGGGTGAGTGTTTCAGTTCTGTGGGTCAATCATTTAGTAAACTTAAGGACAAAACAGCCCCCAAACCAAGGCTGTAGCTTAAAACGACCAGCTCTAAAAGTATGTCAGCCGGCCTAAGAGAGCAGCTTTCCTGTTTGCGGACTCCCCACTGTGCCTGGCAGGCTGTGCCTCATTCATACTTTATACATACTTCATAAATATTTTCTGAAGGCTGGGTGAGTGTTCTTTCTCCACCAATGGGGAGGGCGGCTAAAATGAACAAGACTCCCACCCCCCCGGGAGTCAGCAGCTGCCTTCCTTTTATTTTGTGAATGAGTAAGAAGAAATGAGAGGGGCTAGAGAACTAGTTATACCCTTTACCAGCTAACCAGCTTTCCCTGGGCTTGCCCCTCCCCCACCCCCCATGCATAGCAGACTTTCCCTTTCTATCCAAGCCTTCCTAAAAATAACTTCCTTTCTCACCTCTCCTGTCACCAGGATTCACCCCCCTCCCCCCAATCTCACACCTTCCCTTCTTAAAAATACAGCTGACCTGAAAAACAAGGAAGTGTAACAGAAACCCAGCAAAACCTGTGAAGATGTTTTTAATCTTTGTCCATTTGTACTGTTTTATTTAGTGACGAGAGGCCCGGTGCACGAAATTTGTGCAAGGGGAGGGGGTCCCCTCAGCCCGGCCTGCACCGCTCCAATCCGGGACCCTTTGCAGCCGGGCATGGCTGTCTGAGCCTCAAGCCTGTCCCGGGCAGCAGCAGCCACCATCCGAGGCCTGCCTGAGCCTCAGGCAGTCGCTGTGGCTTTGTCCAGAAGGATGTCCAGATGGTCATCCTAATTAGCATATTACCCTTTTATTAGTGTAGATGTTCTCTGTGGCGGAAGGGGTTACCGATCCGTGGTCTAGGGAGGTTACTGGGTAATGTGAAACTTGAACAAGGAATTAGCTTCCAGTTCACAAGAATATTTAGTCTCAACTGATTGTCCTTCACAAGCATTTTTTGAGGGTAAGTGGCCATGATCACAGGCCAGGCCTACAGCATCAAGGTGAGGCCCAGCCCTGAGCTATTCTCTCAATTCTAAAGCTGCAAAGGGTATTGGAATCACCTATAACACAAGATAATAGGACAAATTTACTTTTCAGTATCTGTTTGGTGATAATAGATGGCAATTTTAAAATAAATCCATATGCAGTACATCTATAACTATCTATTTATTTATCCCCTAGGCTATTTTTCTTTTATTCTGTATGAGCCACACGGACTAGCATTGATCTGTGTAAACTCTGGGAAGGAAAATGACTGATGTACTAGCAGGAATGGCAGGGTGAAGGAAGAGCCACAGGTACCGGGCACACCCTCTTACCATCTCAGAGAGAGTCAAGAATCATTGAGTAAAAAAGAAGAAATAAAGAGAAAGAACTCATGGACACAGACAACAGTGTGGTGATTGCGGGGGCCAGGGGTGGCGGCGGAGGAGGGTACAGGGGAGATAAACGGTGATGGAAAGAGAAAAGAATCAGGAACCACATCTGTAAAGGTTTTCTAAGACTCCAGGATGTTCATTACATCCCCATTTTGTTAATTTTATTGTCCTGTCTCTTTAGGTCACAGTGAAACCCCTGAACATTTAAAAAGCGCTCTAGCCCTAGCTGGTTTGGCTCAGTGGATAGAGCGTCGGCCTGTGGACTAAAGGGTTCGATTCCGGTCAAGGGCATATGAAGGGTTTCAGGCTCACTCCCCAGTAGGGGGCGCGCAGGAGGCAGCAGACCAATGATTCTCATCATCGATGTTTCTATCTCTCTCTCCCTCTCCCTTCCTCTCTGCAATCAATAAAAATGTATTGTAAAAAATGCTCTATAATGTTATGAACCAATATCACCCCAATACATTCAATTAACAAATGCTCACGGGGTAGCAAGGAAAGTGGAGCTAGACAGATTGGGATGCCCCAGCCTCTTTCACATCCCCTCCTCACCCCATTGCATGGACAATGCCCCCTTTGGGAGACAGGGGAGCAGGTTGAGACCCTGGGGTTCGGTACAGGGTATCCAGGGTTAGATTCTGAGGCAGACCCTCAGGAGAGGCTTTGGGGGATACAGCAGGAGAAAAGTCAGCTTTTCCATCAGAGAAGAAACTTGGGGATGTTAAGTCTTGGTTTCTTCACCTTTAATATGGGGATCATATTAGTATTCTTCTTATAGGGTTATTGTGATGACGAAGTAAGAGTCAGTAGAACATGGCAAATGCTCCTAATATTGTCACTATTGGTCTTAGAGCCATTAGAGCAGGGGTCCTCAAACTTTTAAACAGGGGGCCAGTTCACTGTCCCTCAGACCGTTGGAGGGCCGGACTATAGTTTAAAAAAAACTATGAACAAATTCCTATGCACACTGCACATATCTTATTTTGAAGTAAAAAAACAAAACAGCAAAAACACCTGCATGTGGCCTGCGGGCCGTAGTTTGAGGATGCCTGCATTAGAGTCACACACCCTTAGACCAAAGAAATTAAATCAGGCCAAAAGTCAAGGGAGAAGTATAGATTGCCTTCATGTGTCAATTGGTTAATCTTCTCCTTGTCTCCATGTAACCTCTATGTAACCTCAGATGGGGAAACTGAGGTTAGACAGAAGAAATAACATGTTAAAAGTCATATAGCTAATGAGTATTGGAATAAGGTTCAATAATGGGTCCATTTACTTCCTAAGACTAATTTGCTTGGCCCTTCTATAAGGGTTATCTCTTAATGTCAATGTTAACATAAATGAAACTTCATTTCAAAGATTTCTTTCTGGAGCCAGAACTAAAAAATCATTCCAAAGTCTTCCACACTTTTCCTCTATTCCCCCCAACTTAAGGAGGAATGGGCTATGTGAGCAATCGTAAACATTTATTCAGTCTCTGGATCAGCTCCTGCTGTTCACCTGCCTGGTCTTATTTTCTGCCATTATTTCTTCAGATAAGTTCTCTATCCCTTTCTCCCTTTCTGCCTCTTCTGGCACACCTGCTATTCTAATGTTGTTACATTTCACATGGTCCCACAGCTCCCTTAAGCTGTCCTCCTGTTTTATAATTTTTTTGTTGTTTTGTTCTCTGATTGATTTTTTTCAATCCCTGTCTTCTGATTCACTGATTCAATCCTCAGCTTCCCCTAATCTGCTGTGTATTCCTTCCAATGTATTCTTTATTTGTGTTATGTCATTCTTTATTTCCTACTGTTCTTTTTTCATAGTTATTATATCTTTTTTTCATGCTGTTCAGCATCTTTACCATCATTACTCTGAACTCTGTTTCAGATAAATTTCTTATCTCTGCTTGATTCATCTCTTCTTCTAGATAAGTCTCTTTTTCTTTCATTTGAGGGTTGTTTCTTTGTCTCCTCGTTTTGGCTGTCTGTTTGGGTTTGTGGCTATGTATTAGGTAGACCCTCTACAACTCTCAATCTCTAGTGCAGGACAGTGTCAAACGATATTTCTAATTAGATCAGGCAAAGACTCAAAGCCTCCAGAGACTGCCTCTGCCTACAGACTAATAGGATTCCAACTTGAATGGCTCCAGGCAATTGTCCTCAAGGGTAGTGAGAGTTTTTTTTGACAGGGTGGGACGGTTACTTCTGCCTGGAGGCTAATTGTTATTTATAGTCTTTGAAGTGGCCTCAGGGCAAGGTGTTTTCCAATAGGGTGTGTTGACTTATCTTCCTCCCAGGCAAGGCAAATGTCTGTGTGGGAAAGATGTCCTCCACTGTGTGAGGGAATGACTCAGTCCATGAAACTTGGGGTGTCTGCTTTCTGAACTCTTTCCCCCAAGTCTCCAGTCCTGGCTTCTGCTCTCACAGCTCCAGTCCACTTCACCCTCCCTCTGCCAGAGCACAAGGTGGGTGGCTCCACAGGGAATTTTGTGTGTTGGTCCTTTAAGAGGGTGCCTGAATTTCCAGCCCTCCTTCCCTGGCAGACAACAATCCCACTGCTTTTCACAGCCAGATGGTATGTGGGTACCCTTCTGAGTTCTGGTGCTCTCTGCTGGGGGGCCCAGCTTGGGGATTAGATCCCAGAGTCCTCAGTGGCAACCCCTCACAGCTGAGATATCTCTCCAGGACTTCAGTTGCTCTCTGTGGGCACCTGGCCAGCACTTTTGAGCCTCTTCCCTTCCTACCCATCTCTATGTGGTCTCTACTTTCGGTCATTGGGTATCAGGGTTCTCTCCGGCGAGTTTTCTGTTAATTATTCAGGAACTTTTCCAGTTTGTTCTGGGAGCATATCTGTGCAACATCCACTTACTCTGCCACCATTTTTAATCCTCCTGGTCTTATTTTCATGAGTGAAGAACAGAGACTCACCAAATTTGCTTAGCAATGAGCATCCCTGAAAATGCACCTTACGACAGGAAATGTTTAAGTAATGAATTAAACAATGACTTGCCTTGGCGATGTGTTTGTAAGGGAAACAGAAAGAAACATGCTTTTGAGAGAAATAGGGCCAGGAGTGTGATTTTCCAAATGCTTTAAAGAGTTCTGGTTTCACCCAGCCGGCATGGCTCAGTGGTTGAGCATGGACCTATGAACCAGGGGATCAAGGTTCGATTCCTGGTCAAGGCACATGCCCAGGTTGCAGGCTTGATCCCCAGTGTGGGGCATGCAGGAGGCAGCCAATCGATGATTCTCTCTCATCATTGATATTTCTATCTCTCCCTTCCTCTCTGAGATCAATAAAAAAAATATAAAAAAAGAAAAAGTTGTGGTTTCACTAAGATTTACTTATAAGCTGCCCACAGAGCTGCAGTCCCAGCTTCCTGCTCTGGGCCTCCCTGCAAAGCCCAAAGGAGCTCTGGCACTGAAAACGCTCTTGTCCAGGGCCAGGAACTTAACACAATTCTCCCTTATGATGACAGGACGGAACCTGCTGGAAGGCAGGCAGGCAAGAGAAGGGGAGCAGATCAGGGAGTTCCTCCTCCTCTCCTGCCAAGCAAAAGCCAGGCCTGCAGTTTAACTATTTGTCTGGGCAGATAAGGACAACGTGCATGCCATTATCTGGTTCCCTTCAAGTCCCTAAGGGACCCTGCCAGTTGTTTTGGATGATATTTTAAAGTAAAAAAAAATAAATAAAAAAAAAAATAAAAAAAAAAAATAGGGAGGAAGATGACTAATCTCCCCCAGAATTTTTGTCCTTAGCCTTCTTCTAGAAATATTCAGGTTGCTAAATGAAATAGAACAATGATCCTAATAAATAAAAACCCTGGGTCGTAACGACCAGTAATGACCAGAGGCTGACCAACTGGAAGCCAGTGCTGGCCCCGCCCCCAAGCAAGCAGTAAGGGACAATCAGGCAGGCAGGCAGAGGAGTTAGGGGTGATCAGGTAGGCAGACCAGCAGTTAGGGGTGATCAGGTAGGCAGACAGCCCCTTGCAGGGCTGGCCCCGCCCCCAGCAAAGAAAGAGGGAGGCCCAGGCCAGCCAAGCCATTGCACCCCAGCCTGTCGCCTGCAGAGGGAGGCCACTGGTGGCAGGGGAGGAGGGGCAGCACTGCACAGATGGCAAGCAGTGGCAGCGGTGGGGGCAGGGCCAGCTGCCTGCAGCCCCGGGAAGGAAAGCCCTGATAGACCCTGATCTTAGGCCAGGCCAGGGAGCCTACCCGAGGGGTCCCGGATTGTGAGAGGATGCAGGTCGGGCTGAGGGACACCCCCCCCCCCCACCGCAGCTGAGTGCATGAATTTTCGTGCACCAGGCCTCTAGTATATTTATAAAGAAGCAGTGTTAAAAAAGAAAACAGAAAAAAAGTAGCAGCGTAGCACTAGAACCAGGATACGAGTATCAGCTTCCTAAGGATTGAAAGAGAGAATGTAACAAAGTACTTAGAAAAGTTCTATTATTATAACTGCAATGAAACCACACCGGTGTTCTGTTAGATTCCGATAAGGTTTCCCTTTTGAGATCACAGGGTAAAGCTACTGCATTATGGGTAGGGGTAGCATCTTCCTCAAAGGGAAGACACTTCATATTGAGTGTCCAGGGAAGGGATGTATCCTGTTAGGAAACTGGATCTAGAGCTCAAGGAATCTAGATATGCTTAAGGCCACTCCTGCTGGGTAAGGTTTAAGAAATGGCAAGGTGGAAACCGGGAAGGGGCAAGTGAAAATGGTGAACTCCATCATCTAAAGTAGACCGTGTTATTACCCGAAATAATTCAGTTTTATTTTTTATATATTTTATTGATTTTTTATGGAGAGGAAGGGAGGGGGATAGTTAGAAACATCGATGAGAGAGAAACATCGATTAGTTGCATCCTGCGCACCCCCCACTGGGGATGTGCCCACAACCAAGGTACATGCCCTTGACCGGAATCGAACCTGGGACCCTTCAGTCCGCAGGCCGACGCTCTATCCACTGAGCCAAACCAGCCAGGGCAATTCACTGTTTTAACTTGTTAGTCCCACCTTCTTGCGTCTATAAAATCTTCCATTTTGTAAACTCCTCAGAGCTTCCTTCTAGTTACTAGATGGGACACTGCTGGATTCATGAACTGTTTAATAAAACCAATTAGATCTTCAGATTTACTCGGTTGAATTTTGTTTTTAACAAAACGAAGTCATTACAAATCTATGTGAGAGGCTGTATGACATGAATACAGGACGACAGGGAAAGAGGTTGTTGACAGGGAAAGCTTCAAATAGTCCCTGACCTTCAGGAGGTCACTGACAACCAGGAGGGAACATGTGTGACTGTGGGATGGTGCCTGTTGGGAGAGGAGAGAGAAGGGAAAGGCATTCCAGAAAAAGGGAAGTGCAAACAGCACGTGAAAAGGCACAGAGGGTAGGCAGTAAACCTGAGGTCAGAGCCCTTCATTATCTGTAAGGCAAGAGGGACTCTTTAAAAACAAATAACTAGACCAGAATGACTATGAAAGTTAAACAGAAATGTTAATGATTACTTTCTCACATTTTGGGGTGTTATGCATTTACTGTACGCAATTGTGTTCACGTTATATAAATATCTACCTTCTAATGTGAGCCATTTTGTGATGATTTCGTCATTTATATTCCGTTTCGAAGAGAATGCTGATCACAGCACCACATGAGAATATCTTCTATATAAAAAACTTACTTTTACTAAAGAATAATAGTTTGCTGTAGGGTTTAGTGAGAGATTACAGAAACAGAATCAATAAAAGGGGCGTAAAAACTTAAAATCATTGAATACTAATAACTTGCATTTGGAAGGCCTCTTAAAATATAGTCAACAGTTTAGAAACTGTTTTTTACATAACAGCATCATTTAAATTAGTACGAATATGCACTTACGATCATCTAAGATGAGTTTTACATATATTCATTTTGTTAACGAAAAAAAACCATTGAAACCTGTAAAGAATTTTAGTGAGTTTATTTGAGCCTAACTGTCGACATATGCCGGGAAGCAGAACCTCAATGAATTGAGATAATGCTCCGGAGAATGCAGGGTTACATCTATTTTTATACATTGAAATCAAAGGAAAGGGACGTAGGTGAGTTACATGAAATCCATTGGTGATAGGTTAGGGAGGTGGGACAAAGCAAAGCGGGGAAACCTCTGGGATAGGGTGAAAAGCGAAATGATGGACATGTGCTTCTCTTACAGAGATGGATACAGGATACTTTAACGTAATTAACAGTTGACAATTAACTTGATAACAATAACAATGAGGGAATGTCCTGGTGCCATTTGTTGTGTCCTGAGGGGGTCCGGGGTAAAAAGGAAGTTACAAGTTACCCAGACATCTCACAGATATGTTATCTTAGAGGCAAAAAGGCAAATGGGCTCAGTAAAGAAGATCTAAGTTGATCTTTGTCAGGGAAGATAGCAGCTTAGGAATGACTGCCCACTATAACCTGTTTGTAGTTAAATATTTAATTTTCAGACCATCTTTTGTGGTTATTTTAGGTCTCTGAGTTTTCAAGACTGCCACACAGGCCTCCCCTGAGCTTGTCAGGTTAGCAGGTGGCTTCTTTCGTTCACAGTTTGACCCTCATCATTAGGCAAATTATCAAAAAAAAACCACTTTTAAAGAGAACATATTTTTTATATAGTGAACGCATCCTTAAAAATGGGACCAAAACTTAACACCACGCTCCAGCTGCAAAGCTCCAGCAAAGCGGGATCTAAAAACTTTCCAGTCACTGGAGGTCAGGTCCCATTTCACAACCAAGCACATCCTCACATGCGTAACCATCATCACAACATGGGCACGCTTTGGTTGCTAGGAGAACCCTCTAGTTTGTATCAGAAATTGCAGCCCTGACGACGCAATGCTTGCGCCTTCTCACACGTGTTTCTGCAGCCAGGCCCCTCCCCGGGTCGCAGCAGCTTCATGGCTCTGTTTTCCTCCCGCACCGCCCGTTTCCGTTCAGCCCCCGTTCTGGCTTCGCTGTCGCCGGCCTGGGAGCGGGCGGCGGGCCCGGGACGGAAGCAAACGAGGCGGCGGGGTGGCGGGGGAGCTCGGCCACCCACTCGGAGCCGGGCGCTGCACCCAGCTCTCCTGCGTTTTAAAATCTGCAATAAAAAATTAAATCGAGCCACGCCACGTCGTCCCAACGGGAGGGAAGGGGAGAGCTGTGATGTCTCCAAATGGGTCGGAAACCAGGGAACGGAGACGCGCGGAACTTGATTAAAATGAACGAGGGCTCGGGTTCTGGAGGGAAAGGCCGGAGCCCGGGCCTCGGGCGGCGGACGGGACTTCAGGTCTCGCGGGAGCTGGAGGGTCGGGGCGGGAAGAGGGGGGGGGCGCGCGCTCGGAGCCTCCCCCCCCCCCCACCCCCCCGCGCCCGGGGTCTTCGCCCCTCGGGATTCCGAGGCCCCGGCCCTTCAGGCCCGACTCGCCGCGGGGCACGAAGGGGGCAAGGACGCCGCGTCCTCGGGCGGCGACGGGCGTCTCCCGGGCGACGGGCTCCACACAAGATGGCGGACGAGAAAGAAAAGGAAGGCACAGGTAGGCCGCCCTCGCCGCCGCCGCCGCGACCCGGCCGAGGGAGGCGCCGGGTGGGGCCGGGCCACCCCCGGCCTGAGGCTCCCGCCGCTGGAGCGGGGGACCGCGGAAGGGCCGCCTGCGGGGGACGCCGCCCTCCCGGCTCCCGCCGCGGTCCTCGCCGCGCCCGGCCCCGCCCCGCCCCGTCCTCGCCCGTGCGGCCTCCTCCTTCTCCCTCTCGGGCCTCCCGCCCCCCTTTCCTCGGCCTCCCCCTGGGGACCGAGGCTCGGGGGTTGCGCGGGTGACGGCCTAGGCGCCGGGCGGGGAGGGCCTCAATGGCGTCCTTGCTCGCGGCCGCGGGGACCCGCCTCCAGACCCTCGCCCGGGCTCTCGGGGCCGCAGGCGCCTCCCCGGCCGCTGCCCGGGCTGTGGGCCCCTGGCCGGCCCGGGGGGAGACGGGTCTGCGCCGACAGCTGGCGGGTCCTCTCCGGCCGCCCCGCCCGACCCGGGCGACGGCTTCCGCGGCCACCATTTTGGCTCCTGGACGGGGACATGGGGGGACGGCCCCGAGGTCACAGGGTCCCCTCCGCGCCGCCAGCCTCCGGCCTCCGAAATGTCTGCTCGCGGCCGGCGCTGCGCCCCCGGCTGGTGTGTCTTTTAACACAAACTCACGACACAGTTTTGAGAAAGACGAAGAGCTAACCGGGGCGGGGACGTGCACGAGCGCTGTGCGCGGGCCACGGCCACGGCCACGGGGATCCCCGGCGGTGGAAGGATGGGCTGCGAGGCTCGTGGCCACGGGAACCGGAGGGTTGGTGTGTGGAGGGAGAAGCGATGATCCACGTTTATTTGCCTTCAGCAGTATGCTTGCAAACCCGATCCTTGGTTGCCGTCCTGTTAGTTCCTCAAAAATAATAGACTGTTTATATTTGGTAGTTGTCAGGCTTACTGCAAAAGTTACATAAAAAAAGATAAATATTTTAGAAAGGAAAAAAAAAATACTCTGCATTTGTTTCCTTTCTTGAGGGCTTACACCACACCACCACACCATTTTTCTCAGCGTGGAACTAAGTGTTTCAGGTTGACAACTAATATTTACGAGTGAAAACACCAGTTCTGAGAGTCATTTGTCAAGGCGATCACAGAAGAATCAGCGGAGAAACACGTGAGATTGAGCCAAAGATCTAGCAATTGATAACAGGCTGTTCTTTTTTTTAATGGTACCGTTAGCCTGAAAAGTCGGAATTGTTTTATACATGTTACCTTTCCTAAAATGTCCTTTTGATTTTATTGTGCTGCTGTAAAGTATTACATCCTAATACAATTATATATTTTTTTGATTAATTTTAAACTTCCCAGAAAACCAAATGACTTAATTTTTATTAAGTTCTTACTCATACAAACGGAAAAAATTATTAGGAGAAAAATTAAGTAAATGGTGGAATTAAAAAAAAAAGATTTGATTAGGTCAGCATGAGAAAATGCGCTGGATTAAGCTGCACATACAAATTTTTTCTTTACCTTTTAAAAAATAAAAAAATTGAAAGCTTTCCTGATTTTTCAGTTTTCAAAAATAGTTTTCTATTTAAAATAAAGTCAGAGGAGGAAGCAAGTCTGTATAAGAAGGACTATTAAAAAGCTGAGTTGTCAGGTGGGTGCAAGATTTAATGTCTAATCACTGGGGTGTACACCTAAAACTCATATAATAATGTATGTCAACTGTAATTGAAAAATAAAAGATGATTTTAAAAAGAGCAGGATGTCATTCATTCAGTTGGTACAGCTATAATGCCTATCAGATGGAAGGAATTTTGGAGGATACAAAGGTGAGATCCCTAAGGGAAATAAAACGTCAGAAATGAAAGGGAACAGTTAACTGGGCTGAGCAGCCTGTGTGCCAGATGCTGTACCAGATGTGTGACCTCCCCTCCTGGTCTGTGGATACCAGTCAGCGTCCCTGGAAGCTGATCAGAAATGAAGGCTCTCAGTAGCCCTGAATCAGAGTCTGCATTTTAAGAGATCTTCAAGTGATTCACATTAAAGTGTGAGAAGCACTGTTATATGCTATATCTCATTTATTCCTAACAATATTATAGTTTACTACTAGAGGCCCAGTGCATGAAATTCGTGCACGGCGGGGGCGGGGGTGTCCCTCAGCCCAGCCTGCACCCTCTTCAATCTGGGACCCCTTGAGGGATGTCCGACTGCCCATTTAGGCCCGATCCCGATCCTGATTGCCCTTAACCACTTCTGTTTGCCAGCCTGATCACCCCCTAACCACTCCCCTGCCAGCCTGATTGATGCCTAACTGCTCCCCTGCCAGTCTGTTTGCCCCTAACTGCCCTCCCCTGCAGGCCTGGTCACCCCAAACTGCCCTACCCTGCAGGCCTGGTCCCCCCCAACTGCCCTCCCCTGCTGGCCTGATCCCTCCCAACTGCCCTCTCCTGCTGGCCATCTTGTGTCCACATGGGAGCAGGATCTTTGACCATATGGGGGCAGCCATCTTTTGTGTTGGAGTGATGGTCAATTTGCATATTACTCTTTTATTAGATAGGATAGAGGCCTGGTGCATGGGTGGGGGCCGGCTGGTTTGCCCTGAAGGATGTCCCGGATCAGGGTGGGGGTTCCCTTGTGGCGTGGGGCAGCCTGGGCGAGGGGCCTGTGGTTGTTTGCAGGCTGGCCACGCCCCCTGGTGACCCAAGCGGAGGCCCTGGTATCTGGGGTTTATTTATCTTATATAATTGAAACTTTGTAGCCTGGAGCGGAGCCAAGCCTTCTACTCCCTCCGTGGCGGCAGCTATTTCTGGTGGGATTTATGTATCTTCTATAATTGAAACTTTGTAGCCTTAAGTGGAGGCCTGGGCCGGTCAGGGTGTGCGGAAAGCTTGGCTTCCTCCATCGCCAGGGGCAACCCAAGCCTTCCTCCTGCTCTCTCCAGCTCCGTGGCTGCCAACATTTCTGTTTGGATTTATGTATCTTCTATCATTGAAACTTTGTAGCCTTGAGTGGAGGCCTAGGCTGGCAAGGGCAGGCGGAAAGCTTGGCTTCCTCCATTGCCGGGGAATGCTCTGTGTGGCCGTAGCCATCTTGGTTGGGTTTATTTGCATATTCGCTCCTGATTGGCTGGTGCGCGTGGCTGGTGGGTGTAGCAGAGTGATGGTTAATTTGCATATTACTCTTTTATTAGATAGGATAATGCAATTTGAAGAGCATGATGAAATGGTGTGTTGTCTGAGGATAAACTAGGGCAGTGATGGGCAACCTTTTGAGCTTGGTGAGTCAAACTTCACCAAAAAACTGAGCATAACTCGGGTAGTGTGTCACTTTGACGAAAAAACATTATTTCGCAAATGTTTCATCCTCAGGAGCAGCAAATGTTTCATCCTTGGCATGCGGCCGCCTCAGCGGCCGCATGTCATCAGAAATGGCTACGCGTGTCAGTGCTGACACGCGTGTCATAGGTTTGCCATCACTGAACTAGGGACTCATTTATGATATCTTTGTGTGGTCATGGACATTCCACTCCTATATTTGATTTTCAGCTCTGAAGATTTAGAATTACATGTAACCAATTAATCATAATTGTCAGGTTTTGGGATTCACTCAAGCTAACTAAACTCATGAACAGGGATGTGCAAACCTGAGTAATGATTTATTAATGTAAATAGGGTATGTTGATACACTGACCAGAAGCTGATCTCTGCAATGTAATATGAAGTTTTGGGGAGGGTGAATTTATATTGCAAAAGTTGCTTGTTGAGCATGAACTCACACAAAAGAAAGGTTAATTGGTTAACCTTGACCCTATATGATCCGGAGGGTGGGGGCCATTTTCTGATCAGTTATCCTGAGTGTTTTGCAGTGTGCCCAGCACATGGTAGGAACTCAGTATTTGTTGAATTAGATCATTTGAGTTAATTAATGTGTTTATGTTTTAACCAAAGCATTACTTGCTGTTTCCCAAAAATCTACTCTATTCCTAAAGTATATGAAACTATTTTTAGGGTTTCCCCCCCTCTTTGTTACAGATAAGCTATATGCTTCTATTTCATGTCGCTCAACAAACATGTTTTTGAGAGCCAAATATTCACTGGCCTGTCTTTAAAAAGCAATTACAAAAGTCCTCTTTATAGAAATAATGTTTTAAATAGTTCCTCTTTAATCTTAAGGGTTTTTTTGGTTTGTTTAATTTATTTATTTAATATATTATTGATTTTTTTACAGAGAGGAAGGGTTAGGGATAGAGAGTTAGAAACATCAATGAGAGAGAAACATCTATCAGCTGCCTCCTGCACACCCCTACTGGGAATGAGCCCGCAACCAAGGTACATGCCCTTGATCGGAATTGAACCTGGGATCCTTCATTCCGAAGGCCGGCGCTCTATCCACTGAGCCATACTGGTTAGGGCTATTTATTTTTTAAAGCTGAAAGGAGGATTAAATGTTTGAGTAACCATCATATCCACCTTTTCTTCAACACTTAGGGATTAATCTTTATAAAAGTATTGAGAATACAGGGGTGGGCAGAAGTAAGTTACAGTTGTGACATTCTTTTGAGTTAATAAAGCTATTGTAATAATCATAACTTGCATGTCTTTTTCCATATGAATAAGCATAAACCTACTTTTGCCCACCCCAGTATTGATTAGAAAAAGTTAAGTCTATGGCAAGGGCTCTTATGTTCTATTTATAAAATTTTTCTATAAGATTGTGTTTATTGAAGTTGCTAATCTTACTTGTAGTATTTTTGTGCTTTAACATTGTATAATTTAATTTGTCTTAGATTAAAAATGTTTAAATGGAAAATCAGTGCAGATTCTTTGGATCTTTACATCTTATTTTATTGGTTCTGTCTCCTAGAGAATTTTATTATAGGACTGGAAGGATCTTCTGTTTGTAATTCAAATAATTCCTAGGAAACAAATTGCTTAGAAATAAAATTCTAACTTTTGGCAGGCCTGTGAGTTTTAGAAGATATGTCAGTTTTTTAGTAAGCCTCAAATACTCAAAGCTCTCTTTAGGATTTACTATTTTTGTTTGTACTAAAATATTCTTTGTTACTTTGCATGCTTTGATAACATTGCTTGGTAAAGTTCCTCCAATGTAATTATTAACTCCTAGATGGAAAAGGTTTTGCAGGTTTATCATCATCATAATAATAATTATTATTTTTAAAAAATATAGTTTATTGATTTTTTACAGGGAGGGATAGAGAGCCAGAAACATTAATGAGAGAGAAGCATCAATCAGCCGCCTCCTGCACACCCCCTACTGGGGATGTGCCCGCAACCAAGGTACATGCCCTTGACCGGAATCGAATCTGGGACCCTTCAGTCCCCAGGCTGACGATCTATCCACTGAGCCAAACCAGCCAGGGCAATTGTTATTATTATTTCTCCATAATCATGCCACTCCCCTCAAAACCTAACATTTGGAAATCTAAGATAAAGAAAAACACAGAAATTACTGGTGAATATTACTTTTAAAAAAGGGAACTGTTGATAGTACAGAATACGGTATGGAATAGTAGAAAAAGTGAGCTCTTGAGTAAGACCTGGATTTGAATTCTAGCTTTTCCAGCTTCTATCTGATCTTAGCCAAGATTGTTAACCTAAGGAACCTCAGGTGCTTAAAATGTAAATTGGGAATAATTATATGTATTCATAATGTTGTTGTAGTAGGGACAGTGTCTTTTTATTCATGTTTATATTCTCAGTACCTGCTACAATGCCTGACACTAAAGGAATGCTGAATAAATAGGAAGGGAAGTGCTTGGTACATTTAGGGAACAGCTCTTAGTAAATGTGTGACATGAAATCTAAGGAGTAAGAAAAACTTAAATCCAAGTCTTACCAATTATTGTTCACATATGATGCATTTATACATATATTTGGGGCCATTTCACAGGTTTTGTCCCAGTTTTAGACTGATAAGTCTCTAGGTAGAGACTGAGGAAGAAAACTAGCTTATTGAAATCTAACTTACTTCCTCTAATTCAGAATTAATAAAGTTTGGAGAAAAACTGGATTTAAATTTATCTTTGATTAATGTATTAAAATTTGTCAAAAATTCTTTATTTAAAAAATCAAATGGACAATGTAATACCACTTCACACCCATTAGATTAGCTACTATAAAAAGAAGTGTTGATGAAGATGTGGGGAAATGGGCACCCTTGTATATTGTTGATGGGAATATAAAATGGCACAGCTTGCTCTGGGTGGTGTGGCTCAGTTGGTTGAAGTGTTGTCCTGTACATCAAAAGGTGGTGGGTTCCATTCCAGTCAGGGCACATACCCAGGTTTCCAGTTCCATCTTTGGTCGGGACCCATTCAGAGGTGGCTGATTGATGTGTTTGTTTTTTTTCCTCCTTCTAAAATCCTATATAATCCTATATAATAAAGAGCTAATATGCAAATGGTCATCACGCGTTCATGCCATAAGGGCTCAGACACTCAACACTGGTGAGAGAGGAATGGGGACCAGCCAGGCACAAATGAGCTCACAAGAGAGGAATGGGGACCAGCCAGGCTGTGGCCCGGTAGAGGGACAAGCCACCTGCCTTGCGGTTCTGGGTGCCAGCGCCTGCGACTATGGCCTGGGACAGGGACAAGCCGCCCTGCCCACGTCCAGGGTGCCAACGGCTGCACCTGCGCCTGCGGCCCTGGAGAGGGACAAGCTGCCTATCTCGCGGCTGCACCTGTGGCTGCGGGCTGGCAGAGGGCCAAGCCGCCCACCCTGTGCTCCCGTGCGCCTGCAGAGGTGGTTAGGGGCGATCAGGCAGGCAGAGGTGGTTAGGGGTGATCAGGCAGGCAGAGGTGGTTAGGGGCGATCAGGCAGGCAGAGGTGGTTAGGGGCGATCAGGCAGGCAGAGGTGGTTAGGGGCGATCAGGCAGGCAGAGGTGGTTAGGGGCGATCAGGCAGGCAGAGGTGGTTAGGGGCGATCAGGCAGGCAGAGGTGGTTAGGGGTGATCAGGCAGGCAGAGGTGGTTAGGGGCGATCAGGCAGGCAGAGGTGGTTAGGGGCAATCAGGCAGGCAGAGGTGGTTAGGGGCGATCAGGCAGGCAGGCAGCTAGCGGTCCTGGATTGCGAGAGGCAGTCAGACATCCTCCGATGGGTCCCGGATTGGAGAGGGTGCAGGCTGAGCTGACGGACCCCGCCTGTACCCCTCGTGCATGGTTGCCCTTATCTAGTCAATAAATAAAATGGTGCAGCTGCTATGAAAAATAGTATGGCACTTCCTGAAAAAAAAAACCAAAAAAGATTGAATTACTATATGATTCAGCAATTCCACATCTGGGTTTATACCCAAAATAATTGAAAGCAGGAACTAGGAATAGTTAGTTGTATATCCAGCGTTCATAACAGCATTATTCATAATGACCAAAAGGTGGAAACAACTCAAGTGTCCACCAGTGGATGAATAAACAAAATGTATTATACACATACAATGAAATATTATTTAGCTTTAGAAAGGAAGGAAATTCTGATGTGCTACCACAAGGATGAATCTTGAAATTATGCTAAGTGAATTTAACCATTCACAAAAAGACAAGTACTGTATAATTTCACTTATTTGAAGTACCTGGAGTAATCAGACTCAGGAACAGAAAGTAGAATGGCAGTTGCCAGGGGAAGGGGAAAAGGGAAGTTGTTATTTAATAAGTGTAGCGTTGAGGTTTTGCAAGATGAAAGAGTTCTGAAAATATTGGTTGCACAACAATGTGAATGTACTTAATTAACACTAGTGAACTGTACACTTAAAATGGTTAAGATGGTTAATTTTTAAAAAATATATTTTTACTGATTTCAGAGAGGAAGGGAGAGGAAGAGAGAAATAGAAACATCAATGATGAAGGAGAATCATTGATCGGCTGCCTCCTGCATGCCCCCAATTGGGGATTGAGCCCGCAACCTGGGCATGTGTCCTTGACCAGAATTGAACCAGGGACCCTTCAGTCCACAGGCTGACGCTCTATCCACTGAGCCAAACCAGATAGGGCATGATGGTTAATTTTTTATATATTTATCACAATTTGAAAAAATCAAATGGAAATGTTGAGCACACCCAAAATGAAAAAACAAACAAACAAACAAACAAACAAACAAACAAAAACATGGCTGGTTTGACTCAGTGGATAGAGCATCAGCATGCTGACTGAAGGGTCCTGGGTTTGATTCCCGTCAAGGGTACATGTCCAGATTTCGGGCTCGATCCCCAGTATGGGGCATGCAGGAGGCAGCCAATCAATGATTCTCTATCATCATTGATGTTTCTATCTCTCCCTTCCTCTCTGAAATCAATAAAAATATATTTTAAAAAATTGGTATAGTGTTTTTGGAAGGCAATTTGGAAATTACTATTTAAAAAGATATTCACATGCTGTGATTCTTTAATATACTGCTGGGTATTTTATCCTTAGAAGTATATTACTGAATGTAATAAAATAATTTATTTTTTAAATGCAGCAATAAATTTGAAGTCTAAAGACCAGTGCTTGAATTTGGACACTGCTTCCCCCCTCCAATTTTACCTGGGCATCTCATTTAATTCCTCTGAACAGTGGGAGAGAGAAGGGAATTTGTGTGATGTTTTTCTCATATGGAATTTGGGGAGGAAGACCACAGAGGTAAAATGCTATTTTCTTCACATCATATCACAGGTACATACGATCAGTATAATTTATATCACTGTTGATGTTGACCTGGATCACCTGCCTGGGAGTTTTGTCAGGATTCTCCATTGTAATGTTACTTTTTCTCTCCCTTTTCCATACTGGACTCTGGGAAGGAAGTCATTATGTAGAGCCACACAGAAGGAATGGGAGTTTGCTCTGCCTTGAGGACAGAGAATCTACATAAATTATTTGGAATTATTCTGCACAGATTTGTTTCCTGTCTCCTATTTATTTGTTTACTCAGTCATTTCTTTATGTCAGTGCAGACTTGTGGATGTTAATTTATACTTAGAATTATAATTCAGTGCTCCTTTGTTGTTCAGATTGTTACAGCTCTAGCCAGTGGGAGCTCTTTCCGTGGTTTCTGTGGCCGTTTGACATAGGCCCAATCAATGTGTGGGCAAATATTGGAAGGTTCTTAATTAGGACCGTCTTACTGTCCTGAAATGATTCTGGATGGCTTTTAGCTCTGCCCTTTGGCTCTCGGTTCCACCCTCTGTGTCCCGCTCTTTTTTATGAGAGAGAGTACATGTTTTCAACTAAGCAATTTTCTAAACCTGTTTACTACCAATAGAATTTTTGGGAGTCCAGTTGTTTCGTTTTATTTTTTTTATTTTGTGCTGTCTTTATCTTCTTTCAGTCCATGCTGGAGCTGCAGATATAATTCTCTTAAAATCTTCATGTGTGTCTTATGAATCTTATTGTCTACTGGACAAAAGCCACATTTATTTCAGATAAGCCATTCTCTACTTTGGGCTTCTACTGACATAACTGAGATATTAGGCTTCCTTTGAAGCCTTCTTGTTTGATTGGAAGGATTTCTGAGACACATCCTTAAACTCCTAAGAAGTTCTTTTGCTAGTTTGTGTGGTGCCTGAGATGCTAGATTTGATCTTTCTGAGGTCTTAAAGGATTTTATAGACATATACTTTGTTTCATGTTTAAGCTGTGTTTTTCTGCCAGTGCTTTAAATTTGATTTTGCCCAGAAGCCATTTCTTATCTTAGCATCTGTTGCCATCTGGAGAGGCAGGTAATTTCATAACTAGCAATTCATGGCTCCTTTTTTTAAAAAAAAAATATTTTATTGATTTTTTACAGAGAGGAAGGGAGAGGGATAGAGAGCCAGAAACATCGATGAGAGAGAAACATCGACCAGCTGCCTCCTGCACACCCCCCATCGGGGATGTGCCTGCAACCAATGTACATGCCCCCGACCAGAATCGAACCTGGGACCCCTCAGTCCGCAGACCGACGCTCTATCCACTGAGCCAAACCGGCTTCGGCTCATGGCTCCTTTTTGTTTAAGTTTTTCCTTTAGGCCAGTGATGGTGAACCTATGACACGCGTGTCAGCACTGACACGCGTAGCCATTTCTGATGACAGGCGGCCGCATGCCGAGGATGAAACATTTGCGAAATAATGTTTTTTCCTCAAAGTGACACACTACCCGAGTTATGCTCAGTTTTTTGGCGAAGTTTGACACACCATGCTCAAAAGGTTGCCCATCACTGCTTTAGGCGATCTTTCTCCTCCATCCTATATAATAAGAGCCTAGTATGTGTCTGGTCGTTGAGTCAGCCGTTCAACCAAAGTGAAATCCTCTCTAATAAAAGGGTAATATGCAAACCAACCATCACTCTGCTATATAAGCCACGCCCACCAGCCAAGCCACGCCCACCAGCCAATCAGGGTGCGTATGCAAATTAACCCAGCCAAGATGGTTACCAGAAGGGAGGCTTGGTTTCCCCAGCAACAGAGGAAGCCAAGCTTTCCACACACACTGGTGGGCCCAGGCCTCCACTCAAGGATACAAAGTTTCAATTATAGAAGGTAAACAAATCCAAGCAGCAGCCACAGATCCAGCAGGAGGCTTGGCTCCGCTCCAGGCTACAAAGTTTCAATTGTAGAAGGTAAATAAATTCCAGATACCAGGGCCTCTGCTTGGGTCGCCAGGGGCTTGGCTGGCCTGCAAACCACCACAGGCCCCTTGCTCAGGCCTCTCCACGTCCCAAGGGAACCCCACCCTGATCCAGGACACCCTTCAGGGCAAACCAGCTGGCCCCCACCCGTGCACCAGGCCTCTATCCTCCTATCTAATAAAAGAGTACTATGCAGATTGACCATCAATCCAACACACTATATGGCTGCCCCCATGTGGTCAAAGATCCTGCACCCATGTGGACACAAGATGGCCACCACAAGATGGCCAGCAGGGGAGGGCAGTTGGGAGGCACCAGGCCTGCAAGGGAGGGCAGTTGGAGGCAATCAACCCTGCAGGGGATGGCAGTTAGGGGTGACCAGGCCAGCAGAGGAGGGAAGTTGGGGGCAAACAGGCTGGCAGGGGAGCAGTTAGACATCAATCAGGTTGGCATGGGAGTGGTTAGGGGGTGATCAGGCTGGCAGGCAGAAGCGATTTAGGGGCAATCAGGAAGGCAGGCAGGCGAGCAGTTGGGAGCCAGCAGTCTTGGATTGTGAGAGGGCAGTCGGACATCCCTCGAGGGGTCCCAGATTGGAGAGGGTGCAGGCTGGGCTGAGGGACACCCCCCCCCTCCGTGCACGAATTTCGTGCACCGGGCCTCTAGTCTACACTAATAAAAGAGAAACATGCAAATTAACATCACTCCACTACGCCCACCAGCCACTCAGGAGGGAATATGCAAATTAGAAGGACAAAGATGCTGGCTGCCCGGCTGCCCAGCTGCTCCAGGCACGGGAGTGGGGCAGGATGCCTGCTATGAGAGGGAGGGCAGGGGGCTAAGGGATCTACAGGAGTGGCACTCCAGCTGCAGCAAAGATGAAGACTGCAGACTCTGGCCTGAGTGTGCAGGGAAGACAGCAGACTCTGGCCGGAGTCTGCAGCAAAGACGGCAGACTCCGGCTGGATTGAAGGCCTGGGTCCCGGGTGCCAGCAGAAAACCGGTGCTGGGAGCCAAGGGAAGGAAGGCCTATTGCATGAATCTCTTCGTGCAATGGGCCTCTAGTATGATAATGATATGCTAAGGCTGCTCAACTGCTTGCTGTGACATGCACTGACCACCAGGGGGCAGATGCTCTGACCAGTAGGTTAACTTGCTGCTGGGTTCCGGCTGATCCGGACTGAGCGATATGGGCTGGACATGCCCTGGAGCCCTCCTGTGATCCCTCCCCAGTTGGCCAACCTCTGATATCCCTTCCTGGCCCCAATTGTGCACCGGTGGGGTCCCTGGGCCTAGCCTGTGCCCTCTTGCAATCCGGGACCCCTTGGGGGATGTCGGAGAGCCGGGTTTGGCCTGATCCTGCAGACCAGGTCGAGGGACCCCACTGGTGCACAAATTCATGCACCAGGCCTCTAGTTTTATTAAATGCAGCCAGAAGGAACCAAGGTGCACCTTTAGTAGTTTTCCTAGAAAATTTTTTATCTAGACCATTTAGTTTATCATGAATATTTAATATTATTAATATTATAATGTTAATATTATTTATTGTTAATATTATTTCTTCTGCTATTCATAAAAAGGACCCCCCTTCACAGTTTGCAGTGTGATTTTCCTCACTTTCCGTAACCTACAGCATACTCAAAGGCCAGCACTTCCTGACTAAATCCTCTCCCACATTTTTTGGCATTTGTTATGGCAGCATCTCACTTTCAGGTACTAAAATTCTGTATTATCTATTATTACTATGATCTAAGTGGTATTCTGTCACTTTTGCCATGTTCCTGCCTTTAAGAATTTAATAGTCTAGTGAGTGTTTATTAGTGCCTACAGGTTCTAAGTATTGGGTTAGACCAACTCCTGTTGTTCATTTGGTATTTACAGTCCTGAAAGGAACTGCTACCCCAGTTGAAGCTTACAAAGATCAACTAACTTGTCAATATTTCACCAGAGGACCCAGATTTGAATCTAAATTTGGGTAAGAAGACAGGAACCTGGGCCTTAGGTAAAAGAGGGGAAATATTCTATAAGATTATTGCCTTTGTATTTAAATGTGAATTTTCTTCAGCATACTTATATTCAGCTGTTTGACTTCTGTTTCATATGCAGACATCTCCGGTTATTTTATTTTCTTGTGTTCCCTTCTTTATATAGTATGACCTTCTTTACCTGTCCTTTCTCTTCCTCCTGACTTTCTTCTCACTACTTTGTATGAGTCCTTTGGTGCTTGAGGCTTATTCTCATGTAAATAAATTTCTTTACAAATACTTTTTTTTTTATTGTCTAAAGTTTTACATATGTTTCCTTCCCCCCGCCCTCCCCACCCCAGCCATTCCCACCCTGGGCAAGCCCCCACTGCCCCAATGGCTGTGTCCTTTGGTTATGCTAATATGCATGCATACAAGTCCTTTGTTTGCTCTCTAACCCCCCCACCTCCCCTGCCATTTGTCTCTGGATCTATTTTTGTTCATCAAATTATGTTGATCATTATATTCCACATATGAGTGAGATCATGTGATATTTATCTTTCTCCGACTGGCTTATTTCGCTTAGCATAATGCTCTCCACTTCCATCCATGTTGTTGCAAATGGTAAAAGTTCCTTCTTTTTTATAGCGGTGTAGTATTCCATTGTGTAGGTGTACCACAGTTTTTTAATCCACTCATCTGCTGATGAGTAATCCTACTTCTAGGACTATATCCCAAGAAACCAGAAACACCAATCAGAATGGATATATGCACCCCTATGTTCATAGCAGCACAATTCACCATAGCTAAGATTTGGAAACAGCCTAAGTGCCCATCAGCAGATGAGTGGACAAATAGTCTTTTCATAGAACATCCCTCTCCTCCCTTTTTCTTAACTTAATCTCCGCTTTCTCTTGGCCTACCACTTCTTTGTTGCAATTTCTGAGTAAGGACTCTTCATTCTCCCATGTCTTTTTGCCTTCAAGTAGAAGTTGAATCAGCCCACTTCAAATTCCAAATTATTGCTCTTTCATTCTTACATAAAAATTCTTCCTTTGAAATTTGTTCTTCTTCACCGTTTCTCTTTATTACTGTCTTCCTTTTGCTTACTGTTTGCTGATCAAAGCCTTTGGCATTTCTTTCCATTTCTGTCCATTCCAAATTCCACCATCATTCTGGATGACTTCACTGACTAGGTAGGCCATTCATCCAACACAGTAGTTTCATAATTCTTTATTCTTTTCAACTTCAGTGATCTTCATTTCCATTATTTTTTAACATCTTATTCTCATATCTAGATCCTGTGAGGCACTTTGAAATCCTGACTCTTTTTTACTATCAACTGACCACACTCTCCCAAATTTCCAGTGGTGTTCTGTTTCCTTACATAAAATAACTGCTGTTGGACCTTACCAAGCCTCTGGTTTCTGCACTCCTTCTATCTCTCCCCCTCCCAATTTATCAACCAAATAAAACAGATAGTGGCTAATGTAAGTAGAAAAGGAATTTATTAGAAGTTAGTAGGGAGCTCACAAAATCAACAGGGAATCTGGAGAATGAACTTGGACAACACAACCAGCAAAAACCAAGGAGGTTGTATGGCTAAGGTCATGCTACAAGGACAGTTTGGTTAATCTTCTACTGCTGTGCTGAAACTGGACAACCAGTGGGTCCAGGCTGCCTGTCACTATTTAAGCCAATTAAGCAGAGACAGGATTGAGTCATATATGAGTGTTTATTCCAGTACTGCCGGCAGTATGGGAGAACAGCAGGTCATCCACCAAAATCTGCTCTGCACCCTCCATAAGCAGCTGCTTATATTGGGTAGGAGAAAGGTTACATGGGGAAGGGAAAAAATGGGAATAATGGTTACTTAGAGATTACAGGCAATGTGGGCTTGGGGCAGGCCATCCTTATTTGAGCAACAATGTTGTTAACCTTTCTATGATAATAGGCAGTTCTTGAATGAGAATGGACCCCATTCCAAGGTTGACTCCCAGGTCCAAGGTTGACTCCCAGGTCCAAGGTTGACTCCCAGGTCCAAGGTTGACTCCCAGGTCCAAGGTTGACTCCCAGGTCCCGGGGGTGTACAACTGCCAGCCAGGTTAGAATGTGCTTTCTATTTTTTTTAAAAAATATGTTTTTATGTATTTCAGAGAGGAAGGGAGAGGGAGAGAGAGATAGAAACATCAATGATGAGAGAGAATCGTTGACTGGCTGCTTCCTGCACACGCCCCACCCTGGGGATTGAGTCCGCAACCCAGGCATGAAAACTGATAAAGAAATGCCAAGGAATTGAACCGTTGGTGCCTGGTTCATAGATCGACACTCACCCACTGAGCCATGGAGGGTGAATGTGCTTTTTTCAATCAGAATAAAACAATCATGGTTAACAGAGCATGAATAATATTTCTTACAACTAATAGTCCCCAATATTCTTTTTCTATCCCTAACAGTACTACTGCCCTTGAACCACTGTTAACTAAATTCTTGCTGTTATTGCTTTTTCCATCCCCATATGTAATTCAAAAACTGTTCCTACTTTTTTGTATTAGCTCCTTAAAATTCAAAATCCTGCACAAGAATATTGATTGGCTGCGCCTGGGTCACATTCCTATTCCTTTACTACCTGAAGACAGAGAGGGAAGATCTATCCCTTTTGGCTTTTTTAGTGAGATGACATTGTATTCTGTTAATACAATAGGAATTCCCTCAAAATAGGAAGTATTTGGATCATGGTTGCCAAAAAACAACAACAACAACAAAAAAAAAAAAAAAAAAAGAAGGGAAAGGAGAGGAAGAGGAGGGGAAAAAGCAGAAGGAGAAGGAGGTGGAAGTTGAGAGGTGGAGGGGGAAGAGGAAGAGAAGGCAGAGGCATCCATCAATGTCTACTTTAGTCTCCTACTGGCTTAGGGTGGGGAGGAACTTTGCTTAAAACTGTTTAATCTAACTTCAACCTCCTTATTCTCATTAGAGGATCTTGCTTTGTTTTCTTAAAAATGGTAAACATTAGACCTGAACTCCCTCAGCTTGTTGCCTCTACCTTTAAACATATCTTCAACACTCCTTTCCTACGCCCCTTAGTTATTTTAGTAGAAGAGCGTTCCTTTTCTCATTTGTATTCATGAACTCATCTACTTTTTTCTTCTCCAGAACTTACTGTCATTAATTAAGCCTTTCATCTTTTTAGTTAAGAGTATTTATTAATATCTCCTTTATGCCAGACATTGTTCAATGCCAGTAAAAGTGAACTTGATATAGATGCGAAGGACTTAGTATTTAGTGGGGAAAAACAGACACAAGTACGTAATTGATTGCAGTGCAATGATTTGATCACAATGAAAATTACTTATGTAATTTTTTTAATATCTTATTTTCTATTAGAATGTCAGCACATCAGTTTTGTTCGCTACTGTGCCTTCACTGTCTACTAGTATATCATAGATGTTCGATGAATATTATTTCATGAATGAAGAGAAGTGATGTGTAAGCATCGATGACGAGTACTTGGCCTAGTCTAGAGAAGGAGAAGGAAGATGGGTGTCTGTGTGGGTGGAGATCGAAAGAGTGGCTTCGAGGTTTACAAGTTTGCCCAGCCAGCGTGGCTCAGTGGTTGAGTGTTGACCTATGAACCAGGAGGTTGCGGTTTGATTCCTAGTCAGGGCACATGCCCGGGTGGCGGGCTCGATCTCCAGTGTTGGGCGTGCAGGAGGCAGCAGATCCATGATTCTCTCTCATCATTGATGTTTCTATCTCTCTCTCCTGCTCCCTTCCACTCTGAAACCAATAAAAGTATTTAAAACAAAAAAAAGCAGGGAAAAAATGGGAGAGGACCAGCTTGAGAGAGGAGCAGGAACAAAGGTAGGGAATGGAGGAGAGGTGGATGGTTTGGGCAGTTAAAATAGTTATTAACAGTTAACATCTATTTAATATTTACATACATATTGTAAGTATTTATATATATTTTCTCATTTCATACTTACAGTATTCTGTGTTCAAGGCTTTATTCTCATTTTAGAAAAGTATGTTTGAACTTTAGGGAAACTAAATAGCTTGCCCAAGCCCACTTAGTCTATAAAGGTTAGAGTAGGGATTTGTTTGGGGTTGTTTCTGACTGCAAAGCCTGATGTTCTTTAAAACTACCCTAATTAATGTAGTGATTCCCAAACTTGGCCCCTCATCAAATCCCCTGAGGTACTTTGTAAAAATACTGGTTCCTGGCTCTATTCAGGATACTGAATCAAGTTAATATAAAGGATATCATTTGAAAGAGTACACTTAAGAGTTAATATCTACTAAACACCCATAAGAATGCATGGGGAATGGAGTGTACACAATAAATGCGTTCTTAATGTTTAACACAAAAAATACTCCTAAGATTCTTATTTTATCAACATTGATAAACCTTTAATCAGTATACAACATATTTTAAATATACATGATAGTCTGAAATGTGGCATCCTTTGTAGTAAAAATGTGCTTGTTAACTAGTATTTCTGGTATTATTTCACCATCTGATCATCATGTAAAGTGCTTATTTTCACATATGGTCATTTCATTTTTGCTAAATGGGCACTCTATAAAAAATAACATTTTCTAGAACACCTGCTAACATGACATTTCAGTGAAAATAAATGTATTATTGCTAATATTTTCCTCCAAGCTTGGCAAAATTTCATAAAACTTAATGAAAACCTACATATTAATTTTAGCTTCATTTAATTTTTGAGATATTATTTCTGATTTTGAATTAGATGTAATCATCCTAGCTCATAAAGAGGGAATATGCAAATTGACCATCACACTGTCACAAAGATGGCGGCGCCCATAGTGGAGGCATGTTTCTGTAACACAAGGTGGCTGCTCCCACAGCAGAGGCTGAGTTCCAGTAACAAGCTTTAAGGAGCAATCAGCAGGGACCTGAGGCTGTGTGGCGCTGGGTCGGGGCATGGGACCTGAGCCTGCACCCCCTGCCCAGTGGGGCTTGACAGGGGGCTTCAGGTCACGCCCCCTAGCCCTGGAGTCAGGCTGGGGACCCCAGGTCGCAACCCCCACCCGGCAGGGCTTGATGGGGGACCTTAGGCCGCACCCCCCGCCCTGGCATCGGGCCAGGGAACCTGAGGCTGTGCCCCCTGCCCTGATGCTGGGCCAGGAGACCTCAGGCTGCTCCCCCTGTCCTGGGCCTGGTGACCCCAGGCCATGCCCCCTGTCCCGGTGCTGGGCCGGAGGACCTGAGGGTGCGCTGGGGGACCTGAGGCTGCGCCCCCCTGCCCGGTGTGCACTGGCGGCCCTGAGTCTGTGCCCCCCACCGGTGGGGCTTGATGAGGGACCTGAGGCTGCACTCTCCCTCTCCCCCACCCCCGCCTGGCGCCAGGCCAGGGGACCTGAGGCTGTGCCCCCTACTTGGCAGGGCTTGACGGGCATGGGGCCGGCCGGGTCTGGGTCTCATGCGATTTTGAGGCACCGTGAGTGGGAGGGGACTTGACTCTGAGTCCCATGGCACTCTCTGGCCTCTGATAGGAGGAAGGTTTTCACATACATTTTACTAATTTTCTTTCCTCTCTGATACTTCTATTATAGAGAAAGGGCAAATAGCAATATTAAAATATTTCCTCTAATTAATCCCCTTTTAATGTGCACGAATTTCGTTCACTGTGCCACTAGTGAATTAAATAGAATTACTTGGATTACCAACCAACCAGTTTCTCATATATACCAAGGGTATAGTTTAAACATGTTCTGTAGCAAGACATTATTTCCAGAGCACAATGATGAATTATGGCTTTATTTACATTTCTATATTTTTTAAAAATACTTTTATTGATTTCAGTGAGGAAGGGGAAGAGAGAGAGGTAGGCTGCTCCCCCGCATGCCCCACACTCGGTATAGAGCTCACAACCTGGGCATGTGCCCTAACAAACCCTGACCTCCTAGTTCATAGGTCGGTGTTCAACCACTGAGCCAATCAGGCCAGGCTTTACACTTCTATTGACATGACTAATCAAGAGTTAAGGTTAAGTAAGATTTTTGCCTGGTGAAGGGGAACTGAGTATGGATCTTTAAAAAACATTTTTAAGATCTTAGTAAACATATTTTTTCATTTGTGGTGGCCATAGTCAATACAATGCTTTTTAAAACAAAAGTGATTAGTCCTTACAGTAGAGAAGAATAAACCAAATCCTGGTCCATGACCACATAAGCATGTTTCAGAGGGTTTTTTTCCTTTAGTTGAGAGGGCTAAATGACATCTAAATTCTCTTTCATCTTGAGATTCTGTGGTTTTTAATTGATTTTATTTCTGCACTGACCTAAATTTGACATTAGCCAAACACTTCATGGAAGTTTCTAAAAATTTGTATAACATCTTAATTTGTTGTGTGTTAATAACTAATGAAGATATATGGACTCCAGTTAGTACTTTTGTGGCGAAATGGCACCATAATGTTACTGGCGATTGGACCTAGGTTCAGCAACCTCTGTACTTGAGCTCTGGCTAAGAAAGAATTCAGAGCCAAGACTCAAATACAAGTAAAAGTTTATTTAGAAAGTCACAGAGTGCCAGGCTGGAGTGACTCAGTTTGTTGAGCGTCATCCCATGCACCGGAAATTGCTGGTTGGATTACCAATCAGGGTACATGCCTGGGTTGTGTGTTTGACCCCCAGTTGGAGAGTGTACAGAAGGACACTGATTGGTTTTTCTCTCTCACTTCAGTGTCTCTCTCTCTCTTTCTCTCTCAGCATGCCCTTGGGTGAAGATTAAAAAATAAATAAATTAATTAAAGTTAAAAAAAAAAAAAGGCACAGAGGTAGAGGAAGTGAGCTGTGGAAGAAGTGAGCCAGCTGGGCTTTGTGGGCTCAGGAAATAAGTTACAGAGGCAAAAAAATGGGCCTTTGGAATTTAGGAGAAAGCAAGCAAGATGTACACTCCTGGGGGGAAGGAGAGGGCAAAAGGTGAGGGGCACACTCCAGAGAGAGAAAGAGCATACTGAGTCCTCCATCCTGAGGGGTTTTATTTGCCCTCTAAAGGCCGAGGGAGATCTTAGGGAAAGTCCCAGGGGAGGATCTCAATGGAATATTCATCTGCTTTCCAGGTGTTGTTCTTCCGGGGTTGTGGTTCCTACTTACCGGTTGGTGCCAGGGTAGGAGGTCATCAGTCATCACAGCTGGTCCTAAAGTCAGCCATAGCATGTGTGGTGCCACCTCTGCCCCCCTCTCCTTACCCCCTCTGTTAGCCTTGCTGCCTTTCTGGGCCCGGAGCTGAAACACAACTGAGGCCTGGTTTGACCAGAACTCTGTCAATAGACCGGAGACTTTATTCCTACGGTTATTTGATGTGGGTCAGAACCTCATTGTCCTGAGGGATTAATGCTTAAGGGAGTGGTCATGCAGGAGCTTGCATGGAAGTCCTTTGAGGCTATTCTCTGGCTCCTGTGTTTCTCCTCTAAGGGAGTCTACCACGTGACTAGCGACATGCCAGGGGAGGAAAGTCAGGGGAGGGTCTGAACATCGATATGAAAGTCAGGGGGTCTAAACCTCCAGACCAGCAGTATCCTAGGGGAGGAAGGGTCATCCTGGGGGTGAGGTCCTTGTTTTCCCAGTTGTGCCCATTGCTAGGCACCCGGGGCTTTCCGTCCTGGTGATATTCCTTCCATCCTGGTGATATTCCATACCAGGCCTATTGCTCTTGTTCTGCTCGTGTCTGTCTGTCTACTACAGTACCAATTTACACAAATATATAGAGAAGCACAGAATTTTTTTACTCAGTGATGATACATTTGTTCACATTACATTTTATTCTAATGAATATATAGGCTAAAAATATATTTCTTAAAACATAATAATTTCCTTAGGTACTGCATTTGTTATATAGTCTAATAATCCTCAAGATTTTCTTCTATATAAAAGTTATTTTTTCATGAGATATTTTAAAATCAGAGGCATTGTTTCAGGTGTTGTTTTGAAATGTTGATTTGAGCAGTGTAAGTTGCCAAATATTTTTGCAACCACTAATATCCATTATTTAGACATCATGCAGAGACAATTGTTATAGTTATACTTTCATTTAAATTTGAATAGTTTAAATATATTTTTATGACAATAAAAATTTCTAAAGCTTATTAATCTGTCACATGAAAATATTAATAGTTTAATATAACTTTCTGACATGTTATGTATCATGGTATTTTAGCCATTCTTTGGCAAGAATATACACAGTCAGTCTGACTATAATTTTCATGAAAAGGGCAAGAAGGGGAAAGTGATGTTTTAGTTTGGGTTTGGCTTGCTGGTTGGCTTTACTACCTGGAACCTTGAATAATAGTGTTCAGAATGAGTATTAGAATTGTTAAACCCATTTTATTGTGTAATATGTATGCCCTTTAATTTTATAACCAACAATACATTTTAATTAGGATGCAGTGTATTACCATTTTTTAAGTGCAGTTCAGTGACATAAAGTACACATTGTTGTGCAACCATTGCCACCATCTATTTTCAGAACTTTTTCATCATCCCAAACAGAAACTTTGTACCCATTACATAGTAACTCCCAAACCCCACTCCTGGCAACTACCATTCTACTTTTTTTTCTCTATGAGTTTGACTATTCTAGATACCTGTAAATGGATTTAAGCAGTACTTAACCTTCTGTGTCTGGCTTATTTCACTTAATGTCTTGAAGACATTCATTCATTTTGTAGCATGCATCAGAATTTAAATTCTTTTTAAGGCTGAGAAGTATTCCATGCAATGTATATACCACATTTTGTTTATCCATTCATCCATATATGGACCTTTGGGTTGTTTCCACTTTTTGGCTACTGTGAATAATGCTGTTGTGAGCATTGGTATACAAATATCTGCTCGAGTTCCTGATTTCAACTCTTTTGGGTGTTCATCCAGAAGTGGACTTTCTGGGTCATTTGGTAATTTGATGTTTAACTTTTTGAGGAACTGCTGTACTGTTTTCCGGATGATGCTATTATTATCACCATTTAAGTTGAGGAAACAGGCACAGAGAGACTCAGCCACTTGCCCAAGATCTCACCGCTAGTATGTAGAAGAGCCACGTTTGAGCCTAGATGTCTAGCTCCAGGGCCAGTGCTCTTAATCAGATTACTGTACCTACTGTCTCTGTTGTATCAGTTTTAGCAATAATGGACATTATGCCCTCCTAATTGGGGAAGATTGGCTGATATCAATCTTTTGAGAATTGGACTATATCAAACCAATATTTTATTCCTAATACTAGAAGCCCGATGCATGAAGATTCATGCCAGAATGGGCCTTCCTTCCCGTGGCTGCCAGCACCACCTTCGCTCTGGCCCGGAGCTGCCTTTCTGCCTTCCCACGCTGCCCAGAGGCCTGGAGCTGCTGGGGCGGTGCAGAACACCTGCATTGTTGCCATGGCGATGACGCAAGCATCCCTCCCTGCCCCCAGCCGCTCGGCGCCTGCATATGCAAATTAACCCGCCATCTTTGTTGGGTTAATTTGCATACTACTGATTGGCTGGTGGGCGTTGCAAACATACGGTCAATTTGCATCTTTCTCTTTTATTAGTGTAGATTTCCCTTTTGGGGTTGATTTTTTTTTTTACATGACTAAATTGTTATAATTTGTACTCTTAAAAGTTTTCTACTATAGTTCTAGATAATTATACAGGAAAGTCCCTTTCTTTCCTAGTTATTTGAGTGTTTTATCATAAAAAAATGTTGAATTTTGTCAAATACTTTTTCTTTGTCAATTGATAGGACCCTGGTTTGTTTTTTTTCCTATATTTTATTAATGTGGTGTGTTACATTGATTGATTTTCATATGCATTCTTGGGATTAATCTCATTTGGTCATGTTGTATAATCCCTTTTATATATGGCTGGATTTGATAATACTATTTCGTTGAGGATTTTTGTGTCTATATTCATAAGGGATATTGGTTATAGTTTTCTTCTGATATCTTTTTTTTTTTTTTTTTGTAACATTGACCTTATCATATGCATTGGGAAGTATTTCCACCTCTTCAATTTTGGATGAGTTTGTAAAGGATTCAGTTAATTCTTTAATCTATACACTTTAGATGTGGCACCATATACTATATGTTTGCATCTTAAATTTATGATTAGGAGCATACATCACAAAAATACATTCAACAATAAACAAATGGAGACATGTTCTGCACTGTGATATGTAACTTGCACTTTCAATATTGGAAAAGTAGAATAGAAGGCATGTAAAGAAGTCTGATGAGATTGCTCTTCTCAATATATTGATTAATTGCAGGATAGATAAGGACCTGTTGTTAAGCTATTTTATAGCAATTTTTACCCTTTGAGTATAGGTACATTAACAAATGATGGAAGGGCATGAAATAATGGCAATATATTATCATATACAGTAGTATTTTGGAAATTTTTACTCTCTATCCTATACTAAGACTTTTTGAGAATATTTCTACCACACAGGTTTTCTGGTCAATAGTTAAGTAACTTGGCTTTGGAAAGGTAAGATTGGGAATTATCATAGAGTTGAGAAAATTTTGGCTATTAATACTTTAAAACATTATTTTGCTACAAAAATTTTAAGCAAACATTTCAGATTGAAATCCTTTGGCAGGAAAATAAATGTCTGGAAACCTACCCTCAAGTTATTAAGGTGCTTCCAAATAAAATGTTTATTTTACAGGGACACATTTGATTTAAAGCCAGTATATGTATTGGTTTCTTTACACATGAAAACTTATTGAAGACATTAAGTGAGGAATTACTGTGCTAAGGTAAACTTAGAAATTCATCTTTCACTTTAATCAAGTCATAATAAATTTTAGATGGCTCAGCCATTGTGGCTCAGGGGTTGATCTGACCCATGCACCAGGAGTTTGCTAGTAACCCAGGGGGAGGGGGCCCATGCAGGAGGCAGCTTATCAGTGTTGAGGTCTCTCCCTCATCCATGTTTCTATCTCTTTCTTCCTCTCAGTTCCTTTCTCTCTAAAATCAATAAAAACTTTAAAATAAAGAAAAATTAAGTTTTAAATAAAATAAATTTTGGATGGATCAGAGTAAATATATTTTTTAATTGTAGAAGAAAAAAGAATTGACTATTCATCAAACATTCAGAAAAAGGATGATTTTGTCCCTCCTTCTTGTTCCTTTAAAGAATAAGTTTCTTTTTCTTCTCTCTCTCCTGTTTTTTAAAAAATAAATGCAAGTTGTAATGTGTTCTTCCCACAACCCATTGAATTGTCTTGCATATACACGGGGGGCACATATATTCTGTATTTAGACAAAAATGAAACATTAGAATAATTCCCCTCTAAAGAAGTTTTGGGTAAAATGAACATCATTTGTACTTGACTTAGGAATGTGACACTAGCACAGTATAAGAAAGTGTACCATAGCTTTGCGGTAGGCTGCCTTGGGGTGGTTTTCTATCAGCATCAGTGGAAATATTCACAACTGCAATCGAGAGTTGGACTGAGTACCCTCTGATATTCCTGCTAAGATTCTAACTCAGGAACAGCCGAGTGGAGAGATGCACAGGGCAGAGTAGGAGGGGAGGGGCGTGGAACTTCCACGATACTCCTCCAGGACCTCCACTTGTTCACCAACCCAGGATATGTTTCTAAACTTTATAAGATAAGAAATCTCAACAGCTGTGACTACCTAAGAATGAAATATAATGGACTTTAAAGATGTTCTTAAATTTAAAAAGCAGATATCAGCTTTGTGCAATGGCAGTGTTCTAACCAGTGTGATCTTCCCCAGGTACTATCATGAGTAATAGGGACCTTTCCAGTGCCTCACACAAATTCAGATGTATTCAACTCATTGTATTTCAGTTAGATAAGAAGACAATACACAAGGGTGCATTGTGCAAGATTGATCATTGAATAATAATTATAATAATGAAAAATCAGAAACCTAAATGCCTACAATTTGGTGTTTTGTTAAATAAATTATGATAAAGCTCTAATACAATGCCAGTCACTAAAATCTACACTAATAAAAAAGAAAGATGCAAATTGACCGTACCTTCGCTATGCTCACCAGCCAATCAGGAGTGAGTATGCAAATTAACCTAACAAAGATGGTGGGTTAATTTGCATACATAGGCGCCGAGCAGCCAGGGGTGGGGCAGGATGCAGGCATTCTGCACTGTCCCAGCAGCTCCAGGCCTCTGGGCATTGTGGGAAGGCAGAAAGGTGGCTCCCACCGGAGTGAAGGCGGTGCTGGCAGCCAGGGGAAGGAAGGCCCATTCTTGCATGAATCTTCGTGCATTGGGCCTCTATAATATTTTTTGAGAGTGAAAGACGCTCACAGTTTATTGTTGAAAAATTGGATTACAAAAAGACAACAAGAGTAGTTAACTCTGTGGTAGGATTTGAAGTGATCTTTACTGAATCTAAACTCTGACATATCCTTTTCTTCCTCCAGTAATCATGATCATCAGAAAGGATATAGGACCATTTTTATTTTAGAAAAAACTAATCCAAACTGACCTGGAAAATTATTTGCACTTATTATGACACAAGATTAAGTATTTAAAAAAAATCTTTATTGTTGAAAGTATTACATGCCCTGGCCGGTTTGGTTTAGTGGATAGAGCGTCAGCCTTTGGATCAAAAGATCCTGGTTTCGATTCCTGTCAAGGGCATGTACCTCAGTTGCAGGCTCCTCCCCGGCCTGGCCCTTGGTCAGGGCATGTGCAGAAGGCACCAATTGATGTGTTTCTCTCACATTGATATTTCGATGTCTTTCCCTCTTCCACTCACTTTAAGGATCAGTTGGAAAGGTATCCTCAGGTGAGGATTAAAAATAAATTATTATATATGTCCCCCATTGACCCCTTCCAGCCTACTGGTTAAATCTTTATTATTTAAAGAGCGCAAAAAATTTAAGAAAAAAATGGAGGAACTTATGGAGAACATGAACAGATAATATATAACAAAATAAAGGTGATAAACAAACCTATGGATCATTATTCAGATTCATTTGTAATCAAAGAAGTGTAGATTAAAATGAGATGACATTTACTTTTACTGTTAAATCAGCAAAAGTTGTTCACTGCCTGTAAGAAAAATTAATATCAATAATTGTAGTATATTCCTTTGGTACTATTAAAAATGGAAGATTATGGAGATGATGTTGCAGCCTGGAAAAAACATAACATTTGAGTGAAATAATTAGGAATTAAAGTATTTAAACTAGTTAGGTGGGGTAGGGAATGAGAGAGCAGGATCCCTCAAGTGAGAAAAATCTGTGTTCAATCCAGTTCTCCACTTGGTAATTCTCTAATTTTGGGCCAGTGTATGAACCTCTCTGAGCTTCGATTTTTTTTTTCTTCTAAAAATGAGATGCTTACCTCTCTGATTGTAAATGTAGACATAGCACCTGACCAGAATCTGATATAGTGTTCATTCAGTAAGTTTTTGTTGAATGAATGAATGTGGTTACTAAGTGCTATATATAGCAGGTGTGTATGAAGAAAAATTAGAGGAAAATACAGGAAAATGATGGTGCTTATGTAGGGTAAAGGGAATATGAGTTAAATGACATTTTCCCCTATTTTCTGTAATTTATGATATTTATAATTAAAATAATTATCTAAACTCTTACTTTTTAAGATCTTTTTCTTTTGGGTGTCCTATTGTACTTACTATCTGAACAACAAATCTTGAGACTTGATTGCATTTAAAATATATTTCCCACACCTTGGTGTCAACCTCAACCCCTTTCTTTCTCTCTGCACCTTATATCAAACCTATCAGCAAGTCTTGTGGCTCTGCCTTTAGAATATACACTGAGTGGCCAGATTATTATGATATCTGAATGCATAATAATCTGGCCACTCAGTGTATATCCTATATAATAAAAGGTTAATATGAAGAAAAAAAAGGTTAATATGCAAATTGTCCCCTCGACCAGGAGTTCGACCAGCAGGCAGGCCGGCCAACGGCCATGTCCTCTCCCCCTGGCCAGGCTGGCTGGACCCCACCCATGCACAAATTCATGCACCGGGCTTCTAATATATATATATATATATATATATATATATATATATATATATATATATATATATCCTACCTAATAATAGACAAATATGCAAATTGACCGCACCTTCGCTATGCCCAAGCCACGCCCACCAGCCAAGCCACACCCACCAACCAATCAGGACGAGTATGCAAATTACCCCAACAAAGATGGTGGCTAATTTGCATATCAAGACAGCATAGAAAGAAGCCAAGAGCTGCAGAAGGGAGCAAAGCTGTGGAGAAGCAAGCAAGCCGGGGTCGGGGGGAGGAGAAGGGAGGAGCGGAGGCGGGGCGGAGGGCGAAGGAAGGAGAGCGGGCGGGCTGGCGGAGAAGGGAGAAAAGCAGGGGGGCTGGCAGAGAAGGCAAGGCGGGGGACAAGGGAGGAGAGCAGGCGGGGCGGGGTAGAGTGCAGCAGGAAACCCTATTGCAGGATTTTTCCTGCAACGGGAACACTAATATATATATATATATATATATATATATATATATATATATATATATATATCCCGAGTGGCCAGATTATTATGCGTTCAGAGATCATGCGTTCAGTGTATATCTGAAATCCTACCATTTCTCACCACTTCCACTGCTACCATTCTGGTAAAAGTCACCATTAGTCTCTCACCTGGAATACTGCAATAGCCTCCTACCTGGTCTCTTTGACTCCACCCTTGTTCCTTTCCAGATTTTTAGAGAGAGAGGAAGGGAAAGGGGAGAGAGAAACATTGATTTGCTGCCTCCTGCATAGCCCCTACCAGGGATGGAGCCCACAAGCCAGGCATGTCCCCTGACTGGGAATTGAACTGGTAATCTTTCAGTGCACGGGGCAGTGCTCACCAACTAGTCACACCAGCCCAGGCTCTAGTATATTCTTTCTTTTTTTAAAAATGTATTTTATTGCTTTTTTACAGAGAGGAAGGGGGAGGGATAGAGAGTTAGAAACATCGATGAGAGAGAAGCATCGATCAGCTGCCTCCTGCACACTCCCCACTGGGGATGTGCCTGCAACCAAGGTACATGCCCTTGACTGGAATCGAACCTGGGACCCTTCAGTCCACAGACCAATGCTCTATCCACTGAGCCAAACCAGTTAGGGCTCTAGTATATTCTTAACACAATAGCCAAAGCAAATATAAGCCAGGCCATATCACATCACTGCCTAGAAACCTGCAGTGATTTCTCATCTCATTGAAAGTAAAAGACAAAATCCTTAATGTAGCCCCTGTGTAGAATCTGTCCTCCACCCCAAAACTCATCTTTTCTGACCTTATTTCTTGCCATTCTGCTTTTCTGTTCTCTCTGCCTAAAAATCATTCTTGCAGTAATTTATTTATAGGGCTCTTTCCCCTCCTTTGGTTTGCATAGATGTCAGCTTATCATGAAGTAGGCCTTCCCAAGCCATCATACCACCCTTTCCTCCACCCACACACCTAGCACTCTTCACATTCCTTCCCTGCTTTATTTTTCCAGCACCATTTGACTTACTCTAAATCTTTTACCAAATGTGTGTAAGCTTATGTATCTCCCCCAATAAAAAATCCCAGGGAGCCCTAGCCGGTTTGGCTCAGTGGATAGAGCGTCAGCCTGCGGATCAATAGGTTCCAGGTTCGATTCTGGTCAAGGGCACATACCGTGGTTGCAGGCTTCCCTGTCCGGGCCCTGGTTGGGGTGTGCGTGGGAAGCAACCAATTGATGTGTTTATCTCATATCAATATTTCTCTCTCCCTTCCCCTCTCTCTTCCATTCTCTCTGAAATCAATGGAAAAATATCCTCGGGTAAGGATTAAAAGAAAAAAAATCTCACAGAGGCAGAGATTTTTGTCTGTTTTGTTCCTTGCTATAACCTGAACACCTAGAATAGTGTCTAGTACATAGTAGGCACTCCATAAATATTTATTAAATAAATTACTTTTTAATTGTCTCAAAACCAGTTGTTGCTTTTGTATGCTTCCCATCCCCCAACTTCAGCCCTCCTCAAGTGTAGGAAAAGGAAGGCAGGTGAGCAACTAGTGCACCCCAATCAATATCGGTGGCACTGAATCCTTGGCCTCTCAGGCTGCTGCTTGAGATAGAGGGTAGGCTGTGTGGGAAATGTTCTATATCTTTATCTGGGTGGTGGCTCCATGGCTCCATGACTAAGTACTTGTGTAAAAACTCATGAAGCTGTGCATTTAAGATTAATGCACGTTTGGTACTAAAAAGGTCTAAAAAAGTTTGTTCCCTTCTTTGAGATCGCCTGAGGAAGTTAAACACGCTAAGTGACAGATTAAGATGATTAGGAAGGAGTTCTGCATATTCTTTCTTACTGAGAATTTCTAGTTTATTGAAAATTTTCTGTTGAATTCAAAATTAAAGTAAAATAATTTTTATTTCCTTTGTCTTTTACAGAGATAGTAGTAGCAGACTTGCAAAGAAAAATCAAAGAGGCTTTTGAAGTGTTTGACCATGAGCTGAATAATACAGTGGATGTGAGGTTTGGAAATATTTTCTTTGTTCTTATTCTAAATTACTGATATAACTCATAAAATAGAAGAAGGCTCTTTTTTCTTTTTCTTTTTTTTAACATTCCTTGGATTTATCATGCTATTTTAAGTATTTATGTTGCGGTGCCCTGTAAAAGGTCTTTTGCTAACTACTGCTTCAGATCCATGCTGTTTCTTATTCTTTATGGTCTGGTGAAAAGAATATATCTGCATTGCCTGTTCCAAACTAATTCTGTGAGTTAGAGAAACTACTGTAGCTTTAGTGCTAGACACAAAGTTGGCATTCAGTAAATATTTGTTGAGTGAATGAATAGAATTTTATTTTAAAACTAGAAGCCCAATGCACGAAGATTAGTGCAAGAACAGGCCTTCCTTTCCCTGGCTGCCGGCACCCCCTTTCTGCTCTGGAGCTGCCTCTTTCCGCTCCGGCCCCGCCTTCCTATTGCTGCCCATAGGCCCCGCCCTGGCCACTCGGTGCCTGTGTATGCAAATTAACCCACCATCTTTGGTTAATTTGCATACTCACTCCTGATTGGCTGGTGGGCGTCACAAAGGTACGGCCAATTTGCATCTTTCTCTTTTATTCGTGTAGATGAGTAGGTATGTATTACCAAGCCGTGAATGGGAAATTACACTGATTAATAATGCTTAAGGAGGGAAACACGTCCCAAGTAAAATAACAAAAAGAAGCAAAAACAAAAGAACGTAAAATGATGAGAGAAAGACATGAATACCAGTAGATCTAGAATGGAGGACAGGAAACAAAGAGTAGTTTGAGACCAGAAAAAAATAAAGGCAGAAGGCAGCAGAGACATCCATGGGTGTAATAGAAGTTGTAGGATCCATGCCCCCATTCTGTGTTCCTTCCCCTTACTCTGCTTTACACACATTGAAAGATTTAATGGAAACTTTTACCACAGTGGATAGAGAGGAGCTCAGGTGGTGTCTCCGCATTGTTTTAGAAGGAAACTCAAGGATAGTGAACTTTCTTTTTGGGCAGCAAGCAGCCATTTGGCAGTGCTGAATTTGGAATTATTTAGACCTTTCACAACAATGAAAAATGTTTCAGTCAATTGATTTAGTAAATGTTAGGGTTGCCGAAGGAGGCCTGCATGGGGCCAAAAGTGGTAAGGGATTATAAATTAGCTAGGCCATCTGGAGACCAGATGGGCTGAGCCCCCAAATGGCGCCAGCACCTAGGGGTGGGGGAGGCAGAGGTTTTCAAGGACTCCAGGCTTTTTCGGGCTCAGTGGTTGAGGGTTGGCCTATGAATCTGGTGTTCATGGTTCAATTCCAGGTCAGGGCACATAACCCAGATTGCAGGCTCAATCCCCAGTGTGGGGTGTGTGGGAGGCAGCCAGTCAATGATTCTCTCTCATCATTGATATTTTTATCTCTCTCTCCCTCTCCCTTCCTCTCTGAAATCAATAAAAAATACATTTTTTTTAAAAGAGGGAATTTGGCAGAGACATGAGGGGATGCATGTACAGGGAGGAAAGACCAAGTGAGGACACTGAGAAGATGGCCGACTGCAAGCCAAGGAGAGAGGTCTCAGAAAAACCAACCCTGCCAACACCATGATCCTGGAGTTCAGCCTCCAGACTGAGAACATAATGCTGTTCAGTCTGGTATTTTACTATGGTAGCCCTAGCAAACTAATAGTTAGGATCATGATGATGGTGGTGGTGCTTTCTCATAAAGTTAGCTCATATCTCATATGTGTACTTATTTCTGTGTGTGTGTGCTTTCTCCCGCTTGATTGTGCATTCCATGGTTAGAGCAGGGACCTTGTCTGTCTAATTCTTGACAGTAACCTCAGTCAGTGCCTAAGGCAGTGCCTGAACCATAGGAGATCCAGGGTTCTTCATTTGGGGGCTGCAAACTCTAGCACATAGGACAGTGCAAGAAATAATAATGTAACAAGTTAGAACCAGAGGGTTTTCTGTTAGCATATTTTAGTAGCAGAAAAATGACTGTCACTTCCTTCCTTAGAGGGATATTTGGAAAAAGAGGCTTTTTTTTTTTTAAAAAAAACAGTTCTGCAAATAAGGAGATTTAGCCATTATTTGAACTTCATTTCATGGCTTTGTCAAAATAAGATTAATCTGTGAAAAATGCCTTCCTTGAGGGCAAGGTTTTCTCTGTGTTTTCTGCTCTACTATAAGTGGTTCTAGGCACATAGTAGTGTGCAATAAATATTTATTAAATGAATGAAAATAATTTCACATCTTTTTTCCTTCTTATGAATTTTTAAATTGCTTTTAATAGTCTCTCATACTTAGCCCAATGTCAGTTATTCCACAGAGGGTAAAATACTTTGCCTGTTCTTTTCTCCTTAGAATTGCATCAGTTGTCTTGAATCAGGTCTTCACTTTTTGATGTTTTGACCTTAGATTGCCCTTAAACTGAAGTCTCACAACCTAGCTCAATGGCACTGGCTCCCCCTTGTGTCAGAAACGCGGTACCACACACACTGAAGGCTGGCTTGCCAAGAATCAACCTGCCCCTCCCATCCCCCTCAAACATTTTAAATGGCCCAAATGCTATACATAAATCAAATGGTGATGTCACTCTTGGGCAACCTTATTGTGACTCATTTGTTGTGAAATGATTTGTCTCCATGTTTAGTACTGTCTGTATACTCCAAGTACAGAAACAAATTCTTAATATTTAACCATAAAGGCTTTTGGAGTTAGTTTGTAGTTCATACCAAGAATTAATGGCCTGATCTTTTTCTGGCCTCTGTTTTTTCTTGCCCTGCTCCTTTTTCCGTAGCTGACCTTTGGGAGCCTTACTACGCCTCAGTTAGCTGTATGGTTCTCCCAGAATGGCCAGGTTCCCAGCTCCATCCAGAGGCCATCTGGAGTTCTTCAGGGCCCACCTGACCCCTCTGCTGCGTTCCCAGGTCTGGACACAAAGTTGCAGAGTGAAAGGAGCTCACGGGTTCACCATATTCTGTCCTCCGGGCGTGTTTCAGGACATGAGAGCAGGAGAGCCTGAGTCATCTGTGTTCCTGCTCTAATTTCCCTTTCCTCTCCTCCCAGGGACTCTGTGCAGGAACTTGGGAGGCCTCTTGAAAGAAATGCACCTCATTCAATCCCCTTTTGAGGAAGGAGCACATTTGAGAAGAACGGCCTGTTAGTGTTTAAACATCGCCTCCCTTCCTCTACCTCTGTCCTTGGTTCATGTTCTTCTTAGTCACCTTCTACTTGGCCTTGACTGGGCAGTGTCATCAGCCAGCCTTCTGGGCCAGAGGTCACTCTGACCGTTTGGCTGGGAACTGCTCATCTTTTGAGAGCCTGAGCCCAGTGCTCAGTACAAGTCAATCATGCAGCCCGGCTCTCAGCCTGTGGCAGCAGGAGCAGTTCACAGCGCTGCCTTCCTCATTGTTCCACCATCTCTCCACATACTTCTTATTTCCTGCAAGGAACAGAAGACCCATAGCAGCCTCATCTCAGCTCATACTGCGTGGTATTTTAGATCTATTCAGTGTTCCCAAGTTTTCAATTTCAGTGCTACAGTGCTGAGTAAACAGGTTGTAACTCACTGTGAAACCGAAGGTTAAGACATCCTTGATAATCAACATTGCAAGCCAAAGTGATAAAAATAGTATAACACAAAAAAGCCAGTTGTTTTATAAGTAGTTTATAAAAGGCAGGATTTCTATTATTCTTTATTACTTTGGTTTTGATTGTTGAGACTGAAATGTGCTTAGGTGTATTTTTTAAATAAACACTTTTTCATAAGAAAATTTCAAACTTCTAGACAAATAGAAAGAATGGTGTACCAAAAAAAAAAAAAAAAAAAAAGAATGGTGTACCAAACTGCACTTTCACCTAGATTCCCCAGTTCTCAACATTTTGCCAAATGAGCTCTTCCTTGCATGGACTCACTCTCTGTCTCTCTCTATATACAGGGTGTCCTAAAAAATGTATACCCACACTTCGAATAATTATAAAGGCAGTGTTTATAAAAATACATTTTATTTTCAAAATTGAGCTATCAGCTGTTAAAGTGTGTGTACATTTTTTGGGACACGCTGTATGTGCACATATATGCATTTTCTTATTTAATGATTCTTTTCATTTTGCTGGACTATTTGAGTAAGTTGCAGACATTGTGACCTTTTTCCAGAAATACTCCAGTATATATTTTCTTTTAAAAGAAATGTTTTTATTGATTTTTAGAGAGCGAGGAAGGGAGAGGGATAGAGAGATAGAAACATCAATGAGAGAGAAACATCACTGATTGCCTCCTGCATGCCCCTACCGGGGATTGAGCCTGCAAGCTGGGCATGTGCCCTGACCGGGAATCGAACCAATGACCTCTGGGTTCATAGGTTGATGCTCAACCACTGAGCCACACCAGCTGGGACAGTGTATATTTTCTGAGAACAAGAGCATTCTCTTACATAAGCCACCGGTTTTGTGTGTATTTTTAAAGGTAATCTTAGAATCAGAGCATTGGGGAAGACTTTTAAGAGTCATTTGCTCATTCCTCTGCTTCTTGCAGATAAATTCTTTGACAGAACAAAATTGATATTTTCCAAGGGTGATAAACAGGGGCCAGGTCTGTAACATAAGCATGTGAATGAGAAGGCATAGGACAGTTCTCGTGACATGTATGTATGTGCCATATAAACACACCAACACTATGCAAACAAAACCTTCTCTGAGGGCCAGGTCTGTCCCTTGTGTTAGGGTCTTTTCCGCAGCTAGGGTTCAGCAATCTGGAGAAGGGCTGTGCATAAATGAATAAAGAGACTAGAGAAGAAATATAAATTTGGGAGGCATGGGGGAGCCGGGGAAGCTCCACTTTCTAGTGAAGTGGGCTCTCCGAATGTCTGGACCTCCGGCTTTTATTTGCTGGAAAACACATTGGCCCTTTAGGAATGCAAACAGGTAAAGTTTGATAAACAGGAAAAGATTATCAGGTTAGGGGAAATTCCTTCAGCTATTCCCCCAGCAGCAGGTAAACAGGAAAAGATTATGAGGTTAGGGGAAATGCCTACAGCTGTTGCAGATCTTCAGCCATGCTGAAGCCCCAAGGTTCATCAGCCTTCTGATGAACTTCTTGCATAATTATGACCTGCTGGAATTTGCCACCAGCATATCCCCCTTTTTGATTTAATAAATTTAACAAGAATGTATGCCATTTGCAGAGCTCAGGTCCTTTTAAGATTTTTAAATTCAATGGAAAGAATTGAGTTCTTTCATGTCCTTTTAAATTGCTGCCAGGCATCAAAGGAATCAGTTTGTATTAAGCTCCTTTCTGGGCCAACAGTTCTTTGAGTCCCCTTTCCAGTCACTGTCCCCTGTGACATGACAGCAATGATATCCCAATTCTGGATAGTGGACAAACGGTGAGTAATGGCAATGCAGATCCGACCTTTGGCTTTGTCCCAGGCAACCTGCAGCGATGCACAGCTGCTGACTGCTAACATGGCAAAGTGTCTTTTACTATCTCCCATCTCTGGACTGTTTCTCCTCTTTCTCCTTAGCATGTTGCTTGGGGCCACCACCATCTGTGGCTGGAGTAGTCTGGTTAATTCCTCTCTTGGTTCCATTGTTGCAGAAATCCACACGGCTTGGAGGAGTTTTTTGGAAATATATAAGCATATTCTTGACCAAAGGTTAATAAAGAGACCTTTCTATAAACTAGACTTGGGATCTTTTCATTCTGCCCAAACCATTTTCCTTTGGCTTATTCTTACACCATGAGTGTCTTGCCATTAGCATTACAAGTGAAAATAATTTTAAGTAAGGTTTAATGTAGTTTACTTACAGGAGATTACTCCACTATCCCCCCCTTTTTTTTGTTTTAATACATTTCAGAGGCTTTTGGAAATCCTGCAATGCAGTCTTGATAGCTTTTAATTTAATTCTTAGCACAGAAGTATGACTGGCCTGAATTCATTGTGTGATAAGTAGCTTTTACTATGAGATGAACCATCAGTAAAAAATTAGTTGAGGCGGAGGGCGGGGGCCGGACGCTGTGGCTCAGATGTCATGTGGCCTGTGTTTTGGACCATGTGTGGCCTTCATGGTTGGGGCTGTGGGCTACCACCTGGAATGGTTCATCCGGGGAGGAGGAGAAGAGCATCTCAGAGTGTCGGGAGGACTGAAAGTTGGATGAGCTGCTAGGTAAGGACCACACCCAGTGGTGAGCTTTAAGGACAAGCTGGAATTTGCTCCTAAAGCTGTCCTGAACAGAAACCGCCCGGAGAAGAATTAATAGAGGACACAGGGCCATATGGGTCCCTCCATAGGCTGTGACTGGTCCTGCCACCATGCTGACCCAGCTCCAGAATCCACATCTAATTTGCATTGTTGCTTATTCTGGCCCCTCGGGCACCGCCCAGCCACACACATACTGGGTGCTCTCCTACAGTCAGGCACACGGACACACTAGAAGCTGAGGGGCCAGTGAAGAGGAAGGCCCTGGAGGGTTCTGGCCTGCAGGCTGCATCTGCTGTATGGTGGGCACAACTGCCCCGGCTTGTGGGCGCACTTCTGGGAGTAGCGCTATGAAATGAACCTGGGCTGTCAGTCCCTGCGGGGAGCAGTTTGGCCTCAAGCTGAAGTGCATGGGGTTGGGGTGTTGCCTTAAGAGAGATACCACATGTCTAGTTCCTGTTTGCATGGGAAGAATTCAGACATCTACCTGGTTCCTTCCCTCGTTTGCCCAGTCCTTTGTGCTGAAATCCTGTCCTACCAGCTCAGGAAAGGGGGGGACTCACTGGGGAAGGGCTGTTCTTGGTAGCCCAGGCTGTTCACTTGGGGTAGGCAAATTTCCTTGAAAATAGTCACCATCTTTCATCCCCCCCATCACTGTATAGTGCAAAACTTGATTACAGTGGCATCTGAGAACAATATTGATCTAATTCTAACTTCCAAATGGTGTGTGGGGTCTCCTTAGGAGTAATGCAAGTGCAAGCATTTCAGGATTTCAGGATGGGATAACATTGGCCTTTAACTAAGGACTCCAGGGTCCTGGAGGCTTTGTTTTGCTAGTGTGGTTGCACTGGGTCCTGGAGGTGGGAGTTCTGGAGGCCAAGTTCCCAGAGGCTTTTCTGTCATGGTGATAAGAGGCTTATTGGACCTTTCAGAATCTAAATTAGAATAGACCAGGGTGCTTAATAGTTGCTATCAAATTTTTCAATTTCACACACACACTTTTCCCTATAAAAATAATCGATGTAGTTAGAACATTTGGTAGGGATTTTTAAAAAGGGCTCTTGGACAACTCGCAGGGCTCTAATACAACTAAAACGCTAACGTTTTGTTAAGTTTTTAACAATTTCCCTATTGTTGGAGGACATTTAGGTGGTTTCTGGTTGCTCACCAGTATAAATAGTGCAATGAATACCTTATATAAGGCTTTTCTTGAGTTTTGGGTTTTATGGTAGGAATAGTAAATGGCATTTTGGATGAAATGGGATGAGCAGTTGTTTATATATATATATATATATATTTTTTTTTATTTTATTGATTTTTTTACAGAGAGGAAGGGAGAGGGACAGAGAGTTAGAAACATCGATGAGCGAGAAACATCGATCAGCTGCCTCCTGCACACCCCCCACTGGGATGTGCCCGCAACCAAGGTACATGCCCTTGACCGGAATCGAACCCGGGACCCCTCAGTCCGCAGGTTGACGCTCTATCCACTGAGCCAAACCGGTTAGGGCGGGATGAGTAGTTTTAAGGGTCTCAACACATAATATAAAATGTCTTTCCTAAAGAGCTGTAGAAGATTATACTAAAAGCTACCACTTAAGATGCCGCAGGGCCCTGGCTGGTGTGGCCCAGTGGGTTGGAGCATCAACCCGTACACAGAAAGGTCATAGTTTCGATTCCCAGTTAAGGCATATATCCAGATTTTGGGTTTGATCCACACAAAGGAGGCAGCCGATGGATGTCTCTCTCACGCTGATGTTTTCTTCTCGCCCTTTCTCTCTAAAATCAATAAAAACACCCTCGATGAGTGGTAAAAAAAAAAAAAAAAATTAGTTAATGCTCCAGGAATGGGTTCCTGCCTAGTACAACTAAGTTCCCCTGAATATTCACTTATTTCAATTTGCTAATTTAAATCAGTCTGAAATAAAGCTTATTTTCTAACTTTACTTTTCCTTGGGTATGGACAGTAAATGACATTAATTACATTTCTGCTATTAGTCTTTGGGTATACCCATATAAGCTTTGTTTAGGGAGGCAAAATGTAAATTACTTACTTTTCTTTTTGAGGCCTAATATGTTAACTTTTAATTACAGTTTATAAATATTTGAAGGAAACCTCCCTTTATTTCCTCCCAGAGTAATTTCTAGGCTACATTTAGGGAGCTTCTTTTAAAACCTTTTTCTTTTAAACTGAGAAACACACTTGGTTGATATTCAGATGCTGGCTCATGCTACCATGACTATATTTCAAGTGACTCTCTATTTATGCTGATTGATTAATGATCAGATTTAATGCTTGAATAATAACCTTCAGTTTACCCTGTAAATACTAGCAGAAGAGATTTTAAAAATTTAAAATTTCTCCTTTTTATTAAGCTTAAAATTTACCTTTAAACAGTATTCTTTTTGGTTAGTGCTCATTTGCATACACAGGGGGATTTTGGGAGGTCTTAGTAACTATTTTAGAGGACTTTACTAGAATTAATTGTTTAACACTTTGGCTTCTCATATAACTGAAATTATATGACACCTTGATTATATTTTAAAAATGTTAATTTATTAAGTAATTAAAGTAGGCATCTTTATTGAAAAAGCAAAGTAAGCAAACTTATACGTTTGACCTATGAAGTATAAATACCATCCCATCCCCCCAACCTATCTGAAAGCAGGCTGCCTGAGGGCTATTGCTTGCTTTTGTTTTTAAAATTCCGCTGCTGAAGAAATATTTAGCAACTTTGCCTTGCCTCCCTTAGAGGTTAAAATCCTCAAACATTTAAAATATATGTATATAAATAAAATAAAATATATTTATTAATTTCTATTTGATAAAGCTTTCCACGTGATTTCAAGTATATTAGATCAGCCTATTTCAAAATTATTTCTTTTAAGAAGAGAGAATAAATTCTTGAACCACTCCAGGGCCCTTGGAGTGTCCTAAAATCATCTCTTGGTTAAATTCTTGAAATTTAACTTGGAAATATTATCAAATATATATACATATATCCCAAAGATTATATTATATACTTTTTATAATTATTCTAAAAGATATCAATTAAATTTAAACTGGTTATTATATTAAAAATTTGGTTAAGACCATAGAATTAATTCTCTTTTTTAATTAGACCTAGGTTGAAATTTTACCATATGTAGTACTAAAATATATTTTGAACTATTAAATTCTCCAGAGAAAATACAAGAATTATTTTCTCAAAATAAATTTCTATACTTTATGTATTTTGTTATCACAACTATATGATTTCTCCTAAATTAATTTGAACTTTAAACTCTTAGAAGCCTCAAATTTTAGCTGGCAAGTTAAATACTTATAATTTCTCAGATTAATAATTACTTCACATTTTTAGAATATATTTCAAAAATAAAATACAAGACATATTTAATTAAATAGATTCAATTCTGTCCTCTAGATTTTTATATGAGGCAAACTCAGATTAACATTTCAGTATTATGTCATTTCAAAATACCTAGATATTTAATAAATTTTATTTAATTCAGCAAACTCCAAAGTTTTAAGTTGCCAACGCTTTGGAAACAGCCTGGTCTATTTAAATGTAAAATCGCTACATTCTTTCTTTAAAAGTTGCTGCCAGCGGGAAACTAGCCCCCTTCATTAATAAAGTGTGCAGCCAATCTTCACCGGGGCTACTGGACCTTCATTATCAATATACCTATACTTATTACTGAAAAGCTCTACCACAAATCCTTTACTTTAGTTATATTTACTTATCTATGTTTTAATAAGTTTGAGATTTTAAAGCTAAGTATTATTATCCAAGGCATTTACTTTGGCAAATTCTGTAACAGAGATAATTTACTGACTTGGAGGAATGCGGTCTATTATTATTAAAAAACTACCTTTAATTATGGAAATACCAATCTTATTGCCTAAACTCAGCTGTATTTTTTCTTTTGGGTCATTTTTGATATATATATATATATATTTATTTATTTATTTATTTTATTATTTTATTTTTTTTGAGAAAAACAATCTCCGTAAAGAGATTAAACTTAGTTGAAGAAGCCAACCAAGATCAGACAGGGTGCGTCATTTTTCTTAAGCCAGTCTTTTTCTCTTCACAAGTACAGAAATCCCAGACACATCCCTTAAAATTCTGCAAAATTTTACCGGGAAATAAAAAACATGGAGGAAATGAGACTTTTCTAATAGTACTCTCGGGAGTGGGCATCCATGTTACAGGATCACCACGTGTCTCCCACCCCCACATCCTGTTTCTTCTGGGGAAATGCAGTAAATGGTTTGGGCGCCCAGGTGGTTTATTTTCCCAATTAAACTAAAGGCATGCTTAATATACTAACAATAAACAAATTAATATATTACAGTTCTTTTCCTGAATCTTTTCCTATTCCGCTCTTCATAGCATTGACTGGCCTTTAAAGTTATTTTAGCTAAAATCTGCCTGTCCCAAGGCATCCTATGGTAATTTTTAAACAAAGCAGAACAAGACCCCACATAGTTAAAGATGACAACGGCACTCTTTTTCCTTGAGCCTGATTTAAGAAAGTACTTTTGGCATTTGAATTTCTTTATCCTTGAGCATGGAAGCTAAAAATTTACAATGATATTTTTGCCTTTTGGTTGAATCCTTCCCCATTATGGCCTGGCTTAAAACAAAAGACGTTCCTGCCCACTCTGGATCTCGAATTCCAAAGTTTGGTACGGGCTTTATGTGCAGTGAATCTCCCCACCGAATTTACCGGTGAACCCCACCTTTACCGGTGATTAATTTCTTGGCTCTGGTGAATCTTCTTCTGCAGATATCCCTCGTTGAGGTGCCAGAAATGCTAGGGTCTTTTCTGCAGCTAGGGTTCAGGAATCTGGAGAAGGGCTGCGAGTAAATGAATAAAGAGACTAGAGAAGAAATATAAATTTGGGAGGCAGGGGGGAGCCAGGGGAGGCTCCACTTTCTAGTGAATGTCTGGACCCACGGCTTTTTATTTGCTGGAAAACACTTTGGCCTTTTAGGAATGCAATCAGGTAAAGTTTGATAAACAGGAAAAGATTATCAGGTTAGAGGAAATGCCTACAGCTATTGCAGATCTTCAGCCCTGCTGAAGCCCCAAGGTCCATCAGCCTTCTGATGAACTTCTTGCATAATTATGACCTGCTGGAATTTGCCACCAGCGCCTTGGACCATCACTTTGTGACCCCTGGATCTCTCTTCAAGGCTCCCATGGGGTGGAATTTCCAGATCTCTCTTTAGAAGCACCTGTTACAGTCAAGAATTCTCCTTTAAGTCTAATTAAATTCTCAGCTGAGATTTTTGTGAGTCAGCAGTGTGCAATGGTTAAAAATACAGATTCCACCTGCCTGTGTTTGAATCCTTTCCTCTTTTTACTAACATCTTGGGGAAATTACCTAACTTTTCCTCATCTGTAAAATAATAAAAATAGTACCTACCACACAGAGCTAATGTGAGGATTAAGTGGATATGAATATTTAAAGCACTTTAAAACAGAGCCTGTAAGACTTAATAAAAACTTGCTATCTCTGTATTCTATTACTATTAACCCGACAGCCTGGAGGTATTTTTTCTCACCTCCGGACAGATCATGATCATGGTATCAGGGATATGAGTGAGATGTGAAGACTGTTCTTTCTAGAAGTCTTAGGGGAGATGTCTGCTCCTAAGCCAGAAAGCTAATTAACCTGCTGTTCTCACCTGCTAGCGACTTCGTTTCTGTCTCATCCCCTGTTCTACTTGTCCCTCCTGTCAGACTCTCCACAGCTCCCGAGATTCCCCTCGTCCCGTGGAGGCTGCTGCTTGAATATGTTGGCTATAGGTGACTCTGTAAAAGGAGGTTCAGAGTGCATGTTCTAAGACTCTTGACCACTTTCCCCCCAGAGAGATCGGAACCATCATCAGGTCGCTGGGATGCTGCCCTAACGAAGGAGAGCTGCATGATCTGATTGCAGAGGTGAGTGGCCGAGCAAGGTTTGTCAGCAGACTGTGCGACTCCGGCTCCTTGTTATTGAGAACCTTTTCACCTGAAAGTAAAAATGCCCTAAACTGATAAACGGCTCAGTGAAAACATGAGGGCAGCTATGTGAGTTATCCAAGCAGCAGGATCTGAAAGAATTAATAGCAGATCTGAGAAAATGGCTATAACTAAGTAACGCAATGGATCAAGTGAGAGCCCACTTTAGGTAGTGTATTCTCTAACATTAGTTAAAAAAAGGCCAGTAGCCACAGGGACTGACTAGATACAGACAGGGTATTGACAGATGACAGGAGCATTCTAAATAAAGTCAGTTCAAAGGGGATAGGCAGAAGCAGAAGTAGAGACTAAGGAATTTATATTATTTTGGAAATGGGGACAAAAGGGCCACATGCTGACCTGACAGCTCAGGGGAGGCCTGCATGGCGGTCTTGCAAACTCAGAGACCTAAAGTAACCACAAAGGATGGTCTGAAATGAAACTACCTGAAAGCAGTTATGGTGGGTAGTTACGTCCTAGGCCGGTATCTTCACTGACAAGGTCAACCTTTACCTTAACTGAGCCTATCTGTCTTTTTGCATCTACAATAATGTATCCTTGAAATGTCTGGGTAACTTGTAACTTCCCTTTTTCTGGACCCCTTGGGGCACAACCTAATGTGCCTGGGTGCCAGACAGATACCACAAATTCCTTCATTGTTATCATGTTAATTGTTGACTGTTGGCTATCCTACACCCATCTAAGTATGTGTCTATCATTTTATTTTTATCCAATCCCAGAGGTCCCCCCACCCTGCTTTGCTTTCTCCCGCCTCTCTAGTCTATCATCAGTGGATTTCATGTAACCCACCTACGTCCCTTCTTTGATTGTAGTGTATAAAATAGATGAAAACCTGCCATTCTCCAAGCACTATACCAATCCATTGAGGTTCTGCTTCCCTGCAATTGTTGACAGTTTGGCTCACATAAACTCACAAAAGTTCTTTACAGGTGTGAATGTTTTTACGTTAACAGAAAAAAAAAACTAGCTTTCAGAACAAGTAGTAAACAATAAAATAGTGACCACTTTGCATTGACCAAACAGTCTAAGAATTAAAAATAACTGATTATTTGCAAGAGTGTAGACGAAGGATAGACTTATCTCGTGCAGCTGTACTGAGCAGCCCAGGCCAGAGCTCCATGCCTGTTTGGTTTTCCAGAAAAGTGTCTGATCTCATTTCAAGTGCAGCTTTCAGTTCAACAAAGCAGAGCCCAAAAGGAAAATCGCTGCTGGGTAACCACCTGGAGAAGAGTGTTTTTCAGAAATGCCCTGCTGGTGTGGCTCAGTGGATAGAGCATTGGCCTGCGGACTGAAGGGTCCTGGGTTCGAGTCTGGTCAAGGGCGCATGCCTGCATTGCAGGTTCTATCCCCAGTGGGGGCCGTGCAGGAGGCAGCCAATTAGTGATTCTCTCTCACCATTGATGTTTCTATCTCTCTGTCCCTCTCCCTTCCTCTGAGATCAATAAAAATATATTTAAAAAAAAGAAAAAAAAAGAAATGCTCATCTAGGTGTGTGGGTTTTGGTGGAAGCCAAGGACAACTAAGATAATAAGAGGAAAAGAGAAGGAAGTGGGATTTTATTCCCTTATTCCTTGCACCTAGCACAGTACTTACTTGCTTAACGGGATACAGAAGAGAAGCAGTTGTGGCTGGATGAGTAGCTTAATCTCTATCAGTTTCTCCATAAGTTTGCTTCGAAGGTGAGTGAAATGATGTATAAGAAGACATGTTTTGAGTCCTCAAGCACGATATAAAGTTAAGGAATGGAAGATTAGAAAAATGATTCTTTTGCTCGCATGCCATTACCTTGGTAACTAAAAAGCACTACCGATTTTTCATTATCATTTTATTAAAAGTATTCAATAAAGCAGGAAATCTTTACATTGTTTTTCCATTGTGGGATCCAATGAAGCTATTCTTAGTTTTTGGTTACACGTCTGTTTTTGCACCTAAGAGTATATTTCCTGGGCTCCCTCTTCAACGTTACGGGCCATTATATTCGACCTCAGCTTCTGTGGTTACATCACTCTGCCTGGCTTCCATTACTTGGGGGCGGGGATGGGGCTGCTGGCCAGTCATTCCATGGATATTACCTCGCCCAGATGTGTGTGCGCCTGTTCTAGTTGGCCGTGGCCTGCAGAAGGCCCCCCCAGAACTTCTCAGGGTGCCCGTGCCTTTCTCACCAGCACATTCCGCATGTCCTTGGTGAGGGGTGAGTCCTCTGAGCCCTCCCATGGAACATCATTCTCTGCTGTGTTTCCTGATTCATAATATACCCATTCCAGCCAGCCCCCTTTTCTCAGCTCAGCATTTCGACTTCTCTCAGGCTGGTCACTTATTCCAGGTGTCTAAGGAGCCACCCTCTTCTGTCATCCTTGCCAGGGTGTTAGGTCCTGTGTCCTGAGAATGTGCCCAAAGCCAGTGAATTCTTGCTGATCCAGTCTTCTGTTCCAACACCTCTGACAAACTTTCAGCCAATATCAGGGGCACTCCTCAGCTCCTCCTCGTTCATGCTAGCTAATTCTTTGGGCTGTTTCAGTGTATGTTTCTTCCCTCCCTTATCAGTCCTGCACTTCCCCAGCCTGATGGCTATTCTAGGGTTTAAGCCAAGTATTCCGTGTCCCTGCTAGGGGAGGAGAGGGGGCAGTTCCTGAGGGTACTGTGGCCAGGCCAGGGACATGCTCTGCAGCACAGTGGCGTGCTGCCTTCTACCAGGGAAGGGTGGGTGCAAGCCAGCATGTCTGGGGTCTCCACCTGGATGTTTTCATCCCATGTTCAGTGTGCTAGGGTTTTGTGGCCAGTACCCTGACCTCAAATACTGGTCTTGGCTGTGCAGTTCTAACTTCCATGCCTTTTTAAAAATATATATATCTTTATTGATTTCAGAGAGGAAGGGAGAGGGAGAGAGAGAGAGAGAGAGAAACATCAACGATGAGAATCATTGATTGGCTGCCTCCTGCACATCTCCTACTGGGGATTGAGCCTGCAACCTGGGCATATGCCCTGGGCCGGAATCGAACCTGGGACCCTTTAGTCCGCAGGCCAACGCTCTATCCACTGAGTCAAACTGGCTAGGGCAGTGGTCGGCAAACTGCGGCTCGCGAGCCACCTGCGACTCTTTGGCCCCTTGAGTGTTCTAACGCCACTTCTTCAAAATAGACTCGCCCAGGCCAAAAACCAACTTCTGCGCATGGTCCACGATGTTTCAATCGCACTGTACGTGTGCGCCCGCACGTGCTATTTTGTGGAAGAGCCACTCTCAAGGGGCCAAAGAGCCGCATGTGGCTCGCGAGCCGCAGTTTGCTGACCACTGGGCTAAGGCATAACTTTCATGCCTTTTATTTGTGGATGTCAAACTGTGGCCCACAGGCCAAATCCTCCCCACAGCCTGTTTTGTACAGCATGCTAAGAACTGTTTTTACATTTTTAATGGGTCGGAAATACTCTCAACAATGAAAATAAATGAAAAAGAAAAAAAGAGAAGTGCAGAGGTTGACCACCCTGTTTTATATGTTGCGGAGTCTGCTCTTTCACCGCTGTTGATAAGGGCTTCTTTGTAAGCCATCAAAGAGGCTCCCAGGCTTTCACATGTACTTGGCAACCGCTTGGCACTGGCCCTCAGTTCCTGCTTATTCTGCAGGGCATCAGTGCAGCTACAGTCACCTCGCCTGTTCGTAGGCCGTGTTCTCCCCATCTTTCAAATGCCTGAATCCTGGCCCCTGCAAAGGCATTTCTCTTCACTGGGATTTCCCAGGTCACCTCTGGTTAACTCTTTAGCGGTGAACTGCCCGAGACTGTCCCCAACACCACAGCATCCTTTTGCCTACTTGGCAGAGTGACCCTGTCTCAGAGCTCCATCTAATCACCTGTCTCCTCCGGCCTCTGCTGGCACCACTTGTGATACTTTGGGTGCTGAGAAGCAACAGTGAGCATTAGGTGGTCAAAGGTTCATTGTGGAAAACACCAGTGAGGGAACATCAGCCAGGGGAGGCCAGGAGAGCCATCAGAACCCAGTACAGGTCTGACGCCTGTGAAAGAGGGAAGGAAAGGAGGGAGGGAGGACGGGCTTTAGACTGAGCAACTCCAGGAAACAAAGCAGTGGGGCATTCTCAGTCCAAACTTGGCCGTCAGAGGAGTCCGCCTCCTCAGGATAGCACTTATTTCAGTATCCCCACCACTCAGTTACTGGCTGGGAGCAGCACAGACTAGGGTGGCCTTGGCTTAGACCTGATGGCTAGAGACAGCAGTTAATGACGGTCCTGCGGTTGGAGGTCTGAGGTGGGTTTTCATGGCTGCCGCAGTTGTCGTCTGGGAGAGCCGTAATGTGAGCCAGGGGTGGAATGTCCAGTAGGATATGGCCAGAGAGTTGGCTGCCTCGGATTTCCTACCTCTGAGCTCACCATGGCCTGCCTCTCGTGTTCAGGAATGGCACCGAGAAGAAAGCTGCTTAGGGATAAAATGAAAGCCTTCATCAGGGCCAAGCAGCGGGCATGGGAGAGTGAGCGGAAGCATTACCAGCCAGGTGGGTCAGTGACGGATCAGAACGGGGCCAGGCTTATCCTGGAATTCGGTCCTGGGCTAAAGAGATGACTCGATAGCAGGGACGATGGTGCTAGTGTTGTCCTCAACATATCTGTCTCCTTAGGCAAACATCTTTCCTGCACGTCTGGCATTGTGGAAGGTGGGAGAAGGGACTAGATCTCCCCTGATTTGTGTCATGTTAAATGATAGAGTTAAAGAAGTGTAGACCTGAGGTACTTGGGGATTATCTAGTATTGGCTACCAGCCATTACTTCAGAATAGAAGTAGGTGAAGTTGGGCTGGGGTGGGGGTTGGGAGGAATGTGTTGTACAGAGAATATACTGAGTGAGTTGTTTCATTGTAGTTGGAAGAAAATAATAAATGGTGCTAAAGTGTGATCAACAGCAGGGAAATCGATAACAGTGGTTTTTCCTCTCACATAAATGTACAACATTTATAAGTAAATGCATTTCATAATTTTATAGAAAGCACAACCATGACTAATACAAATTAAACTAATACAAATTTTTATTTTAAATATTTTATTGTATAAGTAACATTCACATTACAGAAAACTTTTATTTTTTTTTTAAATTTCTTTATTGATTAAGGTGTCACATATTTGTCCTCATCCCCCCATTCCCATCCCACACCCCTCCCCATGGATGCCCCAACCCTCTGTTGAACTTAAGCATTGGTTAGGCTCATATGCATGCACACAAGACCTTTGGTTGATCTCTCCCCCCTCCCCCCACCCTCCCCTATCCTCCCTCTGAGGCCCGATAGTCCGATCGATGCCTCCTTGTTTCTGGTTCTGTTCTTGTTCATCAGTCTATGTTGTTCATCATTTCCCCTAGATGAGCGAAATCATGTGTCACTAGAGATATACTTATAAGAATTGAATGTGCGACGAGCAATAATAGTTATGCTGACAGGCAAATGAATCAGTCTGTAGTGAGTTTCTTTCTGGTCCAACAGTTCTTTTGAGACCCAATATCAATGTTCACCAGTTCCTTATGAGTACATGTCGGCACTGACCCCTCAGCTCTGGATGGTGGACATATGGTGGTAATGCAGGTCCGACTCCCTCTGGTTTGGTCTCGGCCGGATCCAGGGGCACGGCTTCACCCGGATCCAGGGGCCCACGGCCTCACCCGGACCCAGGATCCAGCCTCACCCGGATCTAGGGGCACACGGCCTCGCCCAGACCCAGGATTCAGCTTCATCCGGACCCAGGGGCGCATGGCCTCACCCGGACCCAGGGGCGCGTGGCCTCTCCCAGACCCAGGGTCGCGTGGCCTCACCCGGATCCAGGGGCCCACGGCCTCACCCAGACCCGGGACCCAGGCTCACCCGGATCCAGGGGCCCACGGCCTCACCCGGACCCGGGGCCCAGGCTCACCCGGATCCAGGGGCCCATGGCCTCACCCGGACCCGGGGCCCAGGCTCACCCGGATCCAGGGGCCCACGGCCTCACCCGGACCCGGGACCCAGGCTCACCCGGATCCAGGGGCCCACGGCCTCACCCGGATCCAGGGGCCCACGGCCTCACCCGGACCCGGGGCCAGGCTCACCCGGATCCAGGGGCCCACGGCCTCACCCGGACCCGGGGCCCAGGCTCACCCGGATCCAGGGGCCCACGGCCTCACCCGGACCCGGGGCCCAGGCTCACCCGGATCCAGGGGCCCACGGCCTCACCCGGACCCGGGGCCCAGGCTCACCCGGATCCAGGGGCCCACGGCCTCACCCGGACCCGGGACCCAGGCTCAACCGGATCCAGGGGCCCACGGCCTCACCCGGACCCGGGACCCAGGCTCAACCGGATCCAGGGGCCCACGGCCTCACCCGGACCCGGGACCCAGGCTCAACCGGATCCAGGGGCCCACGGCCTCACCCGGACCCGGGACCCAGGCTCACCCGGATCCAGGGGCCCACGGCCTCACCCGGACCCGGGACCCAGGCTCACCCGGATCCAGGGGCCCACGGCCTCACCCGGACCCGGGACCCAGGCTTACCCGGATCCAGGGGCCCACGGCCTCACCCGACAGAAAACTTTTAAATAGAGAATAATATCCTTTCCAATAATCCATCACCTTAACATAATCACTGTTAGTATATAGTGTACTTCCATGTTATTTTTCTGTACATGTTTTTAACATGACTAATTTTATAGTACAATGCAGTATGTACAATTCTGAACCTTGCTTTTTTCATCTAATTATAACAAAACCATGTTATTACAGAGTTTTCATTATTAAAAAATACATTCCAATTAATGAAAATTGGGCAAGAAAAAAGTAAGGGAATGATCCCTGTGGTAGCTATCATTCAGACACAACCGGAATATTTTATTTTTTAAAACTCAATATTACATCAAAACAATTCTTCCACACTGTTATCTAATTTTTAAAAACGAACATTTCAAGAAGGAAACCCTATCATACAACAACATGGATGAGCCTTGAAGATATGCTATGTGAAATATGCTAGTCGCAAAAAAGGCATATACGTCATGATTCCATTTACATAGGCGGACTCTTAGAAACAGAGTCTTGCTGTTGAAGATGCATTGAGTTTGGATACAGTTAGTTGCTTTATAAAATGTAAAAATGAACAGTGATATTTAAAAATTAACATGTTGTTATATATGTGATTTTGAGTATATCTGTGGACTAATACATTTATATATTCAACTTGACCACAATTCCTTTAGGGATTTTCTCATTAGGGAGAATGAAGATAACTCTTTATTCATCACTCTATTCAGATCTGTATTGTGTTAATCACCATGGCTTCCTTGCCTAAACCACATCTCAACCCAGGATGAAGCTTTCCTCCCATCTATTGCAACAGTTTGAAACATTTGCTTTTGGGATAGATGGATGGAAGAGGACCGCAGTGGTGACCATGGCTCCAACACTTGTTGCCCCTGTCAAACAGGAGCGGACACCCCTGGGGGTAGGAGGACACTCAGGCCCAGGTGGAGAGAAGCTGACACTGATGGGCGTGAGACACTTGGTGTAGCGGAGCCCCTCAAGACCCCCTGCCACTCCTAGAGGATAAAATGGGGAAATTCATGGCTTGATGGCCACTGATGCCCCCATGGCTCCAGATTGTAGAGACTCACAGTTGGAAGGGAGGGACCTTTATCAATGACCTGGTTTAGCCACCTGTTAATTCTTGGAATCTGATGGTCTAGCCCAGAGATGATTCAGTCATTTTTAAAATATGCTTCCAATAATAAGAAAGGGACTTAAAATCCCAAAGAATCTCATATCCTAATTTTTGCACAACAGCCTCTGGAATATTTGGAGTAAATTATTTTTCTAAAATAGGCAGATTTACAATTTTCATATGATAGTTTTGACAAATGTCAATGAATTTTTATTATTATATCCAAGGTAGAGAAATATTTTTTAAATTGTATTTGTGGTTTCTTTTGAAATATGATTTATGTTAAGGTTTTTATATGTGGTATTTAGAGTTTAACTTGAAATATCTTATGATTTTCATATTTCTACTAAAATAGTTAATTCATTTGCATATCTTATTTGGTGACCTGGAACTTGTTGAAATGGAGGTGCTTTATACACCATCTTAACTGCTGATCTGATCTTGCTTTCGTGAAGCATGAAATAGTTCAGTGTGTTGACTGATCGTCGTGTCACTGGGGAGAAATGAATTTCCACTGTGTGTTTTATTGCACCTGTTCGGTGAGTTCAGCATTAGAATAAATAAGGCTTTAATGAGGAAAGAGATGGCCTGCTGATTTCACTGTGGGAATGGGAGCAAAGAGCTCTGGGCTGTGGTCCCACCAAAACACCGGCGCCGGTGAGGACCAGGACAGGCACTTCACCTCCCTGTGCCTGGATACCCTCAGACGCAAAATAGAGGAAGAACATTGACCTTTACCAAAGGAGAGTGAGAAGCAGTATTTGCCTCATGCTTTGACACTTAGATAAGGTATATTTTAAAGTCCCACAATATTTACATAATTACTGAGACTCCTCCATACTGGGCAAGAGGGCGCAGAGAGAATGTGGGGTGTCTGAAGGCACTGGGCAGCCTCCTCTTGTGGCAACCGAGCAGTGGCTTTTCCTCAGGGCGCTACTCCCATAATTCTTAGGAGCAGGAGAAGTCGGTTGGTGTATCAGGACCTTGGTCTCCAGGCGAGCATCTGCTCACACTGTTAAGATGAGTTCACTATAAATGGTATGTGGAGGCTACACTGGGGGATCTTCCTGCAAAGAGGTTTTAATACATTTGCATTCATAAATGCTGTCTATGTTACTTTCCCATCATTACCTCCTTTTCAGCACATTAGCCCTTTTCTTAGGTGAAACAAACTAGATTTGCCTCATACATGTTTGCAATAGCACGATATATTTGCTTGTTTGTTTTTGCCTTTTGAAGAGGAGGGAAGTGTTTGGTGGCTGCCTGTTACTCTCCTCTTATCATTCCAAAGAGGCAGGCCGGGAAACAGCGGAGGCGGAGTCCTCACTGCTAATGCACATACCCTGTCCACTAGGCAGGGGTCCAGGGGCGAGGGACGGGCTGGTAGATATGCCCAGCAATTTAATACATTCTCACCACATTCCATGCTGCACTGTATGGTTGGGAGGCAGAAACAGTTAGGTCTGTATGGTGAGCCAAGGAGGATGTGTGTGAAATTTTAGCACCAGAAATTGATGCTTTCAGGAAGAGGTGTCATTGCATGATATAGAACCAAAAGTGTGTGCACCATTGACAGAAATAATGATTATAGTAGACTTTCAAGGTTCATGAAGCACCTTCTTGTCATCGCATGTAACCTTCACAACAACTAAGGTATCACTGTTCTCTCTGTATTACAAACAAGGACACGAAGCTAGGGCATGAATTTAATCAGAATATTTTAAACTAGTCTTGGCCTAACATGGTGACTACACTGTTGTATTTTTCTATGAAGAAGGCAACATCACTTTTTAAAGACCCTAAGCCATATCAAAGTGAAGTGGTTTTCCCAGCCTGACTCTGCTATAAGTGAAGAAATGGCCATGAATTTCTAGTCTTGGAACTTGTCTGCTGTAAGTTAGGGAATCGTTCTTGACTTCATTTCATTATAAGTTGGTTAATTGAGTTTTCTGCTGAGAAAGTAGGTCTGAAATGCATCATTTTCTCTCAACTCTGTAAAATCAGTTCTAAATTTGGACTATCTGCTTGGTAATCTCCAGTAGATGAGTAAGGAATTATGCTTGATGACAGTGATTCAGTCTTTGGATTAAAATGCCATGCATAGTTAGTAAGTAAATATATCTCACAGCTCCAGAGGTCAGGAGTCTGAGGTCAAGGTGTCGGCAGGCTTGGTCCTGCCATGAGGGGAGGACCTGTTCCAGGCCTTTCTCCTGGCTTGTGCATGACTGTCTCTATGTTCACGTGGTGCTCTTCCTATGTGCATGCCTGTGTGTCCACATTTCCCCTTTTTATAAGGCTGCCAGCCAGAGCGGTTTAGGCCCTACCCCAGTGCCCTCATTTTAATTTGATTACCTCTGCAAGTACCCTATCTCCAAAACAGTTACATAGAACTTCAACCTAGGGATTTTGGGAGGACACAATTCAACCCCAAGTACTCCCTCTTACTCTGCATCTCTCTATCTTTATCACTATCTCTATGTGCTTACTATATGTGTATATATACATATTATATTTGTGTCTTTATATATATGGTTCAGTATTTGATATATTTCTATTAAATCTTAAAGGCATTGCAATACATGGGATTTAAATAATCATTGAGCCATCACTGGATAACAAAACATTTCTAGAAAATAGTATATTTGTATTATCTTACTAATGACCTCATAAATTAACTATTCCGTACCAGAAATAATAGAACCATGTCTTATCCTTCCATATCTTACACTGCTTCCAGATTCTCGGAAGGGCTATTCTACTCTGCTCCTTGTTTCTCTTCTGTGATAGAGGAATAGACCATCTTTTAAAATGCCTTTTAGATAAACTAATGGAATCCAAATAAAGCATGGAGTTTAGTAAATAATTATCAACTAGAGGCCCGGTGCATGACATTCATGCACTTGGGAGGCGGGGGACCCTCAGCCTGGCCTGCACCCTCTTGCAGTCCAGGACCCCTTGGGGGATGTCAGCTGCCAGCTTAGGCCTGATGCCCCCGGGAATCGGGCCTAAGCTGGCAGTCAGACATCCCTCTCACAGTCCGGGACCTCTTGGGGGATGTCTGCTGCCAGCTTAGGCCTGATGCCCCTGGGAATCAGGCCTAAGCTGGCAGTCAGACATCCCTCTCGCAGTCCGGGACCTCTTGCTTCTTACCACCCGTCTGCAGTGGAGGCAGGAGAGGCTCCTGCCACCGCCGCTGCGCTCGCCAGCCATGAGCCGGCTGAGCAGCGCTTCCCCTGGGGGAGCGCACTGACCACCAGGGGGCAGCTCCTATGTTGAACATCTGCCCCCTGGTGGTCAGTGCACATCATAGCAACTGGTCGTTCTGCCATTTGGTCGATTTGCCTATTAGCCTTTTATTATATAGGACATTGATTCATTAATTATGACAATGAACCAACTATAGTTTTATGTACTACTAGTAGCCCTGTGCACGAATCCATGCACCAGTATCTCTCTGTGGGGCCTGGCCACTCCGCGCCTGCTGCCCAGAGGCTCTCCGTGGCCCAGAAGCCCATCATGGCCGGGCACGGAATGCTTGTGTCATCGCCACGGCAACAAAGCAAGTATTTTGCCAGGCCGCTCATGCTGCCTGCTCTCAGTGGCTACACGCCGCCCCCCCCCCCCCCTCAGTACTGGGGGACTCCTGTGGGGTTGAGAGGACTGGGCACTGCCATCTTGTGGCTATGGGCGCTGCCATTTGTGTGACAGTGATGGTTAATTTGCATATTATCCTTTTATTAGATAGGACTAGTGGCCTGGTGCATGAAATTCTGGGGGTGTCCCTCAGCCCGGCCTGTACCCTCTCCAATCTGGGACTCCTCAGGGGATGTCTGACTGCTGGTTTAGGCCCGATCCCTGTGAGCAGGGCGACCCAAGTCACCCAAGCCTCCCACGCTCTCAGGCCGGATCTGTGGCCACCGCCAATAGGTCCATCCTTCAGCGGCCGACCAGGGCTGGTGGGAAGCTTGGGACATCCCTCTCGCAATCCGGGACTGCTGGCTCCTAACCACTCACCTGCCCGCCTACCTGATTGTCCCTAACCACTCTGCCTGCTGGCCTGCTTGCCCCCAACTGCCCCCCCCCCCGCCAGCCTGCTCGCCCCCAACTGCCCCCCCTGTTGGCCAACTCGTCCCCAACTGCGCCCCCTGCCAGCATGCTTGTCCCCACCTGCCCTCCCCGCCAGCCTGATCGCCCCCAATGGCCCCCTCCCACCGGCCTGATCACCCACAACTTCCTTCCTCTCTCGACCCCTAACCGCCTCTACCTCGGCCCTGCCACCGTGGCTTTCTCCAGAAGAACGTCTGGAAGGTCTCCTGGAAGGTCTCCCAGTCTAATTAGCATATTACCCTTTTATTAGTATAGACTAGAGGCCCGGTGCACGAAATTCGTGCACAGAGGAGGGTTGTCCCTCAGCCCAGCCTGTACCCTCTCCAATATGGGATCCCTCTCACAATCCAGGACTGCTGGCTCCCAACTGCTTGCCTGCCTGCCTTCCTGATTGCCCCTAACCGTTTCTGCCTGCCAGCCTGATCACCCCCTAACCACTCCACTGCCAGCCTGGTTGATGCTTAACTGCTCCCCTGCCAGCCTGTTTGTCCCCAACTTCCCTCCTCTGCCGGCCTGGTCACTCCTAACTGCCCTCTCCTGCAGGGTTGATCACCTCCAACTGCCCTCCCTTGCAGGCCTGGTCCTTCTCAACTGCCCTCCCTTGCAGGCCGGGTGCCTCCCAACTGCCCTCTCCTGCTGGCCATCTTGTGGTGGCCATCTTGTGTCCACATGGGGGCAGGATCTTTGACCACATGGGGGCAGCTATATTGTGTGTTGCAGTGATGATCAATCTGCATATTACTCTTTTATTAGATAGGATAGAGGCCTGGTACAGGGGTGGGGGCCAGCTGGTTTGCCCTGAAGGGTGTCCCGGATCAGGTGGGGGTGCCCTTGGGGCATGGGGTGGCCTGAGCGAGGGGCCTGTGGTGGTTTGCAGGCTGGCCACGCCCCCTGGAAACCCAAGCAGAGGCCCTGGTATCTGGAATTTATTTTCCTTCTACAATTGAAACTTTGTAGCCTGGAGCAGAGCCAAGCCTGGGGCTCCCTCTGAGGCCGTTAGCCATTTGTGTTGGGGTTATAATTGAAACTTTGTTGTCTTAAGCAGGTGGGCCCCGCCAGGGTGTGCGGAAAGCTTTGCTTCCCCTGTTGCCGGCGGCAACCCTGGCCTGCTCTCTCAAGCTCCATTCTCCTGCCATTTGTTTGAATTTGTTTACCTTCTATAATTGAAACTTTGTAGCTTGAGTGGAGGCTTAGGCCTGGCAAGGGCAGGCAGAAAGCTTAGCTTCCTCTGTTACCTAGGAAACCTTGCTCTCTGTGGCTGTAGCCATCTTGGTTTGGGTTAATTTGCATGCTCGCTCTGATTGGATGGTGGGCGTGGCTTGTGGGTGTGTCAGAGGTATGGTCAATTTGCATATTTGTCTATTATTAGGTAGGATAGAGGCCTGGTGCACGGGTGGGGGCTGGCTGGTTTGCCCTGAAAGGTGTCCCAGATCAGGGTGAGGGTTCCCTTGGGGGGTGGGGCGGCCTGGGCGAGGGGCCTGCGGTGGTTTTCAGGCAGGCCACACCCCCGTTGGGGTGGGGGTCCCCTCTGGGGATGGTGCCGGCTTGGGCGAGGGGCTGGGGCAGTTTGCCGGCCAGCTACGCCCCATGGGGTGGGGGTCCATGCTGGGGGGGCGTGGCCAGCCTGGGTGAGAGGCTGAGGGCCATTTTCAGGCTGGCCATGCCCCCCAGCGGGGACCCTCACCCTATGGGGGTGTGGCCAGCCTGGGTGAGGGGCTGTGGCCACTGCCATCTTTGTCCCGCTAATTTGCATATTTCCACCTGATTGGCTGTGGGCATCATGGAGTGATGGTCAATTACCATTATTTCTCTTCCTACCTAATAAAAGAGTAATATGCTAATTGAATGCACCTTAGCCACGCCCAAGCCACACCCACAAGCCAATCAGGGAGAGTATGCAAATTAACCCAACCAAGATGGCGGTTAATTTGCATATCAAGACAGCGTAGAAAGAAGCCAAGCACTGCAGAAGGGAGCGAAGCTGCGGAGAAGCAAGCTGGCGGGTCGGGGAGAAGGGAGACAAGCAGGCGGGGCCGGCTGAGAAGGGAGGCAAGCAGGCGGGGCTGGCAGAGAAGGGAGGCAAGCAGGCGGGGCTGGGGGAGAAGGGAGGCAAGCAGGTGGGCCGGCGGAGAGTGCAACAGGAAGCCCTATTGCAGGAATCTTCCTGCAATGGGCTACTAGTATTAGTATAAATAGTAATGTAAGAGTTGACAATAGGGGAAACTGGGTGGGAGGAATATGGGAAATCTCTATCTCTTTTCTGTAAATCTAAAACTAAAAAGTTTATTTGAACAGTAAAAAACCTTTTATAATACAAAATAGTGTTTGATATATATAAAACAGTCTATTCTACTGTATTTAGAATCATCATATACCTGTTTTATGCCACTGCTTATGTATCTTTTTGTATAAAAAGTAGATAAGATACAGCCTCCAGAGGATAGTGTTCGGTCATAGACAGATTTTCACAATCTGCCCAAGTTGAAGATGAACTTACTTTTCCTTCACTTTTTTAAAATATATTTTTTATTGATTTTTTACAGAGAGGAAGAGAGAGGGATAGAGAGCTAGAAACATCGACGAGAGAGAAACATCGATCAGCTGCCTCCCGCACACCCCCCACCGGGGATGCGCCCGCAACCAAGGCACACGCCCCTGACCGGAATCGAACCCGGGACCCTTGAGTCCGCAGGCCGATGCTCCATCCACTGAGCCAAACCGGTTTCGGCTCTTTTCCTTCACTTTTGAACTATAAGGCTTTTATTCATTATCCCTCTTTTAAAAAAAGTCAAAGAAAATTTATGCCTCTTCTGCTATCCTGATTGGTTGGAGATCTGCTTTAACTAACTATTTTTGTGCAATTTTGGCTTACACTGATCTCTCAGGCCAGAATGACCCACAGAATGTTCACCCTAGTGTTCAGTGTTCAGAGCACCAAGGGCTGCTGGAAGTTGTATGGGAGCTGGAGTGGACGCGAGTGGGGCTTTATTAGACACATGTCATGTGTTCGTGAATTCTCATGGTGGGAGGCGTGCTGTAGAGCTGACGTCCATTTGGAAAAACTAAAAACCGTTGGTAGATTGCTGAGGATGCTCGTGAAATAGAGGGGTCTGTCTTTCACAGTTGAGACTATGTGCTCTAGGGTGGGTTGTTGCGGGTGGAGGGAAGGAAAGCAAACAAACCATTGCTCTGGAGTAGATTTCTTGAGGAATCAGAATAGAAACTCAACATTTTACTTTAAAAATAATCCCTCCAAAGGTAGTCTCTTGAGATTGACGTTTCATTTTTAAGAAGCTCCTGAGTTTGAGAATCACAGGGTGCGACTCAGTCAAGCACATCAGGGCCATGTGAACATTCATTTGCAAAATGCTCGCCTTGGACCTAGAGGCAGCTGAAGACAATTGTTCATATATTGCCGGGCTCAGAAATTCTGAAACACATCATTTTATCATTAGATGGAGGACATATTCTGCCAATAGTGGAATCTGAGGACTCCACTCATACTAGGCGAGAATCTAGGATAAACATTAACGAATAGTTGTCATTCGGAAGACAGTGTGTTCCATGTAGCAGCGGCCTATAGATTTCTTATTTTTGTTCAAAGAATAAATCTGTTAAAAGCTCTTCTGTTGAGTTGGGATTTATGAGCCTTTTAATAGGATTTTTGAAAGGCAGTGGAAAATTTACAGCTCCTGGTAAATAGCCTGACATGAAAGTTAAGATCGATGGAGTTTTGTTCAGCCACACCATCACAGTTGAACCTATGGGCAAGAGTCTTTCTCATTCTCATCTAACAGTGCTGGGCACCAAAAATTCTCTTTCCAGGTGTAGTGTTCTCTTAACTAGTGGTGGTAGAACAAAGTTCTGTTGACCATCTAGGTGTTGTTTTTTTAAAAATATATATTTTTTATTGGTTTCAGAGAGGAAAGGAGAGGGATAGAGAGATAGAATCATCAATGATAAGAATCATTGATTGGCTGCCTTCTGCACGCCCGCCCCCCCATCACCCCCTGGGGATCAAGCCTGCAACCCAGGCATGTGCCCTTGACCAGAATCGAACCTGGGACCCTTCAGTCTTCAGGCTGATGCTCCATCCATTGAGCCAAACCAGCTAGGGCGACCATCTAGCTGTTTAATAGCTGTTTTACAATGATTAGATACATGGTCATTGAGATTATGATTGGTCCCCTAACCTGGTCCCTTATCCAGTGTTCCTTCTCTCAGGGGAAAACATCATTATCTCATTTGTGCAAGTTAGAATCCTAGAAGCTGTCCTTGACTCTTGTCTTTTTTCCTCATCCTTGCCCAACAGGTCCTATTGATTTTACTTCTTGAGTAGTTTTTGACACCATCCACTTCCCTCTCCAGGGCCACCAGTCTAACCCAAACCCTTAGATTTATTGCTATAGAAGCCACTTTACCCACAACCAGTGTATCTTTCAGACATATGTCTATGAGACCTTCAGTGATAACAACCAAAGTCACTTTTGTAGACAGTAAGGCCCTGCAAGGTCTGATCCCTGTCACTGCAGCCTCATCTGGAAACATTCTCCTCGTTCCCTGTGCTTCAGCCTCCTGGCCTCCAATGCATCACATCACACAGGGTCGTAGTGCATGTAATTTCCTCTTCCTGGGAGTCTCTTCGCTGCGGTCTTTGTCTGATGACCTTCTCCTCAGCCTTTATTCATCAGCTCCAGGGTGATTTCCTCACGAATGCCTTTCCTGGTCTCCTGGCTGAGAAAAGTTTCCTTTATTCTGTGCTCTAATAGCTCCATGCCCCTTTACTTCGTTGTGCTTACATAAACTTATAATTAGACACTCAGCTTTGTTGTTTTTTGAATATAAACTCTGGGAGCAGGGACCATGCCCAAGAATGCTCATTATCAAATCCCCAACACTTGGCACAGTGCTTGGGAAAAGTAGCTGCTCAATGTATTTATTGAATGAATAAGTGACTATTTTTTATTGATTAGGTAGAGGAAGAAGAACCCACTGGATACATTCGATTTGAAAAATTTCTTCCAGTGATGACCAATATACTACTGGAAAGAAGGTAAGAAAGTAAGTGCAATGGTAAAGTAATGGCTATAATTACATTAATTGCAAATTTTTTTTTCTTCACTTCATATATTATCACCCAGTATTTTTCCCAGGATTGCTTCCTTCTAACTTTTCACTATACTCTGCCAGTTGGTATGTATTTAAATATATGAATCACTTCAGTATTAATCTAATAAGCAAAGTGTAATTAAGGGGCAAATAAGCTACAAAAAGAATAAGTCAACAACATTCTTATTTTGAATTATCAATGATAAATAAGAATTAACCCTAATTATTTTTCTAGAGAGAGGGTAACATTAGCTTACTATAGTTGGTTTATTGTAAAAATTTTATTCCCAGATAAATTGATTTCTATGATGAAAAAATTAATAGGTAATATTAAACATGTCAGTGATTTTGAACTAAGTATTTCCCATGGATGTGGAATGCTTTCAATGTTCATATCTAGAAACCAAAAGAGTTCAATGAGGGAAGCATTATTTTTCTAGTATATTAGCAGTGTTTGTTTTATTTTATGTGATCGTTTATTATGTAGAGCCTGAACTAAATACTGTGGTATTTACGTCTTTTTTTTTGCATAATTAGATACAGACCAATTCCAGAAGAAGTCCTTCTTCGAGCTTTTGAGGTATATAAGCTCCATATTTTATATATATTTATCTGAAAAATTCATCATGTAGAATTTATTCATCAAACAAAAAATATAATTTCTACTTTCCTCTAGGTATTAGATCCAACTAAACGTGGATTTCTTTCTAAGGAAGAACTGATCAAGTATATGACTGAAGAAGGTAAGAGTTATTTATTACATATCTTGTAACACTGACTTATTTAAGTGATTAACAATTTAATAATTATGCAAAAATTCTAGGGGATACTTTAAAATCAATCATTCTGGTTAAAAAGTTATTTACTATTCCTATTATTTTGGTATTGGGATGGTTTCTGTTTAGTAGTAGGTAAGAGGAAAAGGGTATGTTAAGGGGAGATGGATTTTTGCCTTTATAGGACTTCTTTAAAGTATAATGATACTTCTATAAATTGAAGGCATTCCATTCACTTAGAGTATTTCCAGAATAAAAGGTATGCCACCTAGAGAACATGAACTATCGAAAATTTTCAGTTTTTTATGCTCATGGAACCATAGATTCTTGCTTTGAACTTGAACTGTACACACACATAAACACACACAGACACACACATACACACACACACTTATACACAATATCTCTACACCAAATAAGCCAACATATTTCCTGTAGGAATTCTCTCTGCTTAGGCTGGTGTGTCAATTTATTTTTTTCTGAATGTCAGTAGCCTAATGGGCATTCTCTTGGCTATTCTTATATTGGTCATCTCCTCTTCTCCCATGCAAAGTTGTTAGAGTTCTATCTCCTTTGCTCAATCTACTGGTTTACAGATTGAATCCTGATTCAGAGTTTCTGATCACGTGATACAAAAAAGTACAAGTAATTTTGAGTAGGAAAGACTAGACTGTGTCTGCATATACAACTGGTGTGGCCATTTTGCCTTGAGCCAGTGTAGGTGAGAATATAGGGAAAGAGTAAGAATGACCTGACACTCAGAGCTGCCACCCAACAACTCTGTGACATTGTTAAAATGATCTGAGGGATTAACCTTGATGGAAATGTGATGACTTTCAAAGCATCAGCCTCTTAATCCTAAGAATTAATTTAAGGGAAGTAAATCCTAGATTATATTAGGCAATATAAGTATAGTCAAAGTGGCCAAAACAGTTCAATGTCATTTAGTATGGTGTACCTACTAAGAGCAGTGAGAAGTAATGATACTAAAATCTGTTCCCTTTCTTAAGGATATTAAAGTCTTATTGGGGGAAATGAAACTAACTTATAAAAGTTCAAAAATATAAGACAGTAGAAAAGATGAGTATCAACCTGGAAAGTTTAAAGAGAAAATAGGTTTCTTAAGATGGTGGAATTTGTGTGGGTGAGTTATTGAAAGAGTAGGGGTGAAATCTTATGGGTTATAGCACCCCCAACATACTAAGTCTTGACAAATATTTGTTAAATGAATGAACGAATGAGTGGGTGAATAAAGAGTGGGTGAAGGGGCCCAGCCAGTGTGGCTCAGTGATTGAGCATCGACCTATGTGACCCTATGAGCATATTTGGGGGGCCTCTGAGAAGACAGGGCCAGAGGGGCTTGTTGGCCAACAGTAGGAAATGAGTCTAGATAGATTTCCTGGGAGGAGATTTTGGAGGCCTGGGCTCAGGAGTTTAGAATTCATCTTGTGGGCAGAGGAGAAGCATTATAGTGTTTTGAGCAGACGAGTCACACAGTGCAAGAGGGATCGTGGCAAAGTTAATCTGGTGTTGGTAGCTTTGTTAGATGACTAACGAAGAGGTTATATTAGGGAGATCAGTTAGGGGGCGATTTCAGCATTTGAAGGTACCCTGATAAGGTCCTGATCTGGCAGTAGCAATGGGAATGGAAGGAAGAGATTGATACAATAAGACTGTCTACAGTGGGATCATGGGGCAGAATGAGTGCAGGGGACGAAGATGGGAACGGAGTCAAAAGGAACGAGCCCGTGGCCTGGGGGATGGAATTATGTGATGCTACCACTGAAACAGGAAAGTCAAGACCAGACTGCGTTGGCTAAGAGACAATGAAAACGTTCAGTGTCCGCAGAACATGAATCGTTTGAGAATGTGCATTCTAAATGCCCAGGATGTCATCTGATGAACATAAATACCACTGAATCATGTTCCTACAAGATAGAAGTCCATGTGTGTCAGGCATGTGTATTGTGTCAGACAGTAGTTAGCAGGGAAGATCTCAAAACATTAAAAACACACATGTTGCTACTTATGTTCCAGGCAGTGTTCTAAGTACTATTCAAATAACATTTTAATCCTCATAACCCTATGATAGGTAGTATGATCACCTCCGTTTCTGAGACAGGAAAGCTGAGGCACAGAGAGGTGCAGTGACTTGCCCGAGATCTTAGAGCTAATGAGACAGCTTAGCATTTGAACCCAGGCAGTCTGGCTCCCATCCTTAGTCAGATGCTGCACATCTCCTTCCCCACCCGAGGAGGCATGGACGGTCTTCTGTCATTTCCTGGAGCGAGGCCTTGTTCTAAGGGGAGGTGTGGTCACTGAGTTCAGGGCCTGGTGCAGGCCTGCTGGCCCTCGGAGTCCAACCCACCACTCGCTGGCTGGACAGGCTGCTGCGTTTCTCTGTGTGCCGCTGTCCTCCACTGTGAGCGGGGATGGCACTTCGTACTCTCAGGGAGCGGTGGGAGGTTAACTTAGTGAATGCAGATGAACACTAGTTCTCATGAGGTTTATTAGTAGTCTCTTAAGGACTTACTGTGCCCATCAAAGTTTATTGGTAGCATATTTAGTATTTAACAATCAGGCATAAGATTCAGAATTTGTCCTTTTGAGCATTTCAGGTAGTCTTTCTTTTTTTTTGTTTGTTAATCCTCATCTGAGGATATTTCATCCATTGATTTTTAGAGAGAGTAGAAGGGAGGGAGAAGTGGGCGGGGGGGAGAGAGAGAGAGAAATTTTGATGTGAGAGAGACACATCAGTTGGTTGCTCTCTGGGCTGGGGATCAAACCTGTAACCCAGGTAGATGCCCTTGATTGGAAATCAAACCCTTGTGTGCATAGGCCAATACTCTAACCACCGAGCAGCACTGGCCAGGGCAGGCATTCTTTTTTTCTTATGGATGTAAGCATGATAAAAGAACTCAGCACATTCCCTTGTTTGATAATACCATCATCATTATCAAAATCTCCATTTGAATAATTCCTGGATTATTAAATGAATTCCAATTTAGAAAGCATTGTTTGTAGAGGCAGGTGACTTAAGCTCAGAAGGCAGGTGATCCCCAGGCCTAGGTAACTTACCTGCTTGCATAAGACTCTTTACAGGTAGGACTTGTATGCATGCATATAAGCCTAACCAGTGGTCACAGACAATAGGAGGGTGGGGGCATGCGTGGGGAGGGGTTTGGGATGGGAATGGGGGGATGAGGACAAATATGTGATACCTTAATCAATAAAGAAATTAATAAAAAAAGAAAAAAATACTCTACAGGTAAGGTGGCAATTTGGATATTTCTCTATTTTTGTTTAAGATCAGGAAAAAGTTTATCTTAAATAGTCGACAGCCTTTCCAACATTCTTCATGAGTTGGCTTCTCATCTTGGTAAAACCAGTATCCAAGATGGCCCTCAGCCCTCAGCTGTTACCTGAATCCGACTAAAGCTCACAGATTTTCTCTCCACCTTCTGGTTTCATTTGACAGCAACACTGGATGAAACTGTAAGAAACAGAGAGGAATGCTTGGAGCGCCTGCTGGATGGCATCTGCCTTTGGGTGCAACTGCCATCACTACGTGGGCCAGACCTGGTTAGGGAATATTCCGAGATGCAATCTTTACAGTTTCAAGTCTCCGTTAGCTGCTCTTCAGCAGTTTTGTAAAGCAATCATTGAATCCTCTCTCCATACTCTTACTAACTAGAAATTAGACTCCCGGGACTCAGGTTACTCCTTGGCAATTTCAATAGTTTTAATTTAAGTAAATAATCAGCCTTATTCATGCTGCCCTGATGGCCTCTGCTATTTTGACTGGAATGATCGATTCCAGGGTTGCTTGAGCTATGACATCTGCAAGGTAAAGTAAGTCCCAACTCTGCCCGGGGTGCAGCAGCATGCTCTCTGAGCCCCTGGACTGTCATGGCGGGTGGCTCTCGGCCCCAGGGAGAGCGACACGACGGGGCTTGTGGGGTCCCGTGGCAGTGAAGCTGGTAGTGGAAAGAGAAAGAAAAGCACCAGAGGGTTGTGAATGATGAATTTCCCTTCTTGTTCCTGCCAGGTGAGCCCTTTTCTCAGGAGGAAATGGAAGAAATGCTGTCTGCTGCAATTGGTCCAGAATCGAATTTCATTCATTACAGGGACTACATAACAATGATGGTGATAGATGAAAATTAAACACTCCAAAGGCTTACTTCCTAATTGGAAGGATAATTTTTAAAAATTGCTTATCTTTGTTCATTTCACATTATATCTTACAGTTCCTTAATATGCTACTTAATCCCTCATGACAACTATTTCAAGATATTCTATTTTTTAAAAGATGATCATAACAATTTAAAATAAGTTTATTTGGTATGTCTTGCATTGTGGAATGACAAATTGCTAATTATTTAAAAACTATTCTTAAATCACTTTAACATTACCCATGGATGGTTGTTAATTTTCTGCAATAAAATCTAGGTTACCGTCCAATGAATTAAGCTGACACAATGGAAAATGCCTGGAATGACCGTAGGTTTGGCATGTAAAGGTCTGGGGAGGGAGCAGCGTGGCCACAAATGGAAACTGAATAGCATCGTGATGAAAGCTCCTTTTTAGACCCACATGAAGCACTGCAGCAATCTGAATGTGGAAGCGAGGTATGAAAATGAACATTAATAATCAATTCCTAATGAATGCCAATTACGGATCTCATTTGAGATGATAATAACTTAGTGTAAAAATGTAAATGCGCTGATCCAGCATGTCACCATTTGCGGAAGAGCTAAAGGAGCTGAGATAATTGAATCTAGAGAAAAGAAGACTGAATAGAATTCGGTCATGTAAGGAAGTGGCAATTATCTTCCCGTCTTTAGAATGCTCACCTCTTCAGACTCCCTGTCGTGCGCATGCCGCCCTGGATGCTGGGAGGGAGCACGGAGAGCTCAGGCTGTGCAGGAGGTGCGGCTGTGAAAGAGCGGGGCACAGTTATCCAGGCACAAGCATCACAGCAGAAACTGCGCGGGATTGCAGGCAAAGGGAGAATCCCGTAAGGAAAATTAATAATCTTCCATAGCCTGTGTGTGCTTTTCCACACACCTCTGAAGACGCTTCCCCCCTACATGTGTGTAGATACATGTAAGCATTTCATGTTGCCTGTGATCTGCCTGCTCGTACCTGAGACTGTCACTGTGCCTTCATCCAGGGAACATTCACAGTGCTACTGGGTCATGTGTCGGAACTGGCGTTGCAAGGTGAATCACAGTTCAGTGAGGGAGACCTGCAGGTCAGCCAGCAGCCACATGCCGATGGGCACATCCAGGGGCTGTGGACGCACCTTAGAGGACAGCTAACAGCCTGGCGGGAGCTTCCTGGGAGACAGAAGACAGCTCTGAGTGGAGGGCTTCCCAGAACAGGGAGCACTGGACTTAAAGCCAGCCATTTACTGAGTGGTGGCAGGGCACAGGGCATGTCAGCAGGGCCCGCAAGCCCCAAACTCCCAGAAGTGTCATTAAGCATGGAGCGATCTGGGAGTTGAAAGTACCTCATGTTTGGTGTGTGTGAGATTTGAAAGACGTGCGAGAGAGAGGAAATTGGAATGGTGAACAGGAGCTGTATCATTAAGGAGATTAGGTTAGCCATACAGTTAGGGTTTTAGTGTTATTAGAGTTTGGACTTTTTTTTTGAAGCTCACAGAGAAAGAAAGATTATTTGTTAATAGCACAGAAAGTAGACACGAAGGGTCAAGACTAGGTGGATGGGAAAAGTCAAGCATGAGTGCCAGGTCTCTGGCTTGGACAGTGGGTGAATTACAGTGTCATTCACTCAGGTCAGAAACCCAAGAAGCCAGTCGGGGTTGGTAGGCAAAATGATGTTTGGCTCTGGACATCGTGGGGTTGAGGAGCTAGTGACACACTCTAGGGAGAAATCCAATATCAGTTGGATTAGTAGGAGGAAAACCTGGCTAGAGACGTGGGTTTGGGAGTTCATATGCGTAAACCAGGCTCAGACTTGGGGCACAGGACAGCGCTGAGCTATTTTCTGTAAGCCGTTAACCCTGCATGACCCGGTTCTGCCAAAGCAGTAGCCCTAGTCCCTTCATGGTCAGATGGTGACATCTTGTTTTTCTAGGCTGTCTCAGGATTGGGTGCCCCCAGGTCTCCTTCTAGAATTCTTCAGAAGTTCTGGCTGATGTCAAACTTCACACCCTGTCTCAGGAAGGAGTCACAAGGGTTAGCTTTATGGAATACTAGAGGTGCAGGGAATTCGTGCACGGTGGGGTGTGGCTGGCCCACCCCGATGGGGGCCCATTGGGCCAGGCTGGCTTGGGGGCTGATCGGGGCCCAGATCAGGCTGGTTGGCTGCTGCAGTCAACCATGTCATAGCCACCGGTTGTTCTGGTCGTTTTGCCGTTCCGGTTGCTGGGCTTTTATGTATATAGATGATTAATTTTTCATCTTTAGCACAAATTTGTTGCTTTTTTAAAGGCCATCAAAAAAGTACAACACAGGTATTCATAGAAATCTCATTTTATCTCCTAGTTGCAGAATAAATGTAGCATATTTGCAGAGGGAACATTTTTCTTTGTACTCAAACCATTTCAGTTCATATTTTGTCCCTCTCATTCACCTACTCAGCCCTCAAGATCCAATTTAAGTCAGCATGGCACTGGCCTGGCAGGAGGTTGCTTGGTGCAGAGTTCTCTTATCTTTGTGACCCGATTTCTGCAGAGCCTGCTCTGCCCCAGCTCTGGGGGCCTTGGGAAGGACAGCTGGTTCCCACCCCTCTGGGCAGGGAGCTGCGGGGAGCTGGCAGCCTGGAGACTCTTGCCTCCACCCGGCTTTGCCGGCGACTCACTCTGGGGCAGGTGCTTCCCTCCTGTGCTCCTCTGTCTGGCCCAGCTTTAGTCTTCTCCTTCCTTCCAGAAGCAGTGCTGATGTAGTCCCCTTTGCGTGCACCAGACGTCCAAGTGCCAAATGCTAAGGGACAAAGAGTGTCGAGAGGGCAGGCTGTGCGATGGTCACGGGCAGGACCGTCTTCCGTGGACCCGACTGTGGTTAGGTCTTTCTCTTCTTCCTGCTGCCCTTCCTCCCCCTTCAGGACTGCTTGCTGCCAGGTAAGAATCTGTGTTTGTGCAGCCAGTTCCTTGTAGAATATCGGGGTCACTACACTGCCCCTGAGGGCAGCTCAAATCCGCAGAGAGCGTCGGGGTGCACATGCCCCACTCGTGCCAGGCGTGGCGGCTGGCTCCTCGGCCTGTGCGTTTCGGGAGTGAGCTTACCAGTCACCTGCTTCAGAGGCACCTGGGCGGCTGCTGGTTAAAAGTCCAGACTCCAGACTCTAGACTGTCCCCGGGGTGGGGCCCGGAGCCCCGTTCTCCTTAGGAGTGTTGTGCACACAGCAGTGTGAGAACCACTGTCCAGGACGGCAGTCGAGGGGAAAGGGGGATTTGGAGCTGGGCTCTGCCACTTACTGTCAGTACTGGCCCCGGCACTGAAGGCTGCGTCTCTGCAGCTTAGTTTGTAAAGTGGGAAGAACACCGCCCTTACAGGGCCGGCGTGGAAACTAAATGAGGGAAGAAAAGTGCAAGTTCTTTAACGTGATTATTGATTATTCGTAGGAAACCAGCTAGGTAAGAAGGGGGAAGGAAGGAGGGGCGGCGAGGAAGGAAAGGGGGTGGGGAGTGCGAGGGAGAGACGGAGGCGAGGCTCGCTCTCTGGGGTGGGCAGGCAGCGTGGCAGAGGGGTAGGTAATAACTGCTTCATCTTGGAATGAGGGCGGTGAGCCGCCTGAGGTACTGGTGGGGAGATGCCGGGGTAGCTACCAGGGTGCTATTAATTACACACTGTGAAGTCTGTTTCTAGATGCGAAACTAGGAGGTGTTTGTCTTTCTTTTATAAGAAACTGCTAAAACACAGAGCATCACATTTATCATCTTAACGACTTTTAAAGGTACAGTTGGTGGTGTTAAGTACACTCACATTGTGACTAGGTCTCAGAACGTTTCATCCTGCAGCTCTGAAATGCTGCACCCGGGGAACAAGCCCTCTTCCCCTGCCCCAACTCCCGGCAGCCTCCACTCCACCTGCTCCCGGGAGTCTGGCTTCTCTAGGAGCCTCCCAAGTGGAATCGACAGTGTTTGCCTTTGTGACTGGCTGATTTCCCTTTGCATAGTGTCGTCAGGGCTCATCCGCATTGTGGCACGTGACAGGAATTCCTTCCTTTTAAAGCTGAGTAATACTCCATTGTTGGCGAGACCCCGTGTTGTTTACCCATTCATCATCCATTTGTGGACATTTGGTTTGCTTTACCTCTTGGCTATTGTGACTAATGCTACTAAGAACATGGGAATACATCTTTGAGGCCCTGCTCTCAGTTCTGTTGGATACATACCCCGAAGTGAGATGGCTGCATCTTTCTTCTTTTTAAAAAATTGTCTATCATCCCAGTGCTTTAGAGCAGCATGAATTATTCACCGCCCGCTGCAGCAAACTCTTACTCATTTGTGGAAATGGTGTTTTGTTTTTCTAAACTCACCAGGTTGAAATGTTGAGGCAACTTGCTGTTTAGATCGGAGTTAGCCAGACTAGCACGCCTGAGGTTCAGGACAGTTTTACCCGGGGGCTCTGCAGAGCGCCGGGCGGCTCCTGGTGCTGCCAGTAAGTCTTCGGTCCTCAGTCAGAAACCTTGAACCAGCTTCTCACCATTGATCACCAGGTTCCTGACATTCATTAAGGATGGATTGAGTATCGCCCTTAAGCACAGCTTAAAAAGTGCCAAGGTTTGTTTGTGTTCTGAATACAAGTCTTATGTTCCAGGCAGTGTTCTAAGTACTTGTGTAAGACTCTTTACAGGTAACCACCGAGCAGCACTGGCCAGGGCAGGCATTCTTTTACTGTGATAAAACTACCTAGCACAAAGTCCTCGAGTCAGCTATCCCCATTTTTAAATGTTCTGCTAAATGTCTTGGCTCCATTTTAAGCCTGGTCACCAGCTCAAGGCGTGATAGTCACTTAGGCAAAGGTCATTGTTAGTGACAGTAAAGGTACATATATTTTCCAACTAGTATTCTTTTTTTTTAAAATATATTTTATTGATTTTTTACAGAGAGGAAGGGAGAGGGATAGAGAGCCAGAAACATCGATGAGAGAGAAACATCGGTCAGCTGCCTCCTGCACACCCCCCACCGGGGATGTGCAAGCAACCACAGTACATGCCCTTGACCGGAATCGATCCTGGGACCCTCCAGTCCGCAGGCCGACGCTCTATCCACTGAGCCAAACCGGTTTCGGCAGTATTCTTGATAACTTACAATTTTTTTGTTACTTCTCATCAAATCAAACTAGACTATCATAGTTTTACCTTGTAACATGGCTGACAACACTCATAGAGGAGAATTCAAGCTCACTTCCACTTACAGTATTAGTAGACTCTTCAAGGTTACTTCATAGGAAACTTTTAAAATAGTATTTTTATTGATTTCAGAGAGGAAGGGAGAGGGAGAGAGAGAGAAAATCATCAATGATGAGAGAATCATTGATCGGCTGCCTCCTGCATGCCCCCCACTGGAGATCGAGCCCACAAGCTGGGCATGTGCCCTGACTGGGAATTGAACTGTGACCTCCTGGTTCATAGGTCGATGCTCAACTACTGAGCCACGCCAGCAGGCCTGTAGGAAAGTTTTTAAGCCTCTTCTCTGTTTGTGAGGGCCAAACTAGATGACATCTTTGAGATCCTCCACTTAACTGGGTCCCCAGACATTTAGTGATGACCCTGCCCTGAGCCAGGTGACAGTGCGTGGGGTGAAGGCGGGGCAGTTTGGATAGGAGGTACAGCCGTTGGCTCAGTTCTTTAATTTCTCACAAGAAATGCTTCTTGATTTTTTTTTAGAAGCATGCATTTTATTTTTTATAATTTCGTGTGTGACAGGTGGGGTTTAAAATTGCATGTGCCCTTACCAGAAGTATAAGCCCCCATGTGACCTGTGTGCTGGTCAAATCTGCTCCAGATAACAGTTTTCTTCCCTTGTTATTTTCTGGCGACGCAGCATTTACATTAGCAATCACACTGCTGTGTTTGTCATGGTGAGTCTATCTTCTTCTCGTGGGAGTGGCAGTGAAGTGTTTGGACTAGATGTAATTAAGTTGTAAATGGATAAAACAGATTTTGAACACCATAGGGCTATAAGAAAAAAGATGATTTAGAATAACTACTTATATAAATAATACAGAAGGAATTTATAAAAATTCTGAATATAATTCTTTGCTAAATAAACACTTTAAAAAATCAATGAACACACAGTTTATTTTGATATTTAATATATTTAAATTATATATTTAAAGTAATGTATATTTTAAAATAAGAAACCACTCACACACCTCAGATGCGCAGCTTGTTAGTTCTGTGTTTCTTCCATTTTAAATTTGGTCATTCTACAACACTGCACTGGGAGTTGTAAGTCGGGTAGAAATTTTGTTAATTTCTGCAATAATTAGGGTTAACCAGATAACTTCAGAATTTTCTTAAGCTAGGAATTAGGGCTTCATATGATATATAAAATAGAATTATTTCTAAAGAGTTGTAACTTAACTCCAAAGAAAGGTTGCATTCTCTCCACCCCCGCCCCCCCCCCCCCCCCCCGAGGAACACACTGGCACTTTATATATACACGGCGCAAAGTACACTCTGTAAGAAAATGCACTCTGTGCTGATGTGTACCACCCCCCCCCCTCCAGTACACCCCAGATGAACGACACAGGAAAGGGAGCAACCATAAACACAGGGGAGGCGGGGAGGTTAATGCTCTAGGGGGCACACAGGCAGGGACACACTGCCGGGGGAGACAGCCTCCTCTTCCCGGGAAAGAGCAACACGGCGGCGGCACAAGAGAACAGTCGCCACAGCTAAGCCTGTGAGGCCTTAACCTACGCGGTTAAGAGGACAGGAGCGGAGGGGAGAAGGAAGAGAGCAGAGAGAGCTTCCTTTCCTGCTGTAGGCCCGAGGTGGGTCAGTTTATATCCATGGACTCAGAGAGGGGGTCACAGGCAGGAAGTGCTGGGGGGTCAGGTTGGCCAGGCTGGGGCTTGGTTTGCAGACGATGCGCCACGTCCTGGCGTTGATAGAAGAGGACATAGGCTGCCTTGGACTCAATCTGATTCTCCGTCACAGGCGAGACGCTGTTGTATCAAAGTAGTGCCACTGCCCACTGTCCTTGTTGCAGGCGAATGTTGTGTAGTGTCCGTCACGCAGGCCGCCATAGTGGTCGGATACGGCAATGAGATCGTATTTGTACAGCTCTGGGGCTGACTCGTCCTGTAGCTTGATGACAAACTCGGAGAAGTCCAGGTCCCGAATAGGAAACTCCACAAGGGTGTCCAGCTCCTCTCGGAGCACTTGGTGTAGGAGAAGCGCTTCAGGTGTATAATGAGCGTCTCGGGCAGTGTCCACAGGGCCAGCTTCTTGGTGGCCAGCTGGTGCTGCTTGCAGTTGGGCAGTACCAGGGGTTCTCCTCCTCCAGGGTCTCCACGATGGTGAAGAGCTCATTGCGCTCCTGCAGCCGCACAGGAGCCGCCTTCAGCACGTACCCCTCGCAGTCATGCTTGTGGTAGCCCTCAGCTTCCCCCTCGTCGTAGTAACGCTTCTTCATCTCTGGGTCCCAGTCGATGGCGATATAGGGCTGGGCTTGAGTATCCTCGTTAAAGTTGGAGCGATCGCTGGGCCCGTTGGAGTTCACCATTTGCAGGGTGAACAGGTGCTTGCGCCGCGTTCTCTGGGGCCAGTGAGATGGTGCAGGAGAGCTGTCTGCAGGGGCCCGACTCCCACTAGCGACTCCAGAGCTGGGGCCCAGCCTGCTCCGGCCCAGGGTCTTGGGGGCTGCCCCCAGCCACGTTTCCAGGCTTGGGGATGTTCTTACTACCCTCTCTGTCTTTCCCATCACCATTATCCTCATCATCTGCGCTGGGTCTGGTCACATAGCGTGAGAGGCGGTACAGCAGAATGTGGTACAGGGCGTCCCAGGAGAGGTCCCGGGGCACGCACACCAGAGCACGAGGCCATAGTAGGAGTTGTTGTGGTCACGGGCTGGGGTACGCTCTCGCAGGTAGATAGGGATCATGACGTCTTCCCTGGTGTTCTCCGCGACAGACCTGCCTGGCACCTCGTAGATGAATATATCGTCCTGATCCAAGATGGTGCTCAGACTCCTCTAGCTTGGAAATCTTATAGAAGCGGTGACTGGACACATCGGCTACCATCATCCTTTCTGGTGAGACACCAGTGTGCTTGGCCAGGACCATGCACAAATCCGAGATCTTGCCTTTCCTGGGGACCACGAGCCAGTGCTGTTCTGGCTTGCGGCGGGGGTCCATAGAGACAAAGAAGACCTCCATGACCCTCTTGTGGCTGACAGGCAGTGGGACACTGAGGTAGCAGAAGGGGTCAAAGGTCACGGACACGTTGCCGCAATCGGGGCACACCAGCGTGGACTTGAAGAGTCTGTGGAAAGTGTCCACAATCCCAGAATCGTTCCGCCGTTTGTGGTTCTGCCAGGCCTCCACAGCAACTTCTTGATCAGGCCGCCCAGCAGCATCACACTGCCCCACGTATTCCTCCTCTTGACACGATTGAGGTCCTCATGCCGCCCATCCAGAAGGAATGACAGCAGTTCCTGCGAGTCATGTGCTGGTAGCCCAGAAACTGGGATGCACAGTGGCCGGCCTTGGTCTTGAACACATTGGGCGATGGAGCGGCGGTGGCCGGGCCAGGCCTGCTCCAGCAGGTCCGCGTAGGCCTCTGCCGTCGCCCTTCATGCCCAGCGGGTGGCAGAAGTTGAGCTCCTCCAGGTGGCGGTGTTGAGGAAGTACTCGGTGAGCTGGGCCATTGCTGAGGCGCTGCAGGCTGAGTTCAGGAAGCACGTGCTGCCCAGGTGGGTGAGACCGCAGATGCCTGGCTGGCCCTGGAATGCCGCCCCCTCCTCCGGCCCGCTGCTCGCAGTGCGGGGCTGCTGGCTGGGCCAGGTACCACCCTTGCTTCGGGTCTCCATGACGACCACCTGCCCAGAGTTGAGGGCAGCGTGTGTTGCACAGCCTCTCAAAGGAGCCCTCTGCGTTCTTGACCCAACGCCGCGTCTCTTCCTGGGGGCTCACCACGCACTGGTCTTGGGCGGTACGCAAAACTAGGTCAGTGGAGTCTGTGTGGCTGGAGTGAGCGGTGGGAGGTGTGTCCATATCACTGTGCTGGGCAAGCAGCAGTTCTGCTGGGTACACTTCGACCTCACAGATGCCACGCAAACCCACAGCCTGGCGTTCAGTGGGCGGTTGGCCATGCTCTAGGCCAGGTGTCCTCAAACTACGGCCCGCGGGCCACATGCGGGTGTTTTTGCCATTTTGTTTTTTTACTTCAAAATAAGATATGTGCAGTGTGCATAGGAATTTGTTCATCGTTTTTTTTAAACTATAGTCCGGCCCTCCAACCGTCTGAGGGACAGTGAACTGGCCCCGTTTAAAAAGTCTGAGGACCCCTGCTCTAGGCCATACCAGCTGACCAGGTGGTTCCAAGCAGTGGTGGGAGCAGCACATAGTCCTCACCTTCCGCCAGTCCCTTCTTGAGGTGCCAGTTTATGTTGTCTTCAAAGAGCTTATCATTACTGATACAGCCAGGGATGATGCTGGGTCTCCGTCTTCTACCTGCACGTACACTTCCCACTGTTTGTACCAGTTCCGCTCCACAAGGAACCTGCGCTTTCTCCCGTCCTGGGAAGGAGGCTTCCGCCAGAGGCAAAAACCTTGCCGCGTCACAGACTTTGCTCATCCGAAGATGCCATTTTCTGCTGCAGCTGAAAGGTGGCATTTCTAGGTCCCTGAAGGACGTTATCCGAATACCTGGCTTATATCAAGGGCTCGGGTCCTGAGAGCAATGCAGCAATAGGGAGGCTGAGAGGCAGGCATCGGCACTAACTACCGAGAGAAGTGCAAACGATGGACCCAAAAGGTAGACACCAGGCACAGTCACTAATGGTTGAAAACCGTGCGGAGAGGAGGGTGATGAGGGCTGGATATGGAAGCTGTGAAAGCTACAGGCTGCCATGCCCAGGGGGGCCAGCAGGGGGCAGCTTTGGTTTCATGTGCTTGCACATTGCAGAGGTGGCGGTGGGGCCAAGCCAGGGCCAAGGTGTGGAAAGACATGCGTGTGCATTCAGGTAACAGACTTTGTGGTACCAAGTGGGGTCAGGCTGTTCACTGGCCCCGGCACGCTGAGACTGAATGCTGCACTCCATCACTGTCTCCTTTAATAACAATAACATTAAAGGCTGCTCCAGCTCTTGATAACTCTCCTGCAAGTTCTTATCCCACCCCTGGGCTTCTGTTCCATTCGGAGGACCTGGCTTGTTATTTGACAGAGAACATAGGAACCGTTAGACTTGCGTATTCTCAGATCTCCCTTGTCAAAGACCACATGGCACCTCTGAGATCTGGGGCCAGAGGTGCAGCTGCCGGCACGGACCCAGCAGGGGTTGTCGTCGGGAATGTCTGCTCCTTGGAGTTGGCACGCTCCTGCCTCTGCGCAGCCCTCTGCTTGCTCAGTCCCCTGGAGGGCCCAGGCTTTGGGGGTTCCCTGGGCACCATGTTAGGCTGGCCAGGCAACAGGGTGGTTTTCATTCTAGACCGTTTCCTCCAACAGACAGAAGCAGCCCCTGACTCAAGTCAAGGTATGCTCTATTGTTTCTTCTCAGTTTATGAACAGAAGGTCAAACCGTTAAAAAAAATTCCCCATAAGCTCTTAAGGCTCTGATTTGGGGTATGTTTTAAAATTGTGATAAAAAAACATGAAGTTTATCACCTTAATAATTTTTAACGGTACAGTTCAGTAGTGTTAAGTATATTCACATTGTTGTGAAACAGATCTCCAGAACTTTTTTATCTTGCAAAACTGAAATTCTGTATGTTCAGTATTCTCTCACTCAGCTGTAACTATCCCCAGTGCGGGGCGTGTAGGAGGCAACCAATCAATGATTCTCTCTCATTATTGATGTTTCCTTCTCTCTCCCTCTTTCTTCCTCTTGGAAATCAATAAAAATATATTAAAACAACAATAACAACATAACACCGTTTGTCCCTGAGCCACCTAAGGCAACAGCACAGGACTGGGGACGTCTTGAAAGTCCTCTGGTCAATATCAGCTCTTCCGAATGATGTTACTGTTGTTTTATGTGAATGGTCCACATTGAATTACTTCGTTTAAGGCCAGCTTCAAGATGATTGGAGTGTGAAAGAGATCGTTAGAGCTGAGTGAGAGAAGAGTACTGAACATTGTACAAATGTGTGTATTTATGTTTAGAGAGATGTGTTAAAGTGTGTGATTTTTAAACTTCTTTATACTCTTTTTTTACTGTAATAAAACTACGCAGCACAAAATATACCATTTTAACCAGTTTTTGGGTACAGTTCAGTGGCATTAAGTACATTAACATTGCTGTGCGACCGGCACCGCCATCCATGTCCAGAGGTTTCTCATTCCAAACGAAGCTCTGCACCCCTAACCAACCGCTCCCTTTTCTTAAACTGGGAAACCCGTCTTCCTGGGCGTGTCCAGCTCCGCCCTGTGGGACCCCGGCACCGAGCTCAGTGGCTGGCCGAGGCCCGTGTCCGCCGTTTTTCATGTCAGGCCAGGACTTATTCACGAGGAAATTCATTGGTGCTTCAAGAGCCTGCCTGAGTGTTTGGCAAAATATGGCCTAGTATTTTATTACTTAAAAGTGTATTAAAGGGAAATTAACTGATTTAAATAGTTAGTTTTAGAAACACTATTGCCCACTTGTGAGCAATGAGGAAGGAAGGGAGTTACTTCTTGGGTCCTCAAGTATGGCTGTTACACCTGGGACGGCAATGCTCCCGGAGACCAGCGACCTGCTCTTAAGTTGAGAAGGTGGTTGGCAGGACCTGGCACAACCAATTCGTCTTCCCGCAGTCAGCTGTTTGCCATCTGTGATGTGGGTCTCATTCATTCTTTCACTCTTTCGCTCACTCATTTATTTGTTCATCAGTAAGTTGCTTCCTTGAGTGAGGCACACCAGCCATGGGCAGGGCTTGCTGTCCGTGTGGGTGTGACTCGTGAATGGGTAAATCCCAACCCCAATGGCAGTGGCTGCTGGGGGCATCTAGACATGAAGAAGTGACATCTGAGCTGTGACTTTAAGGAAGGATAGCGAGTTTCCAGGCAAGTGGTCAGGGAGGGGGGCTGTTTCAGGTAGAGAGAGCATTTGCACAAAACCTGCAGAGCCAGCTGGTGGTGATGTCTCATCCGAGAGGGGCAGGTGTCAAAATGGGAAGGAAGTGCCTGGCTGCTGGTGTCTATTTTGTACGTAAATATAAACTCTTACACTTTTCTAAAGCTTTCAGTCATCTGGCTAAGACCTTTCTTTGTCTTAAACTAGAGATACAAAGATTAATGTTGGCAAAGTAGCATAAAAGCGGGTCTTGTAGAAATATTTTATCAACTAAACACACAGATGAGCTGTATACTAAAATCCTGGCTCTATAACCCTTGATCGTGTTCTGTGTGGTACAGAGTATTTTGTTTTTATCTCCCTTCTTGTGACTAATGCTTCTGGAGCCAGCAAGGATGTTACCCGACAGAAATATCAGTGCCAAAGCCTCTCGCCTGGCTGCTCACAGGATGGCTGCTTTGCTTCTTTCTTTGCACCAGGATTGCGATGATCCCAGAGGTGCCCCGGGTTAAGCAATCTGTGTTCAGCGTGTGGTTCCCAAATCTGGCTTCCTTCTACTGGAAGTGATAACAGCGAAACTAAAGCGCATTCACTTCTTTTTAAATATGCATCAAATGGGAAATAGTGAGGCAGGCAGATAGCAAAAAGCCACAGGAACGGTCCATGAAGGCTACCAAAACTTGAGTCACTTTGAAACCGTGGGGTGGGCCTGCTCTGCTCCGTATTTATATTATATTGGCAACAGAAAGATCTTAGCGTCAAGAATATCCAAGATCTGCTGTGGCAAATAGACGAGAAGGGGATTAGAATGAACTGTGGCACCTATCATGCATTTCTGATATTCAAACTGTAGAGCAGACTCTTCCAGGAAGTCAATGGAAAATCTTGAAGGAAAGAAAAAGGGTCGAGAATAATCTATGGGCAGGTGGGCTGTGCTGTGCTGGTGAAGTCAGGGGAGGTGGTTACGTTCGCCTTGTAGCTTCCTCTGGAGAACTGGGAGAATGCTTCCGATGACTTTCTAGGGCTTTTAGGAACGACTGAGAAACCCTAAAGGAAGGAAGATGCTACATGCTATAAAATAATGACAGTTGTTAGTGGAGTGCTTTGATTTCTAGCAGACACTATATATAGAGAAAATTGTCCCTGCACGGGAGAGCTGGCAAGCTCTCAGCTAGGAAGAGGGGCATGGTTGACTCAAGCCATGATAAAGCTAATTTAAAGGACCCAAAAAGAGGACTTTATGGGCATGTACACACACACACACACACACACACACACACACACACACACACACACACACAGCCATTTCCGACTGGTGTTCTGTGGAGTGGCTGCTGAGCCCCGCTGTGGCTGTGGGACCAGGGAAGGTGTAATCTGCCTCATTGAAGGACATCCGACATGCACTGCTAGAGTATTTCACTCTATTCACTAGCTCTTTTCTGGCTCAGTGAGAACTTACAGCCTGGGAAGGGCAGGCAGAACACAGGCCACAGGGAGAGAGGAGAGTCAGGGAGGGGGTTACCAGAGCTCTCGTCTCTCTCCCAGGTCTGCCTCCTCTGCATACTCCCTTCTGCTCAGGGTCAGGAGAAAAGGGGGTGACACCTTCCCCTCCCTGTCCCTGGCCCATGTCACCTCCCAGCACATCACTCCCTGCACCGCCCAGGCTCATGACAGACAGTGTGGCCTTCCTACTTTGGAAAATGAGAATCCTCAGAAGACGGCAGAAATGGACGTAGTAAATGATGGAAATTACTGGGTATCAGGAGAGATGATGCCCCGAAAGAGAAGATTGGGGAGGAGTTGATAGGGTGGAATTGCCTGAGCTTCTATAAAGAAATATGCTTATTTTCTGTGGCTTCTGCTCCAAATAAGAGTTTTGTTTCTCACACGGTGCAGTGTGCAGTATAACCCAGTGTTCATCACGGGGACCCCCAGGGGGTGGTCCAGAGGTCCCACCGGCACGATGGAGGGAAGTTGGGATACTGGCACCCTAACCAGAAAGAAGCAGGAAGAAAACAGAAAGAGACTGTCATGGACAGAATGTGTTCTCCCCAGTTCACATGTTGAAGTGTAACCCCCATGTGATGGTTATTATGTGCTAAAGTGGGGCCTTTGGGAGGTGATAGGTCATGAGGGGGGCCCTCGTGAACAGGATTTACCTTTAGAAGAAGAGGCCTAGGGTGCCCTTGACCCTTCCACCATGTGAGGACACAAGGAGAAGTCAGCAGTCTGCAACCCAAGAGAGCTCACCGGAACCTGACCTCGCCGGCACCTTGACTTATGACTTCCGGCCTCCAGGACTGTTGTCTCCACTAAATGCCAGCTCCATGAGGGCAGGCCTTCTGTTTGGCCTGCTGCTGTAATCCTAGCATCCAGGACAGCGCCTTGCTTGTCTTCCGCACTCAGTAGTTACTGACTGAATATGTTGAGACATCTCACTAACCCTAACCCTCCCCAGAAGTATCACTCTAGGGCTAGGCTCACAAACTTGGTTCACACCCTTTCTCTTTCTTCGGAATGATCAACTTTGGACCGAAATCAACTATCAGCTTTGGAATTTAGCATGAAAGGAATTGATGAGGATAAAATGATTAAGGACCGAAATGAGAGCCCAAGAGTGGAAAGTCTTTCTCAGCTTGTGGGCTAACAACCCTCCCCTTAAACTGCAGCAGTGGCCACGCCCACAGATGGAAGTTACCAGTCTGCTGCTGACTGGCAGCCCGCACATGATCAGACGGTCCCCAGGACACCCGTAAATCGTATGCAAATATTGTTTGCATATTCATCAAGCTACCACATGGACAGTGTAAGCTGCTTTAATTATCTTTAAGAAGAAACAGCCGCCTCTGGCACATGCACTCGGCTGCCTCTGTTGGCAACCGACCTGGAAATTATTCCAGAAGACAGATATTAAAGAGGAGTGGAATCTGTTCTGTTCTGCCCTCTGCTTAGCAATTAGAAGTTGCCAGGCTGATTCTGGACTTTCATTTCTGATTCATACTTTTAGACTTGGACATATTTTAGCTATAAAATTAATGAGTGACTCCTGAGGTATAAATAATGAACAAGCTAAATTGCATTTTATGAAAATATAAAAGTCCCATGAAGCATTCCCAAAGAAGTTATGTTGGTTTAATAATTAAGCAACAAGGAATATGGAATAAGAATTTAATTCTCAGCCAGGTAATTGACCTTAATTTTTTGCATTTTGTGCTTAGAGTTAGGGAGTCACTGTTTTCACCCAGGGATATCAATGGAATAAATAAATAAATTGTTGTTTATAGAAGCTCTGGACTTTTAGAAGCCAGTATGTAATTTTTTCATTCATAAAATGAGTGGGTTTTGTTAACCTAACCTGAGGTTAGGTTAATCCTCACCTGAGGATGTATGTATGTATGTGTGTATGTGTATATATTCATATTTCCATTGCTTTTCAGAGAGAGTAGAAGAGGGAGGGAGAGAGAGAGAGAGAAAGGGAGAGAATCATTGATGTGAAAGAGATATGTGGACTGGTTGCCTCCCACACGCACCCCTACCGGGGACAGGAAGCGAACCTGCAACCCAGGTACATGCCCTTGACTGGGAATCAAACCCAAGGCCCTTTGGTGCAGGGGCTGACACTGTAACCACTGAATGAACAACACTGGCCAAGGTATAAGCTAAATATTGAATTAAAGCTGTCAAGTCCATAAATGTGAAGACATGAGAAATCTATCAATCATCTAATTTATGTATCAATGAATGGTTTGGTTGCATCATTAGAATCTTTCAGTCTAATAGAAGGTAAAATTATAGCTAGTTTCTTTAAAGACTAACTCTTTAGGCTGCTAAACCCACAGAATGAAAACCCTTGAAACGACAAGAATTCTAAAAGCCTAAGGTGGAACTGAAAAAGCCACCATTAAAACTAAAATTAGGGAGTACTTTATACACAATTGAATTTTCCAAAGGAAATGATGACAAACTGGATAACAACAACATGAAACCTGTATAGAGGCACTGGAGAGTGGCCCAAAGCAGGCAGAGACTGGGGGGGATTCAAGGACTCAGAGGGTTGGATGGGGCTTTCCAGTCTGCTGGGCATGGGGATTATAACTCAAGGAGATGGCCAGCTTTTGACTTGAGGTGTTATCGCGTGGTGGAATTCAGGGCTGTGACTGGAAAGGGGGGAGTGGAATCCTGTAGAGGAGAGAGCCAAAATGAGGCAACCCCAAAATCCACATTAAATTTCCCCCAAATCCTTGGGTAACAGTTTTGAATTTTGCATACATGGAAGAGTCCAGAGGAAAGAAGCATCTAGAAGCTGAAAGAGTTGAGCAGAGATTTCAACTGCTATCTCTTCAGGGAAGCAGAGCTTGGACCCAAGTTAGAGGGGCTCAGCAAGCACTTTAGGCTTCCCATGGAACCCCCAGACGTGCCATACGTTAAGGGTAAAGAACAAGTCCCGGAATGAAGGGATTTTTCTTGGGTCTAAGGGCAAAACCTAAATAGAACCACCTTCACAAAGCATAAAGCCAAGCCTCACAAGTTCAGAGTGATCAAGCACTAAACACCTTGCTGACCGGTCATGAGAGAACTTGTATCTGCACTTCCATTAATCTAAATAATTTGAAGGTCTGAAAGCACTAGAGTTTTAAAATTACTTAAATTAATGTAAGTGCGGACATGAGTTACCTCATGACTGGTCATCAAGGCGTTAACTGCCTGCTAGAACACAAGTCAATACTCCTCAAAGGAAGATAATAGAATCTAGCATCTCTATGCTGTAATAGCCACAATATTCAACATACAGTTAAAATTGGATGTGAAAGAAATAGGAAGATGTGATTCAGAGTCAAGAGAAAAATCAGTTAATAGAAAGTGACCCCCAAATGAGCCAGATGTTGGAATTAGCAGACAAGAAATGTAAAAGTGCTATTATAACTATGTTCAAGGATTTAGAGGAAAAAGAGGTAGAGTCAAGCTGACGTGGCTCAGTGGTTGAGCATTGATCTATGAATTATGAGATCACCGTTTCATTCCCGGTCAGGGCACATGACTAGGTTGTGGGCTTAATCTCCATTAGGGGGCATGCAGGAGGCAGCTGATCCATGAGAGAGTCTTAGAAACATCAATGATGAGAGAGAATCATTGGTTGACTGCCTCCTGCACATTCCCCACTGGGGATCAAGCATGTGCCCTGACTGGGAATCGAACCATGACCTCCTGGTTCATAGGTCGACACTCAACCACTGAGCCACACTGGCTGGGTATGCTTTTATTTAAAAGTATCTAATATGAAGAATTCACTGGATAGGCTTAAAAGATATTGGAAATAGCAGAAGCAAGGGTGGTGAACTTGAAGGATCAACAGACATTATCCAATCTGAAGACTAGAGAAGTAAAGATTGAAATAATAAACAGGCCTCAGTAACTTACGGGATAATCATAAATTTTCCCAAATTTGGTGAAAAACTTACAGATCAACTTATAGGTCCTAGAAATTCAGCAAGCCTTAAGCTGAATAAATACAGAGAGAACTAGATCCAGTAATACAATAATCAAATCGCTGAAAACCAATGGTAAAGAGAAAATCTTCCAAGAATCCAAGGGAAAAAAGGCATTACATAGAGGAGAATTCCCATAAGAATTACTGCTGACCTTCAAGGAAGGCCAGAGGCAGTGAATGGCATCTTTAAAGAGCTGAAAGGAAAATAACTGTCAACCAAGACTTCTATGTCCAGTTAAACTAGTCTTCAAACACAAAATTAAAACAAGGAAATGACCCAGTTGGAGAGCTGGCTCTTTAGGGGGAAAAAAAGTACTAGAAATGGTAAAACTGAGTAAAATATAAAAACTACACATTTAATTTTTTCTCACTTCACTAAAAGACAATAGATTGTTTAAAGTAAATTGATAAGGTTATATTGTGGGTTTTATCTTATGTCTATATTATCCTCCTATATAATAAAACCCTAATATGCAAATCAACCAATAGGCGGAACAACTGGTCGCTATGATGCGTCCTGACCACCAGGGGGCAGATGCTTAACACAGGAGCTGCCCCCAGCACAAAGGCCCCTACCGACGGAGGGCGGGGTTGGGTGGCTCCAGGCCAGCCAAGGCTGGTGCCAGTGGGGGCCTCCCCCATTACCCCACCGGTTGCCTGGCAGATTGGTCCTGATCGCAGGCCAGGCCTAGGGACCCTACCCATGCATGAATTTTGTGCACTGGGCCTTTAGTGTGTGTGTGTATATATATAAAACATCAAAATAGCACAAAGGAGGGAGATAAAATAATTACACTGTTGCAAGTTTCTTATGTTTTTGGTAAGTGGCACCATGCTAACTCTAAGTAGCCCATGATAAATATGCATATTATAAACATTAGATTGAAAAGGATGAAAGAATACTAAAAAGTATTCAGTTAAGAAGGCAGGAAAGGAATGAAAAACAGGGCAAATAGAAAACGGGTACTAGCAACAATGTGAAGCTCAAAACTCGAGTTAAAGCGAAAAAGTCAAACACTGAAAAATACATGTTGCATTGATTTTTTAGCAATAAATTCAAGATTAGGCAAAACTATGGTGATAGAAATCAGAGCAGTACTTGTGTATGAGGGATGGGGTTCTCCTAGGCCCTAGGAAGAGACAAATTTCTGGAGTGGTGGAAATTTATACTTTCATTGAGGCTGTGGATTAACTGGGAGTATACCTTTATAAGATTCATATAATTGTATGCTTAAAATTTATGCATTTCTCTGTAAATTTTACATCCACTTTTTAAAAGCCTCAAATCAAAACTCTCTTGCGGGGCCTGCGACTGTGAACTTTGATCAGCAGAGGGCGCTCCGAGCTCACCAAACACGTTTCAGGGACTCGGCCACTTGGGAATGCAAATCAGACAAGCTGTGGGCCTCGGTCTCCAAGGTAGCTCTCCCCGGACACCCCATCTTCCCCAACCCCGGCAGTCCATGTCGCCTGGCCATACGCTGCTTTTCGGCTCATAAGCAGCGCGTAGCTAATGGCGATGCTATTTCCCGCCACATCTCCCCGGAGTGCAGATGCGGGTGGGATCTGGCGTGGGCTGCCTGGAGGTGTACCTGCCCCCCACCCTGAACCCCAAGATCTCTTGATGTGATCGCTTTTAAATTGGAAGTAGGAACGCAAAGGAAACTTCCGCACTGTCCTCGACATCTTCATTTTGACCTCCTTTCCTCGCTTTGGTGACTGTAATATTCCCACGCAAGGGTTGTGGAGGGCGGGAGGGTGGGTGGATGGCAGCGCGAGGGAGGCAGGGTGTGTGTGTGTGGGGGGGGTGGGGTGGGGTGGGGGTGGGCGTTGCCCGGGGTTCCAGGTTCCAGCACCCCAGAATTCAGTCTCCTTGTCCCTCCTATCACAGAAGGAAACCAGTGACAGAAAGGCACCAAACGTCCTTTGCGCCCTCGCCTACCCCCAGGCTGGGTCTCTCCGGGCGCCGGGATGCCAGTACACCTCACGTGATCCCCACCCTGGGCCGGTCCTTCCAGAGGCGTCTCGCGGGGTGTTAATTAAAGGTCACAACAAAACAGACCCTCCGGCTCACCAGGAGAAATGCACTCCCGGGAAATGAAAAATGACTCCCCGGAGCAGCCACGTGTGGAGCCCGGCGAGGCTGGCTTCCTGCGCTCCCGGGCGCTGCGCCTCGGGTGGGTGGGGGGTCCGAGAGGGGGCGATGACTGGCGCTCCCGGGGCTCCGTGAGTCCCAAGGAAGACATGGAAGGACGGGTGCTGAGGGGACCGGCCCGGCAAGGCGAGGCCAAGTCCAGTTCGCACACACCCCTCTCCAGCCCGCGCCGTCGCTCCGCTCCGTGCGTCTGCAGCGCGGCGAAGCCCTCAGTTTCCCCTGCCCGAGGCTGCCTTCCGGATCCCGGGCTCACCTGTCCCAGCGCTGGGCGACTGGGCACCTCACAGACAGGGGCTGGGCGGGTGGGGGCCCCTGTCCTCGGGCTGGGCGGGTGTCCTGGGGAGGGGGGCCCGTGGCCGGCCGGGGGTCGGTAGGGCCATTCCAGAAAAGGTTTGCAGGGAAGGTCTGGGAGAACAAAGGGCGGGGGGAGGACCCGGCGTGTTTGCGGACTTGTTTGTGACTCAATCCCTTTTTCCCCGGCGTTTCAAAGGCAGAACTGCAAGCCTCGCCAGGAAGAGAAAGAACTTGGGGGCGGGGGAGGCGCGGGCGCATGTCGGTCCAGCCCCGCGGGCTCGGCGCGGCCCCTCGGCCCCGGCGCGCGCAGCGGTGTTTCATTAGAGCCCTGGACGCAGGCCCCTCGCCAGGAACTTCCCCGCAAGGAGCGCGATTTACGACCCCCTCCCCCCGCCGGCTCGCGGCCTCTCACTGTCAGGCGGGAGCGCCGCAACCTAAAATGGAGCCGGGCCGGCGCGGCGGCGGCATCCAGGCGGCAGGCTCCCGGGCGGCGGGGCCGCGGGTCCCCACGCTCCGCGCTGCGCCCGGGCGCACACGCGCGCTCTGACCGCGGACGGCGCCCGGCCCGCCGAGCCGCCCCTTTCCCTGCCCTCGCGCGGCTGTCAGGCGGCGCGGGCCGGCGGATATTGGCTCCCACACGCCGAGGCTCCTCCCCGAGCTGGATCTTTATATTTTGGGAGAATTTCTTTGAACTCAGTTCCCGAGCTGCGGGAAGGAGACGAGTTCCCACAGCCGGCTCGCTGGCGGGGGCCCGGCGGGGGGCTCGCCCACCTTCTCCGCGGCGGCCACGTGCCCCGATTGTGAGTGAGCCTCCTCTTCCCCTCGTGGAGGAACACGGACTTGCTCGGCTGCGGGAAATGCCACCGATCTGGATGTGACCGTGGAAAGAGAGCGTGTGGCTGGAGGCGGAGGAGAGGATGAGGGGAAGCGGCATTTGAAGAAAGGACAAGCCACCCGCTCCAGCCCCTCCTGCAAATCGGCGCTGTTACTTCTGGGGCCCGCTGGCCTTCATGCCCCCTCCCCCAACTCAGGAGCCTGGACTTGAGGACCAAAAGACAGCCGCCCGCCACCGGGAGACCCCTCTGGGGTGAAGACCTTGTGGATGTAGCGCCGGGGGACCGCTCGGCACCCTCTCCTGGAAAAGCCACCATGAATTCGGTAGCTGCGAATAAAGAGAGGCTCGCGGTTTCCACCAGGGGCAAGAAATACGGGGTGAGTGGTGACGGGGACGACGCGGAGGCGCGCGCCCAGACCCACGGCAGCCGGGGTCCCCTTCCCGGCAACCGCGCGGCGCGGCAGGGCGGCTCCGAGCTCTCCTCCGGCTCCGGGGCGCCGCCGCCGCCGGGCGTGCGTGCGCGGAGGCGGGTCTGCCGCGGGGACCCGCACACTCGCCGGGCCTTGGGAATTTTCAGCCCTCGCCCGCCTCCCCGTCCCCGCACCCCTCTAACTTTCGCAGCATTCCTGCACTGAAAGGGAGAGCTATGCCGAACGGGGGGGGGGGGTGGTTTTCCACGAATTCCCTGCGGCTCCTTGGGATCATTTCCCGGTGCCTTCAGGATCCAGAGGCTGCACCCCGAATGAATGAATGAAGTCGCAGCCCCCTCCCCTCCCCTCCCGCCCGCTCCGGGAGAGCGGCTCCCAGGACCCTGAACCAGGGCTCCTGCTGGATGGGTGTCGGGTTCAAAAGCGCGGAGCTCTGAGTCCCTGGGTCCCCCCGCAGGAACCACGGAACCCCCCCGAGCGAGGCATTTCCCCCGCCGGCGCCCGGGGCCGGCGCTGGGGACTCACTGAAGGAGCACGAACGCGGCCGGTGTGGCCGCCGGGCTCGGCCGGGCCCTCGGTGACGCGCAGCCCCCGGGAGGGCGCCCTGACACCGGCGTGTCTCCCCGCAGGTGGAGGACGTCTGCTCGCCCACCAAGCCCGCGGCGCCCTTCTCCCCGGAGAGCTGGTACCGGAAAGCCTACGAGGAGTCGCGCGCGGGCAGCCGGCCCACCCCCGAGGGCGCGGGCTCGGCGCTCGGCTCGTCGGGGACGCCGTCCCCCGGCTCGGGCACTTCGTCCCCCAGCTCCTTCACGGGCTCCCCGGGCCCCGCCTCCCCGGGCATCGGCACCAGCTCGCCGGGCTCCCTGGGCGGCTCGCCGGGCTTCGGCACCGGCTCCCCCGGCTCGGGCAGCGGCGGCGGCTCCTCCCCCGGCTCGGACCGCGGCGTCTGGTGCGAGAACTGCAACGCCCGCCTGGTGGAGCTCAAGAGGCAGGCGCTGCAGCTGCTGCTCCCCGGGCCCTTCCCCGGCAAGGTGAGCGCGCGGCGGGCGGGGCGGCGGCATGGGGGGGGGGGGGGAGGGGGGCCCGGGGCGTCCGCGGCCCCGCAGCCCACCGCGTCCGCCCCTCCCGCGGCCGGAGGAGCCTGGCGGCGCCGCGGGCAGCCTCGCACCGCGGGGGGCGCGGCACGGGTGGGGCAGATGCGGGCCGGTGTCGGGGGCGACCCCGCCCGTCTCTCTCGCTCGGACCCGGTGGGGCGCAGAGCGTGCGGGCTTTCCACGGGGGTGGGTGGGGGTGGGGGTTCAGGTGACTTGTCCTGCTGCCCCCCACTCCGTAGAGTCCCTTTGTGATCCCCGCACCTGCCCGCCATCCGGCTGGACCTGCGCGGCGCTGGGCCCGTCTCCCCGGCGCCCGCAAACCTTTGCTGGGGGGTGGGGTGGGGGCAGGCGGGGGACACGCCGGCACCCGCTCCCGGGAGTCTTCCCTTCCGCCGCGCTCCGGGCTGCCGGCCCGCTCGTAGGTGTTTCTCCCCACCGCACCGCACCCCACCGCACCCCACCGCACCCCGATCCTCCGCAGAAATGCCGGTGGCGGAGGAAAAGCAAGCGGAGTCGGTGCCTGCGGCCCTTCCTTCCTCCCGGAATCGCAAAACCCGAAGCAGCAGGTCACAAAGGCCAGCATTTCCCCAACATGCACTCCGGCGGGGGAGGCCGGGGGAGCGCACCCCGGAGCACCGCTACCCCCTGGCCGCTCCGCACCGAGCGCGCGGGGTTCCCCACGGCAGCCCTGCGGGCCCCGGCGTGGAACACAAGGCGATTGCCTTTGCCGGTGGGTGGTGGGTCCGAGTGCGCTCCAGTGACAGTATTGACTCTGGCACTTCAAAGAGCTCTTATCGGCGGTGAAAACATCAGGAACACAGAGTGGATTGCCGCGCGGTGCTGTAGGGTTTGCTCAATGGCGTTTCTCATGGGCATTTCGGTGACTTGAAACACTGGTTGTGAGTCCTGGGCCTGAGGGGTAAGGGCCTGTTTGCCTCACCTGCTTATCCAAACACACGCACCCTGATGGGGTCCTGTGCAAGGGTTCAACCAAGCAAACACCCACACCCTCACCCACACCCGCTGTAAAATCCTAAACCTGGGAGATCACCGCCCAGAGGACTGGTTTTATGAATCCCGAACGCACCTCAGGAATCATGAACTCCTGGGTTGTTGTCAGCGTGCCATTTTGGCAGTTTGGTGATAAAACCCCGAGAATAAACCTCAGGGATCCTAGGACGTCTCTCACTCCTTCGTGTTCACACTGTTGCTTCCCTCACAGGTTTGTGTAAGCTCTTCTGAGCATGTACCAATGCTCTCTGGTTTCCTAGGCATCCGAGGCGCCGTGGTAAGCCCAGCAGTGAAATAACAGGGACCCACAGGCCTCGTCCACACGGAGCGGATATCCCAACAGAGGGCACAGACGTGAACCACAACACGCACAATTCGTAACTTATTCTTCTGCCAAGACGAGTGTGGGGTGCTGGGATCACAGAACAGACCATGTGATAAATTGGGGAGGACCTTGGCTCTTAAATAGATAACATCTGATATTTGGAAATCTTCTTTTTAAAAAAATATATTTTATTGAGTTTTTACAAAGAGGAAGGGAGAGGGATAGAGAGCTAGAAACATCGATGAGAGAGAAACATCGATCAGCTGCCTCCTGCACACCCCCCACCGGGGATGTGCCCGCAGCCAAGGTACATGCCCTTGACCGGAATCGAACCTGGGACCCTTCAGTCCGCAGGCCGACGCTCTATCCACTGAGCCAAACCAGTCTCGGCTGATATTTGGAAATCTTAATAAGCTGCAGTCTTCCGGACCATTCTAGAACATTCTTGAGGACGCATTTCTTAAAATCTTTATTGTTGAAAATATTACATTGGTCCTCCCCCACTCCCTGTATTAACTTCTTCCAGCCTACCCCCATCTCCCCCACCCCAGGCCCTCAGCACCTCATTGTCTGTGCCGGTGGGTTAGGCATATATGCATACACGTTCATTGGTTGATCTCTCCCCACCCACCCTCCCCTGCCTCCCCTCTGAGCCTGTTCATGCTCCTGTAGGACTCATTCCTATAATAGCGTCATGTTTGAGTGCTCTCGTGTGCAAAGGGAAATCAAAATATACCCTTCTCACGCAAATGGAGGGAGGGAAGGAAATCGCTGGGAAGAAGAAACCAATGTTGGGACGTAGATCCCTCCATCTTGTTTTGTGGAGTCATGTGACACAGGAGCGTTTTGGTTTCGTTGAAGCCGCCTGGGAGGTTTATTCATGGAGTTACAGCAGGCAGCTCAGCATATTTGCCCATTTTAGTTACGGGATGAAATAAGAGGTGCTGGGAAACGGATCATATTGTCACAGGGATGGGTCTGCTACACCTCAGTGCCCTACACCCACGGGGACAGTCACACGGGGTCGCTTTAGGTGCACATGGGAATATCACACAGTGCCTGGAGTTTCATATGTGACATAGCATGATGGAGCATGACCTTGGCACAGGGAGTGCCCACGACTCCATGAGAACCAGTGGCGATTTGGATCACCGTATTGTTAGAAACCAGGAGCGGGGCCTCCATGTTAACTAAAAACACCCTGCCTGTCTCCGGGAAATATAATTTTAGTGTTATTTTTCCTTTCGAAAGCATCGGTACCCTCGGATTAGGTACAATTTTCATCGCACCTTGACGTTTGCAGCGTTTGAATCAAATACACGCTGTGTTCTCTCGAGCACCACGGGTGGAGCCCCTTGTAAGTCGGAGACAAGACCTTTCTCCTCCCCGGAGCTGGCTCTGTGAGCAAACGGGGATCCTTGCAGCCCTCAGGAGGAGTTAAGTCATCAGAACAAGAGTGTCCTTGTGGCTCCAGCATGTAGTTCGCCCTCCAGAGTAAGCGTCTGGAAGATAAAGGCATGTTGTGGAGGGGCGATTAGCAAAAATCGTCTTTGTAATTTGCTTTAAGATGCTTAGCTGTATTTGGGGGAATATTTTCTCGTACATAGAGTATTCAGTTCTGTGAGGTGGGATTAGAAGTCTCCTGGGCAGGCCGGACCAGCACTTCCAGAACCTTGTTATTTTGGGGCGATTTGGGTTTAGGTCTTTTCTCCAGCACGGATTACGTTTGTGACATGGAGTCGGTCGGTTTTCCTGTGTGTGTTTCGCTTTCCCACGGACACACCGAGGAAGGAAATGATTCACAGTTAGAATGTCATGAAAATGACTTCAGATATGGTTAGAAAGGTGCTCCCATCCTTCAGAGACTATTAGACGAGATTCTGGTTGGTTGGTTTGTGTCTCATGGAACGTAAGATTTTTCTTACAAAACACCTGCTTTCCGTCTATCATTTCGTCGGTGCCTTTCCCAAACGTGACACCAGCATACGGTTTCTCGTGCGCGATGCCCTGGTAGGTAGCAGGCCCTGTCGAGTCCCCCGAGTTGTGTCGCTAGGACAGTTGGTTAAGAAGGTCAGGTGAGCTCAGGCTGGCGTGGCTCAGTGGTTGAACATCAACCCATGAACCAGGAGGTCCCGGGTTCGATTCCCGGTCAGGGCACATGCCCGGGTTGTGGGCTCGATCCCCAGTGGGGGAGATGCAGGAGGCAGCCGATCCATGATTCTCTCTCATCATTGATGTTTCTATCTCTCCCTCTCCCTTCCTCTCTGAAATCAGTAAAAATATATTTAAAAAGAGAAGGTGAGATGAAGTGCTGGTGGGCCCATGCAGGGGGTCTGGCTGGTCTCCATAGTCAGGTGACCCCACTTCATGGAGGGGGGTGATGTTAACTGAGGCAGGAAATGGGAGGAGACCCAGATTTGGGGGGAGCTCAGAGCGAAGGAGGTTGCTAACGGATTTGGTGCTGTGCGTAGAGTTTGAGGCAGATTCAGGAGAACACAGACTCTGGGAGGTAGACAGTGACAGCTGAGAGCTCACATACCCTTAGGAATGCCCTGGATCCAGCCTTTCAGATGGCAGCTTACCCGGCCGAGCCAAGACCGGTGCCTGGTGGCAGACGGTAAAACGCTCGGCTTGGTTTTCACCATCTCGGCTGGTGAAAAAGGACGTCCTGGGTTAGAGTGGTTCTTGTCTAGCGCTGGTAAGTGGAAGTGGTGAGAAAAAAAACAAAGCAATGTGATTTGCAAAGTGTCGGGATTTTAAGCAAAACAGCCCTTTTACCCACTGCCGCGTTTCAATGTGTAAATATAAAACCATTTTATATCCGCTGGCAAGCGCGCCCTTCCTGTTTCATACACAGCCGGGGCACCGCGCCAGGAACGGGGGCCAAGGCACGAATCCCCCGTTCTGGGCGATCCGGGATCCTTCCGATACCAGCCGCAGAGCAACCCTGCGAAACCTCAGCCCGAAGGAATTCCCCGGAGTAAGCAGAAACGGCCCAGCTTGGCGAGAGGTTATCAGACATCTGTTCATTTCCATATCAATAAAAGAAAATCTTCTTTTATGTGAAAAAAAAAAAAAAAAAAAAAGGTCCAGGAAGACATTCCTATCTGATTTGTTCTCAGTCACAGGCTCCGGGGCCATTTATGCCCCAGAAATACCAGGAAGATTAGCCAGACACACGGAGAAGGGTGGCCAGGAGTCACCCAGATGAAAGGAAGGAATGTGTCGCGGCTTTAAAAACACCAAGCGTGGCCTCGAAATAGCCAGGGCCCGAGTGAGTCTAGACTTGGAGATTGCATCTCTATGTTTGCATTTTCCCAGCTCCAAAACGGGGGAGGGAAAAAGAACCCCACTTAAAGGGTCCCCGAGAAGCCATTGTAAGGCACTCTATAAATAGATAGAATAGACTGCCTTCTGAATAGTTATTAACGACGAGACAATTCTAGCTGAAATCCAAGAACACGTGACTATTTTCGGAAAGCTTCCTTCGCATCTTTTCCATCTCAGAAGTATTCGCGGTGAAGGACCAGCTAACAGATGCTATCAGGAATGGAAAAAGTCCCGTAGCATGGATCATTCAAAGAAAAATTTCTGAAACATTTGAGGGATTACAAGAACGTTCCCTGGTAGAGCCATATGACAGCAATCTCTTCTTTAAGGCTTAGTGAGCTGTGGAATGATGGCATTGCATTCTACCAGACTTTTAATTGTGCACCAGCCAGGTCAATTTTTATAGCGACTTAATTCACTTTGTGAGAATCCCTGGCCCGTAGTAATTTCTCCCACACTCACTGCGGATAGGATTATTGCATTAGAAATGTGATTTTTAAATGGCCGAGGCTAGTCATTTGTCAGCATTTGGAGGGATTAAGTCAATAAAATTTAGGCAACATTATTGTTGCTCTTTGGCATGTCACAGATCGTACTATTCATCAGCGCGTAGTAATGGTGATGGTAATAATGATGATTATAAATGGCTCACAATTACCAGTTGGTAGGTGCTAGGCGCTGTGCTGAGACGCACCACGTGTACGCCCACGAACCTACATAAACCTCAGAGCAAAGTGAAGACGAACCCGATTCCTTTACCCTCGGATTTCCAGGTGATCGAAAACGATTTCGGTCACAAAAGGAAGCAGCATTAAAGATGCAAGGAACAGCCCTGACCAGTTTGGCTCAGTGGATAGAGCGTCGGCCTGCGGACTCAAGGGTCCCAGGTTCGATTCCGGTCAAGGGCATGGACCTTGGTTTCGGGCACATCCCCAGTGGGGAGTGTGCAGGAGGCAGCTGATTGATGTTTCTCTCTCATCGATGTTTCTAACTCTCTATCCCTCTCCCTTCCTCTCTGTAAAAAATCAATAAAATATATTTAAAAAGAGATGCAAGGAACAGAGACACCCCAAGATGCTTGCACCCCAGTGCCATTGAGGGTCCCCTCACTGTTACTGTAACTGCCCGAGCGGGAAGCTGAGCTGCAGAGAGTATGTTCTGATGCCTCCTCCTGGGCTCACAGATGGTAACTTCACTTCCAAGGTGGGGGTGGGGTGGGGAAATCGGTGAGTTGTCGAGGTTCTGAGCGGAGTCGTTTTCCCGGCTGGGAGGGAATGGAGGGGAAAGGACCCTCCTCGTAGCGAGCGTTCATCCTGTGCTGACCTTCAGCGGGCCGGCCCAGGGCCAGGGCCAGGGGCTCCCGGACTCCCGCTCTGTTCTTTCCTGGCCAAGACTGCATACTGGGGGGCCCCTGAGGGTCCACTCTCCTTTCAGGAATAGAACGCTGACTTCCTTTTCACCACTGTCTCCAGTCACAGGCTGAGGATAGCATCTTTTCTTGTTTCTTTGGTCAACCTCCTACCTGGTCTTGCCCTCCAGCAGGGCTGCTCTGGATCATTCATACTGACATGCACAACCAGAAACATCTTAACGGGTGTTCGCAGAGGTGCAGAGGGAGGGAGAACACACCGGCATTCCTAAATTACTCTGGAAATATTTATCAAAATAGTAAATCGGGCCCGGCTGGCGTGGCTCCGTGGTTGAGCGTTGACCTATGAACCAGGAGATCAGGGTTCGATTCCTGGTCAGGGCACAAGCCTGGGTTGCTGCCTACATCCCCAATGTGGGGCGTGCAGGAGGCAGCCGATCCATGATTCTCTCTCATCATTGATGTTTCTATCTCTCTCTCTCTCCCTCTTCCTTCCTCTCTGAAATCAATAAAAAAACTAAGTAAATAAAAGTAAAAAAAAAAAAAAAAAGGAAGCTCCTACTGACGTCCGTCCCCCATGAAAGCGTCACCCAAGCCCTTTTACCACCAAGTTCATGTGGACGCGCCCCTCCCCTGCTTCGCTGGGATGTGAGGTGGCCACAGCACGTCCCGAAGGTTTTCAGAGTCGAGGGAATAAGCGACAGGACAGAGATGCCAAGACGTGGGGCTGACGGTCACTTTGTGTATTAGCCTGGGGGATAGTTGGCATTATGATGATGTTGAATCTTTCCCAAGAGCGTGGAACGTCTTCCCATTTGAACCACTCGACTTTTCAACTATATTGGAGGTTTTTCTCGTACAGGCTTCGCACATTTTTTGCCCAATTTATTCGTAGGTTTTATGTCTTTTGTTGCTATTACAAATGAGCTCTTCACTTTCATTATCTCTCCTAACTGATAATTGTTTATATATAAGAAGGATAGTGATTTATATATAAATTTTATATCCTATTACCTTATTACATGTTATTCATGTATTCATTAGTTTTTAAAATTGGTACTCAAATTTTCAAGAGAATTTATCTTCTGCAAATAGAGATATCATTACTCTTTTTCTTTGCTGCTTTTATTCCTCTAATGATTTTCTCTTGTTTGTTACATTGATTAATGCTTCCAATACAATGTTAAATGGTAGTGATGTAGGGGTCTGTGTATAGTTTTTCCATGAGGTGAGATACTGGCATATGTATGTATACACACACACACACACACACACACACACACACATATATATTGAAACCACCATCAATTTCTATTTTACGTAGTGTTCTTAATGAGGAATGGCTGTTATATTTTCCCAAATGTCTTTCTGGTATTTAGGGAGATGATCATAAGATTTTTCTCCTTCTATCTATTATTATTGTGAATTATAATTGATTTCCTAATAGTGAACCATCCTTGCATTCCCGTAATAAACCCCACAATGCATTTTTTAAATATGATGCTGGATTCAGTTTGCTAATATTTTATTTATTGTTTTTGCTTTCTTTTTTTAAAAAAATATATTTTTATTGATTTCAGAAAGGAAGGGAGAGGGAGGGAGAGATAGAAACCCCAGTGATGAGAGAGAATCATTGATCGGCTGCCTCCTGCACGCCCCACACTGGGTATTGAGCCCACAACCCGGGCATGTGCCCTTGACTGGAATCGAACCTGGGACCTTTCAGACTGCGGGCCAATGCTCTATCCGTTGAGCCAAACTGGTTAGGGCTGTTTTTGCTTTTGTATTCATTTGCCAGTAAGCTCTTTTTACTCCAGCTTATGTGCCCAGCTACAATACTAGGCCACATTATAACCAAGCTATAAAAAAGGCTAAAATCCTTCCCCTGAAGTCTGTCATCAGAGACAGACCGGGAACCAGAGAGTTCCAGTGCAGTGTACCCAGTGCCAGGCTGGAGCGGTGGGGCTGCTAGGCGAGGCGCCCGCTGCCGGGCAGGGTGAGCAGGAGCAGCCTTGTGCACGGTGACACCCCGACGCGCCAGGCCGAGGGGGTAACAGGCTCGCGGCACACAGCGGTCACGCACGCTCCGTGCTCCTGGGAACCGGCGGTGTCTTGTCACCACAGCAAGGTGTTTGCCTGGGTGAGTGACAGGCTGGGAAGGAATGTTCCAGAAGGGTCCAAGGCTGAAGGGCCTTGCAGGCTGCCGTCTGTTATTATTATCGTGGCCATGGGCTGGCATTCAAGGGCCTACAGGAAGGGAATGCAGTGATTAGATACGGTCGTGTAGGAGGGATTGCTCTGATGGTGAGAGGGACGGGGTCCCGGTAAGAGGCCCCCTGGCCTGCGTGGACGATGGCGCGGACCCGAACTAAGGCAGGGGCAGTGGGAATGAAGGGACAGTGTGGACCTGACCAACCGTGGGCCCGGAAAACCCATGAAGGTGGCAGCGGAGCTGTGGGAGGGAGGGAGAGGAGGACGACGAGGCCTCCTCCCAGACCTCTGGCTAGGGCCGGCGTGCGGATGGGGCTGCCATTCATTGAACTGGGGAATACAGACAGAGGGTTTTTGTTACCGTGGGTCTGATTTTTGAGGATGGCTGTGGACAGTAAAATTGGGCTGGGCTCTGTAGAGCTTGAGGTGGCATGTTCCAGAGGGGTCCAAGCTGGGGGGGCTCTAGGGTGCAGGCGGAGCTGGAGATGGGGACCTGGGAGACATCACCCTGAAGAAGGTGGCAGATCCTCAGATGGGTGAGGTCTCCACGGAGCATGTGCAGAGTGGGACAGTAGGCACCCGAGCATGGAGCCGGGGACTCACTGACATTGAGGAGACGGGGAGTGGGAGGAGCCAGGAAGACAGACCTGGGAGAGGCCAGAGAAAGGGGAGGGACGTGGGGACCGTGGTGTCCGAGAAACCGAGGGAGGAGAGGGCTTCAGGGCGTAGAGCGATAAAAGGTGTGGAGGCAAGGACTGGGGTTTCCATTGAATCGGCAAATAGGGGGCCACTGGGGGTCTTTGCTAGAACATTCTGGCGCCCTGGGGAAGGACAGGCAATGACGGCGTGCAGGGGAGTGGACGGAGGGGAGGGCGTCGCGGCAGCATGCCAGGTGTGCAGGACGCGGAGAGGTTAAGAGACCCATTTTTTCAGGCTCTTATGACCTTCAAGGTGAAGACTGGGTCAGTCCTGCGGTGCAGACCCAGGCCACCTCACCAGTGTGCGACCCCGGGAGGCCGCTCAGCCGCTCTGAGCCTGGGGATTCCCGCTAGACCACGGGGGCAGGGACGGCACCGCGGCAGGGCTGCTGTGAGACCATATTCAGCCATCACTTCCTGCCTTTATTCCGGTGACATTGAATTTTATTTTATTTTTTTAATATATTTTTATTGATTTCAGAGAGGAAGGGAGAGGGAGAGAGAGACATCAATGATGAGAGAGAATCATTGATCGGCTGCCTCCTGCACGTCCCACACTGGGGATCGAGCCCCCAACCTGACGGGGAATCGAACCGTGACTTCCTGGTTCGACGCTCAACTACTGAGCCACACAGGCCAGGCCCAATGGAGTTGAGTTTTATTTATTTATAATATATTTTTTATTGTTTTTTATTTACAGAGAGGAAGGGAGGAAGAGAGAGTTAGAAACATCGATGAGAGAGAAACATCGATCAGCTGCCTCCTGCACACCCCCTACTGGGGATGCGCCTGCAACCAAGGTACATGCCCTTGACCAGAATCGAACACGGGACCCTTCAGTCTGCAGGCCGACGCTCTATCCACTGGGCCAAACCGGTTAGGGCCGAAGTTGAATTTTAGAAAAGGCCCCCTCCCGTCCCCCCCTCCCCTCCCTCTCCTTCCTCTCCCCTCCCTGTTGCCATTGCCCTGACACCAAGCGGAAAAGCACAGCCAGAGAAAACGCAACCTCCCAGCTCGCCTTTCGTGTTTCTTCACCTGCAAGGGACACCGCATCTCAGACTTGCGTTCATCGGTAGCAGGTGGCTCCCTGGGAAATGTCAGAAAGCTCAGTTGCTACAAACAGCGACTCCTTTTAGCAGAGCCGCCACGAATGTGGACAGAGGGTCTATCTCAGAGGGAAGTCCCTCCCTAAGCCCTGCCCCTCTCGGCCCTGCGGGGAGCATGGCAGGGAGCATGGCAGGGAGCATGGCAGGAGGCATCAGCTCCGGGTGAGGGAGAGCAGGCCTTCTCGGCTGCAGCACCAGGAATTTGGGCTTATCTGCCTTCCAATCCAGGGCTATCTTTCCCAGACGGTTTTCTCTGCAGTTATGCTTTGCTGATCCTATCGCATCCATTCCGACCAGAGCCCGTGAGAAGTCTGGAAACAGAGACCCCCTCCCCCACCAAGAAGCATTTCCTGCCCCATCGCAGCTGGCGGGCAGGCTGACCGCTGAGCGCTGAGCGGTGCGGGGAGCTCTGAGCAGCTGAGGTGGAAAGAGTCGCTATTTTTATGCTGCTGTCCGGAGGCTCTGGGCAGAGTGAGTTTTCTGATAAGCAGAGCTATGTCTAAACATATCTTAAGTGTGACAGACTAGGTGGACTGCCAAGGGCCTTTTAACCCAGCTTTTCTACTGAATGGAGTTCAGGCTCAGGGCTGTAACCAACCGCCAGGAGTTCTCGGGAAGAGTCTTACCTTTCCTTACAGCCTGCTTCTAAAATCTCTGCTTGGTTCTTACACAGAAAACAGCTTTATTTTTAAAGCTCGACCTGCAAAGGCTAACTTCAAGGCCACCTTGCTCCCACAGCAGTGACCGATGCCAACTGCCAGGCCTTCTCCATCTAACTGGAGCGTGATGTCTGAGGTTGGTCACGGCTGATTCAGGATTTTTTCCCCTAAGATAACACAGGAACTCATAGAACCTGGGCCGTCATTCCGTCTTTTAATCAGCAGTGATGAACGGCTCTGCCTTCCCGGGAACACTATCGTCTCTTTATTTTTTTAAAAAATATATTTTATTGATTTTTTACAGAGAGGAAGGGAGAGGGATAGAGAGCTAGAAACATCAATGAGAGAGAAACATTGACAAGCTGCCTCCTGCACACCCCCCACCAGGGCTGTGCCCGCAACCAAGGTACATGCCCTTGACTGGAATCAAACCTGGGACCCTTCAGTCCGCAGGCCGATGCTCTATCCACTGAGCCAAACCGGTTTCAGCACTATGGTCTCTTTATGGCGGTTGCTTTCTTTAGCGCTGTGATCACCACTTCCCCACGCCCCGCGCCACCCAACCGGTGGTTTCAAGCGGCATCGAGTCTGATTTATTAACCGATCAGAAACCACCCCCCCCCCCCACCACCACCACCAGCCAACACTGTTGAGCTACCTAACCAAATGGTTATACAGAAAACGGACAGTTGAATTCAGGCGAACAACTAGCACCTACCATTGTTGAAGAAAAATCGTCAGCTCTAGCCGGTTTGGCTCAGTGGATAGAGCGTTAGCCTGAGGACCAAAGGGTCCCGGGTTCGATTCCGGTCAAGGGCACGTACCTTGGTTGCAGTGTCTTCCCCGGCCTGGGCCCTAGTCGGGGCACGTGCAGGAGGCAACCAATCGATGTGTTTCTCTCACATTGATGTTTCTCTCTGTCTATCCCTCTCTCTCTCACTCTCCCTAAAAATTAATGGAACAATATAGAAAAGAAAAGAAAAAAAAAGGACAGCCAGCTGCCTGGCTCAGTTGTGTGTCTTTCAAGGAGGACGGCTTGATCTTGGACCCGGCAGCTGAAGAAGTGGCCTTGAATGTCCTCCCTGAGGCCCCACAGCTGTGAATGTGAGCATCCCTTGTGGCTCGTGGGCTGAGGGGTAGATGGGGGAGGAGAGAAAGGAGAGGAAGAAGGTGGTGGGGAGGAGGAGGAGGAAGCAGGAGACAGGAGAAAGAAACGGAAATAAAGGGGTGGGTGGTTGATAGGCATCGGAGATTGTCTACAATCCCAGATGTTTAGGTTCAAAAGGACTGTCCTGACCTAGCCTGTCTGGTTCAGTGGATAGAGCATCGGCCTGCGGACCGAAGGGTCCCAGGTTCGATTCCGGTCCAGGGCTCGATCCTTGGCTCTGGTCGGGAGCATGTGCGGAGGCAACCCAATGACGTGAGAGAGACACAATGGATGTTTCTCTCTCTCTGTCTCTCCTCCTCCCTTCCACTCTCTCTAAAACTCAATGGGAAAATATCCTAGGGTGAGGATTAATTGAAAAAAAAAAAAAAAAAGGAAAGGACTTCCTTAGGTTAAGACGAGGTGCAGGGGTCCCCAGCACTGATTAGCATGCGGTCTTGGTTTGCGCTTTCTTTCTCTTTTGTAAACCAGGAGGGCGGGAGTCGTGGTCTTTAAACTCCTCCAGGCCTGCGTGCTGTCTCTGAGGCTGCAGAGGAGCCCTGACTTGGTGGAGCCCCATCGTGGCCCCGATTCCAGAGGGGATGCCTCGCGAAGTCCCCAGGGGTCTCTGGCTGAACCAGGCGCCGGAGCAGGTCCGTGAGCGGCCAGGTCTGCGGGCCTCGGCCGGCGGGGCGTGTCCCCTGGTTGGCGCATCCGGACGACGGACGAGGGTCCCAGGAGCACCCGCATGGCTGATGGTTCTGTCTTTGGAATTTGGGCCACGAATGGACTGACAGGGTTCTTCCTGCTTCTTAACACAGCTGTTTACTTTACCGTCCTCTGTTTGTAAGCAGAAGTCAACTTGGGCAAACAAAGGGACAATGGACCTTAAAAAAGCAGTTTGGCACGGAATGCCTGAGAAAATGCATTGCCTTACTTCTCCGACAGCCCAAACTTGGTTTTACATTTAAACAAATGTGCTGCCCGTCCAGCGTGGCTCAGTGGTTGAGCATCGACCTATGAACCAGGAGGTCACGGTTCGATTCCCGCTCAGGGCACATGCCCGGGTTTCGGGCTCGATCCCCAGTGTGGGGCGTGCAGGAGGCAGCCAATCAATGATTCTCTCTCACTGATGTTTCCATCTCTCTCTCTCCCTCTCCCTTCCTCTCTGAAATCAATAAAAACATCTATATAAAAATAAATAAATAAATAAAAATGTGCCATACTCGTTAGGATTTAGAAATAATCTGTGGGGAGTTCCTGTGGGTAGCAATACCGGGACACCACACCTCCAAGCATTTTATTCCGCATTCCTGAAAAGTCCTCCCTCCGAATTTAACCCCAAGACCTTTTTTTAGCTCCCTTGTGATTTCTCCTTCCTTTTCCTACTCCTTCAAGTGTCTGGATGGGGCCCTAATGGCTCAGACCAATATTTACAGTCCCCGTGCCCGTGACTTGGCTGGAAGAACCCTGTAGCTTTCGATCCTGTGGTCTACCAACGAGTCAGCAAGGTCGATTAAGTTCTTACCGATTTTATTTTTTCTTTATCGTCAGCCCAGGTGGCCTCTTAAGCTGTCTGCTTCCTGCGAACGTTCCCCTCCTGTCTCAGCGGCAGTCATTTATATTTGTGTTTGAGTGCAAACACAACTCGGAGCACAGATAGGAGAAGCAGAGCTTCGCTCGGCCTCGGGCAGCCCAGGGCTCATTAGGAGGACGCACAGAGCAGCAGGGACCCCATTTATTGCCCTCGTTCTTTTACTTTCTTTTTCGTACTTGAGAAATAAAATAAGGTAAAAAAAATGTCAACGTCTTCCTCCAAGTTCCTCCTCCGAGACAGGCAGGTCCACACCAGGACGCTTTCTGCCCAAACCCTGCCCTGCCCCTCACAGCGGCTCAGCCTGCCCCCCCCCCCCCCCCAATAAGGCCGTCAGAGCGAATGCTTCTCTATGCAGAGCTCGCGTCTGACCCCATCCTCGAACCCAGTCTCCGCACTGACTTTCTGGGGCGCGCTCAGCGGCCAGCCACCCCGGCTCAGCAGGCCCCGGCTGCCCCGCAAACCCTCCCGTGCTCCCTGGACTGTGTTCTCAGCTGCTCCTCGGGGCTCCTCGGCTCTTGCTCCTGAACTTGCTGCTGTCATTCTGGGTGAAATCGCCCAGGAGGGGTCTTTCCTACGCCCGCAGGTGCGCGATGCAGGCGCCCCAGGGGTAGGAAGCGGGGCGTCTCGTCCCGGCTCAGGTTTGAGGCATCGGAGGCCAAGCTCCTAGTAGAGGTCAAGGCAGCTCCTGTTTGTGGGGGTCGGCGGTGCTACTTCACTTTGTAAAAAAAAAAAAAATTTAAATTCTTTATTGTTTAAAGTATTACCTAAGTCCCCTTTGCCCCCCATTGACCTCTCCCCAGCCACTCCCCCCTCCCCAGCACACGCCCTCGCCCCCCTCCTGTCTGTGCCCATTGGTGTTTAATGTGCTTTTTTAATGGAGTCTCGTGGTTATTGGGGATCCTCCCTCGTGCCTCTTGGTGGTGGTCAGGAAGGGGATAGCGATGATGGGGCGGTAGAGGAGCTGCCCAGGGTCCGGGCACCGGCTCCCCGCTCCCCGCTCCCCATCGGGCACTGAGAGGGTTTCTTCGTGCAGATGCATAGCCCTGGGATCTCCTGGACCCTGGGCCGGGCATGTGGTCATCGGAGGCGTTATTTTATGTTTTGTTTGGTGCTGAGCAGCCAGGAGACAGGAATTGTTTTTTTTTTTTTTAAATTACTTTATTGATTAAGGTATCACATATTTGTCATCAACCCCCTCCCCCCGTTCCCTTCCCAAACCCCCCCACACGCATGCCCCCACCCCCTGTTGTCCGTGATCACTGGTTAGGCTCATATGCAAGCACACAAGTCCTTTGGTTGATCTATCTCCCTTGTCCCCACCCACCCCTACCTTCCCTCTGAGGTCTGACAGTCTGATCAATGCTGTTCTTGTTCTTCAGTCTATGTTGTTCATCATTTCCCCTAGATGAGTGAGCTCATGTGATACTAGAAATACACTTATAGGAACCGAAAATGAGACAAGCAATAATGGTTATGCTGAGAGGCAAATGAGTCAGTCTATAGTGAGTTTCTTTCTGGGCCAACAGTTCTTTTGAGTCCTGGTTTCTATGTCCAACAGTTGTTTATGTGTACATAACAGCAATGATATTTCAGTTCTGGATGGTGGACAAATGGTGGTATTGCAGGTCCGACCCTCTCTGGTTTGGTCCTGGGCAATCTGCAGTGACGCATATCTGCTGACTGCTAGTATGGCAAGGCATCGTCAGCATCTTCCATCTCTGGACTGTTTCTCTTCTGACTTCATGGCTGGAGCACTCCTGTCAAGGAATTGTTTTTTAAATGCATGAATTCGCCAAGGATTTCTGGCCTTTTAAAAAAGGGAAGCTCAGGAAAGATGCAAGGTGTATAAGGTGCAAAAGGTCCTGGCAGGTGTGTAATAGGCCCTGTGTTAGCTACTCCCCCCAAGACGCTGCTCCCCTCTAGACACCAGATACACATGGGATCTCGTTCAGCTCTTTCACTCCCAATATAAGGCTCAGGGACACCTGGTGGCTCATCTCCTCCTTTGAGCCGTGCCTTCAACCACCGAGGAAGGAGCATGGCGGACAGGATGGCCACAGGTGATGGTCCTCCGGATTTCAGGTGATCCTTCCTTTGTAGGTAACATTGACCTCTGACTAGAACCTGGTGTGATGTACTTTTAACTCTCTGTACTTAAAAAAAAAAAATATATATATATATATATATATATATATATATATATATATATATATATAAATATACACGGAGTGGCCAGATTATTATGATCTCTGAACGCATAATAATCTGGCCACCCAGTGTATTTGTATCTCAAATGGGTACCAAAAGTATTCTAGACTTTTGCTGGAGATCAACCACCTATTTGCCCTGAGCTTTCTATCAGCCAGTGCAAAGGGGAAAACTGATCAGGTGCACGATTTATAGTATCGTTGATATCAAATAAATGAGGTACTCAAGAGAAGTACACTGAGTGGCCAGATTATTATGCGCTCAGAGATCATCATAATCTGGCCACTCCGTGTATATGTATATATATTTATTTTATTGATTTCAAAGAGGAAAGGAGAGGGGTAGAGAGATAGAAACATCAATGCTGAGAGAGAATCATTGACTGGCCGCCTCCTGCACGCCCCCTACTGGGGACCCAGCCCGCAGCCCAGGCATGTGCCCTGACCGGGAATTGAACTGTGACCTCCTGGCTCACAGGTGGATGCTCAGCCACGGAGCCACGCCCGCCGGGCTCTCTGGCACTTCTCGGAACAGGTGGTTTGCAGAGAGCTCTGCACACCGTTTGCCAGAACTTCTGCACAGACACACAGAGGTGTGGCCAGTTCCCCTGGCTCATGAACAAGGATGGGCCTGTCTTTATCGAGCCCTCATTCCCTCTACGGCAACACGGTGTCTTAATAAAAAGGGGGGGGGTGCTAAGTTACCCTATTCAGAGCTCTTTGGGGGGATGGATTGTGGCATGTCAAAACCACGAAGAAGCTGGGCTACTGTGGGTGCATGTTAGCATGACAGTGCATCGGGGACAGTGCAGACGGGGACATGGGTGAGTGGCTCATCTGAGCAGCCAGGAAAGCGTGTTTCGGAGCCTGGCGACCTCCCCGGCGACTTCCTGGCCTCCTTGTCTGAACGCCGTCTCTGTGGAGCCCTGGTCCCTCACTGCCTGTGGAGCCAAGGGTGGGCCCACTGCCCGTGGTTCTGATTTCACTTGTGGGGTGTGTGTGTGTGTGCATGCACATGGTGTGTGTGTGCATGCACATGGTGTGTGTGTGCACGTGCGTGTGGTGTGTGTGTTTCCCCCTGGCCTTCTGGAGATGGATGACGGTGGCGGGGTCTGGGCCTGTGTCTGATTAGTGACACGAGCCTTCCCGTGAGGCTAAGAGGAAAGTGCTCTCCTTAACCCCGGAACCTGGTCTTTCCTGTCTCAGGTTTAAGGGCCCCAGGTCCTGGGTCTCCGCTGAGAACATGAGGGCTTGGAGGGGGGAGAAGGGCGTTTTGTTCGGAGAGAAGGTGGAGGAGTTGCATGAAGAGCTGGCACAGGGCTGGGCTGGGCGTGGCTCCCCTCGGGAGGAGAGGCCTCGGGGGGGCTGGCAGGTGCAGCAGGGAGAGCCTCTGCGGAGTCTTCTTCCCCAGGGAGGCCACGGGGCCACCTCCCCCCACCGCCCTGAGGCAGGAGACAGCCTGGCCTCAGACCAGGCCTGGGCCCGCGCGGCTTAGTCAAGCGGTTCTGGAACATTCAGGAAACATTTAGAGCACCTACTAAGCGCCGGGCACTGCGTTAGGAGCTCGGAACTTTCAGGAACAACCCAATAACCGCGTGTGACCTCGGGGTTGTCCTCAGGGGTCTGGGCTGCATTTTAAACAAGAGGACGCAGCGTGAGGCTTCGCTAGCTCTCCAGGACCTGCTCTCAGCCCCTCAGTGCCCGCCTCCGGGCGGGCCTTTGTCAGTCACCCGCTGGGCTGTTTTTGTTGTTTGTTTGTTAATCCTCGCCTGAGGATATGTTTTTTTCCATTGATTTATTATAGAGAGAGTGGAGAGGGGGGAGAGAGAGAGAGAGAGAGAGAGAGAGAGAGAGAGAGAAAGGGAAACATGGATATGAGAGAGACTCATCGATTGGTTGCCTCCTGCACGTGCCCCAACCGGGGCTGGAGATGGAACCTGCACCCGAGGTAGGTGCCCTTAACTGGGAATCGAACCTGAGACCCTTTGGTGTGCGGGCCGACGCTCTACCCACTGCACCACACCAGCCAGCGCCTCCCAGCGGTCTTTAGTCCAAGTGACTGGATTAGGCCCCCGTGACTTCATTAACTCACTCATTCACTTGTTCGTCCCTCAGGCGCCTGTGAGCCCTCCCGAGTGGACTCGAGAAGCAGCCTTTGGTCTCGAGGGGTCTCCCAGCTCGTAGGGGACACAGGCAGGTCAACAGACAGGCCCCGCTGAGGGACCGAGGCCACAGGGCAGGCGTGGCGGGCGGGCGGGGCCGACCCCTCGCCTGAGCCTCACGGACAAGCAGGTGTTTCCCTGGACAACAGGGCGGGGGCGGGGGGGGGGGCCTCCTGCAGACCCGCAGCTGTGGGAGCCGAGGCCTGGAGCACCTGCGGCCACGTGCATGTGCGTGCGCGTGAGCACGTGTGTGTGTGCGTGTGCGTGAGCACGTGTGCGCGTGCGTGTGCGTCTGGCCTGGCCCGGCAGCCGCCTCCCGGCCCGGCACTGCAGCCCGGGGACCAGCCGGCGGGGGACAGTCCCGCCGCAGCGTGGACAGCGGACAGCGCTGGAGGGAGGCCACCGGCCGAGACAGTAAGAGACGCTCCCCACGCGTTTAAAGGGGCCCCGCGCCTCTGAGACAGCCGGTGTGGCTGGGACTTCGGTTTTCCTGGGAAATACTGGGTGCCAGGTTCTCCGTTTCTAAGCGTGGTCTCTCCTTGGTGTGCACCTTGACCTTCAGATGCTGGCGGTGGAGAGGGGGCGGGGAGAGGGGATTTGAATCTCTTTAAAAACCGAGGGAGTCAAACGCTGGCCTGAACGCTGTGCTCGTTTTTCTGCCTGAGGTGGGAGGAGAGAGCAAACGGGAGGAGCAAGTCACAGAAAGTGTCACGCACTAGCCCTCGCCGGTTGGCTCGGTGGATAGAGTGTGGGCCTGCGGACTGAAGGGTCCTGGGTTCGATTCTGATAGAGGGCACGTACCTCGGTTGCAGGTTCCCCAGCCTTGGTCAGGCGCGTGCGGGAGGCAGCCAATCCATGTGTCTCCCTCACATCGATGTTTCTCTCTGTCTCTCCCTCTCCCTTCCACTCTCTCCTGGAGTGACAGCAGATTCCCTTGTCCACTGTGGGTGAGATGGGGCGCGGCCGGCTGCCTCTACCCCCCTCGCTTCCCCCAGCCGGCGGGACGGGGAGAGGCTGAGAGCGGGTTATGGTGCGGGAGAGGAATTCTCCAGACCTCTCTGGCTCTCTCCACAGCAGAGTTTCTCCTCTTTATCGCTTCCACACACAAATTCAAACCCTTTTCCCCTTTAAATCACTTTTGTGCTGGTTAACCTCTTCACCCTGATTTTCCCTCCCTTCTTTCTTGCCTCTTTCTAGTAGTTTCCGCTAATGGACCACCTGGCTGACATTGCCCCCGGCTTTGTGGGGCGCAATTAGCGCTCACCCCGATGGCGGCCTCGCCTGCAGGACACGGTGGGCCCAAGTCTTTTCATCGGAAAGTGGGTTATCGATTAGCGCCGATGCCAATTTAAGGCGCAGGCTCTGGCCAGACCCTCTTGATCTCATTATGGTGTAAATTTTCAAGATGGTATCACAGGAGCTCAGAGAATTCAGGAGAGGAAAATGTAGTAGTAAAGGAAAAAAAAAACACAGAAATCCCCGTCCTCAAGAACAGGAATAGTCCTTTTATTACATTATAACCCCAGTAAAAATGACACGGCTCCGTTCCGAAAAGAAACACGTGTGTGTGTGTGTGTGTGTGTATGTGTGTGTATATATGTGTGTATGTGTGTGCGTGTGTGTTTGTGTGTGTGTGTGTGTGCGTGTGTGTGGAGGTGGGTTGGTTGGGAGCATGGTGACAGTGGCCACAGGTTTGAAAGTGCTTTCTGGTTTTGCTTTCCTCTTTTGATTTTTTAAAAGATTGATTTCCCTGGGAAATGATGACTTTAGGGGGAAGATGAGACTTATATTTTCCATGGCAGATCCTTCTACGCTCAGCTCTGTGAGACGGAGGGAGGAGACGGGACCCCTGAGCTGGGCGAGGAGGGAGCCTGGGCCGCCGGCCAGCTGTTGCTAATTCTGAACATTTGTGTAACCGTCTTCGTGTGGACATAGTTTGTGTAGGCCAGTGGTCGGCAAACTCATTAGTCAACAGAGCCAAATACCAACAGTACAACGATTGAAATTTCTTCTGAGAGCCAAATTTTTTAAACTTCAACTTCTTCTAACGCCACTTCCTCAAAATAGTCTCGCCCAGGCCGGCCGTGGTATTTTGTGGAAGAGCCACACTCAAGGGGCCAAAGAGCCGCATGTGGCTCGCGAGCCGTGGTTTGCCGACCACTGGTGTAGGCCAAAGTGTTACACAGAAAAGAATAAGAATGTAGCTCGGCTGGTGTGGTTCAATGGTTGAGCATTGACCTATGAAACTGAAGGTCACGGTTCGACCCCTGGACAGGGCACATGCCCAGGTTGCAGGCTCGATCCCTAGTGTGGGGTGTGCAGGAGGCAGCTGATCAGTGATTCTCATCATTGATGTTTCTCTCTTCCTCTCCCTTCCTCTCTGAGATCAATAAACATATACTAAAAAAAAGAAAAAGAAAAAGAATGGGAGGTTTTATTTTTTTTAATAGCTTTATTGAGATAGTTGGCATGCCAAAAAATTCGCCTGGCTTAAATGTACAAGTCAGTGGGTTTTAGCTTATCTCCAGAATTTTGCAGCCATTAGCATCATCTGATTTTAGAATACTTTGTCACTCCAGGAAGAAATGTGTGGCCATTAGGAGCCAACCCCCCCCCCCCCCCCGCACCCCTTCCCCCCCCCCCCCCCCCCCCCCCCGCCTTTCCCAGCCACAGGAAACCCCTAATTCACCTTCTGTGTGTGTAGATTTGCCTGCTCTGGACGTTCCATACACACGGAATGTGGCTTTGTGACTGGCCTCTTTCACTTGGAGCCGTGTTTTTAAGGCTCACCACGTGGGTCCGTGGGCCAGCCTCCGTTCCTTTTTACCGCCAGGTGGCCTTGCGTTCTGTGGATACTGCGTGGCACGTGTCTGCTCATCAGTGGCTGTCTGAGTGGGTAAGAAAAATGCTGTTATGAACATTTGTGCATCAGTCTTTGTGTGGACATAAGCTTTTTTTTGTTTTTTGTTGTTGTTAATCTTCACCTGAGGATATTTTTTCATTGATTTTTAGAGAGACTAAAAAGAGAGGAAAAGACGGAGAGAACCATCGATGTGAGAGAAACACATCAATTGGTTGCCTCCTGCACACGCCTGACCAGGGCCCGGGCCAGAGAGGAGCGTGTAACGGAGGAGGTACATGCCCCGGACCGGAATCAAACCCGGGACCCTTCGGTCCACAGGTCAGTGCTCTGTCCACTGAGCCAAACTGTCTTGGGCTGGACATAAGCTTCTTAAAAAATATTTTTATTGATTTCAAAGAGGAAGGGGATCGAGCCCGCAACCTGGGCCTGTGCCTGGGAATTGAACCATGACTTCCTGGTTCATAGGTCAACGCTCACCCACTGAGCCACGCTGGCCAGGGTGGACATAAGTTTTCATTCCTCATGGGTAGATCCTGGCAGTGGAATTTTTAACGTTTTGAGAAATGTTCACATCATTGTCTGAAGTGTCTGCCCCTGTCCGTTCCCACCAGCCGCGGGTGAGGACTCCTGTCCACGCTGCTCTCCGGTAGTTGCTGTTGTCTGTCTATGGATTCTGGGCTGCGTGCACAGTGGTACCGCATTGCGGATTTGACTTGCATTTCACTGATGACTAATGAGGTTGATCGTCTTTTCATTTGCTTATTGACCATTCATGTTTCCTTTGGAGAAATCTTTAATCAAATCCTTTGTCTGTGTTTTTAAAATTGGGCTTTGTTGATACTGAGCTTGTAGGAGGAGTCTTTTGTTTTTCTTTTAATGAAAAGCTTTATTTTTTTCAGATTTAAAAACATATTTGTTAATTAAATTGATTGGGGTGGCATTGGTCAACATGAACAAATGGTTTCAGGTGTGGGTTTCTATGTTATAAGATCTGTATAGCACCATGTGCCCACACCCACAGTATGAGTCTTCTATGTGCTCTGGATAGAAGTCCCTTATCAGATACTAGTGGCCCGGTGAGCGAAATTCGTGCACATTAAAAGGGGATTAATTAGAGGAAATAATTTAATGTTGCTATTTGCCCTTTCTCTATAATAGAAGTGTCAGAGATGAAAGAGAATTAGTAAAATGTATATGAAAACCTTCCTCCTGTCAAGAGTCTGGGGCGTACCACGGGACCCAGAGTCAAGTCCTTGACCACCCACATTCACCTCAAAATCGAGTGAGACCCAGACCTGGCTGCCCCTCCCCCATTGGGCTAGATCTAGACCCAGCCAGTCCCACCCTTGTCAAGCCCCGCCAGGCAGGGGACGTAGCCTCAGGTGCCCTGGCCTGGCGCAAGAACAGGGGGCGTGGCCTGAGGTCCCCCAGACCAGACTGGGGCAGGGGGCGTGCCTTAAGGTCCTCCATCAAGCCCTGCCAGGTGGGGGACACAGCCTGAGATCCCCTGTCAAGCCCCACTGGGTGGGGGGCATGGCCTGAGGTCCCCTGTCAAGCCCTGCCAGGTGGGAGGGTGCAGCCTCAAGTCCCCCGGCCCAGCACCGAGAGGGGGGCGCAGCCTCAGGTCCCCCGTCAAGCCCCGCTGGGCGGGGGAGCGGCCTGAGTTCCCTCGACCCAGCACTGGGGGTGCACCTTGAGGTCCCCAGTCAAGCCCCGCTGGGGGGGGCACGGCCTCGGGTCCCCTAACCTGGTGCTGGGGTGGGGGGAGCAGCCTGAGGTCCCCTAGCCCAGCACCAGGACAGGAAGTGCACCTTGAGGTCCCCCGTCAATCCCTGCTGGGCAGGGGGCGTGGCCTCAGGTCCCCTGGCCTGGCACTGGGACAGGGGGGTGCGGCCTGAGGTCCCCCAGCCTGAACCCAGGGCTGGGGGTGCGGCCTGAGGTCCCCTGTCAAGCCCCACGGGGGTGGGGGAGGGTGTAGCCTCAGGTCCCTGCTGATTGCTAGTTAAGGCTCCTTATGGGAACTTGGCCTCAGCTGTGGGTGCAGCCATCTTTGTGACAGTGATGGTCAATTAGCATATTCCCTCTTTATTAGATAGGATGTGATTGGCCAGTATTTTCCCTAATCTGTGAGTTATCTTTTCACTTTCTTGATGATGTCATTTGAAAAAGGTTTTATTTTTGGTGAAGTCCAACTTGTTAATTTTTCTTTTATCGCTTTGCTTTTCGTATCGTATCTAAGAAATCGCTGCCTAACCCCAGGCCGTGAAGATTTATACTTACATGTTCTCCTAAGGGTTTTACAGTGTCGTCTCTGACTTAAGTCTAAGACCCATTTTTGAGCTCCGATCATCCATTTTGCCCTGTAGTAAGACATTGGTCCAGACTCATTCAGGTTTCAACAAGATAGATCTAGGATTCCACTGGATTATTTTCTTTTCTGCTCTTTATTTTTTAACAAAACACACAGAGTGGCCATTACACGCTGGGTAGAGTCAAGGTTCCAGAGATTGACGTGAGAGTTGGCCCGCGACAGGCAGGGGCTGGAGACCCTGCCAAGACCTCTACCATCAGCGGAGGGGGGAAGCTGTCACAGGCAGCTCGGGGGTGGGAGACGGACTCCAGGCCTTTGGCACGAAGCACAGGAAAGCTCGGCCTCCTGACCAGCGTCGGAGGTGACAAAGCCGACGAGCGTCCGAGGGAGGCCGGGCGGCGGGCACAATTGAGTCATTGTGGCACCAGGGCAGTCGGCCAAGCGAGCTGTCAGAGGCAGACAGCGATCAGGTTGGCTGGGTGCTGTCATGTACTTATCTGATAGCGCTGTCTCTCCATTCCTGCTCGTGGGGTTTTCATACCCCACCCCTCAGCCTCCGGCACAAGGCGTAGGAGCTTTCTCTTTCTGTGTGATTTTTTTAATCCTCACCCAGGATATGTTCCCATTGATTGTTAGAGAGAGTGGAATAGGGAGGGAAAGGCAGAGAGAAATATCGATGTGAGAGAGACACATTGACTGGTTGCCTCCTGCACGTGTCCCAACCAGGTACATGCCCTTGACCAGAATCGAACCTGGGACCCTTCGGTCCTCAGGCCGACGCTCTATCCACTGAGCCAAACCGGCCAGGGCCATAGGAGCTTCTTAAGCTCACCTCTGGTTTTCCCCCCAAGATCAGGGGGGAAGTAGGGGAAGGTGAGATGCGGGGCTTAGTTTTACCCCAAACCAAGACTGGTAACTCAAGCTAGAAGTTGCTAGATGCAATGACCTCAGAGGATGTTGTTCCCTCTGGAGGCACAACTGCAAAAGCAAATTGAGTGGTAGGCTGTCAGGATGAACTTGAGTGCTTTGTAACTTGAGCTCCAGGCCGGGTCTCAAAACGCTTCGGGCGCCTGGCCAGACACAGCTCAGCTCTACAGCGAATTGAGTGATAATGGAGAGGGATTGTGGCTTGGCCTTGGGTGCTGATCTTGGCATTTGTCCACACACATGTGACTCACCGTGTGCACACACACAATACACCGACGGTGTGTGCACGGACTCTCGAGGAAGCTGGTTCATGTTTACTGTTCCTCCACCCGCCGTTTGATTTTAGAATCTTGGGGAAAGGATTGAAAAATCAATTGTATCCATCCCTCCTGCATATAGAGAAGGAAAGAGCCAATATTTAGAACAGTGAGTTTATGCAGCACATTAAAATGGACCATCGGTTCTCATCACAGAACGATGCCCCGTGGTGGACCCTGAGCGGGCAGTTCCTCCTGGGCGCAGATGCAGTGGGCTTTCCAGGGGGCCTGTTATTACACGCTAGAGGCCCAGCGCACGGAATGCGTGCACGGCTAGTGTCCCTAGCGGCTGCTGGCCGGACCTCCCTTCCTGAGGTTGGCCGGCCGGCCCCGCCCCCTGGTTGAACTCCCGGTTGAGGGGACAATTTGCATATTAGGCTTTTATTATATAGGATGGAGTGCACCTGCCCCTGCTGTCTCCGGGAGCAGAGGCTGTGCCGCGAGGGGCGGATGGTTCTGTGGGTGCCTCCTCCCACGCCTGCGAGGGTTGCAGCGCAGTTGCCGCTCTTGCGGCAGATAGAGCCGCGTGCTGCACGTGCCCTGCTTGGCCCCGACAGCCCGTCTGTTCCCTAAACCTTTCTCTGGGCATTCGCGCCCCAGGACGGTGGGAAACCATATGATTTTAGATTGGAACCGAAGACGCTCAAATCCACCGCTAATTTTCAGAGCCAATTTTTGCGTGTACTGCTTCTCTGGGATTATGCTAATCATGCCATTCAGATTCCATCCAGCCCGCATCTCCGAGCGCCTGCTGTGTGCGAGGGCGGCGGAGACACTGAATGAGACCTCGAGAACAGCATACTGACAGGAGCGTCTGGACAGTCTCCAGAGAGGCCCGTTGTGTATCTAAACGGAGTCTAAACATCCGTTCCCGGTTGTCTCGCTTCTCTGAACGTCAGCGCTGTCCTCAGCCGGTGGGCGCTGTGGTCTCTCTCTCTTCTCTGCAAAGCCTGGGGCGTGGCACGTTGCAGGTCTCATGTCACCGGAGTGGGCAGCCAGCTGGTAGGTTAGTGACCAACGTCAGGAACTCCATTTGCCGCCAGTTTACTTGTACATCTCATGTTTACATTTTTCTCAAAATGGGTCCCCTCCCCCCCACCCCCCCAAACTATGCTAGTTTCCTAAGTGATGGCGACAGGGACAAAGTTCCCATCCATACGTCATGGGCTGAGTTGGGTTGTGGAGATGCTGGCAGCTGCTTCCTTAGCCCCGGGTTAAAGGTCATGCCACTAGCACCTTCCTGAGTGTACTTTCTGCTGTATTTGGGTGTAACTCACATCAGGGACACAGCCTTAGTCAGTTCCCCCTGGGAGGAGGCCACCTCTCGCTGTCTGGGAGGTGGAAGGAATTTCAATAACTTACTGTTGACAGGAGTTGTTTTTAGAGAGTGACCCTGAAGGGTTGAGAGTGGGAGGTCACGGGGTCAGGAGTCGGAACACCTGCGGGTTCTGGTCCCGCCCTCTGCTCTGAGAGTCACGTGGTGGTGACTGACACCTTCACTTTGGCCTTCTGTAAAGTGGGAGTCTGCTTACCTGTTCTGCTTACCTTTGTGGCAAAAATCAAATGCGACAGACCTGGCCGGTTTGGCTCAGTGGATGGAGTGTCTGCCTGTGAACCAAAGGGTCCTGGGTTCGATTCCAGGCAAGGGAACGTACCTTGGTTGCAGGCTCCTCCCCGGCCCGGGCCCTGGGCCTGGCTCGTGCAGGAGGCGACCAATCGATGTGCTTCTCTCTGTTTTACCCTCTCTTTTCCATTCTTTCTAAAAATCAATGGAAAAATATCCTCGGGTGAGGATTAACAAACAAACAACAACAAAATCAAATGCAACAGGGAAGTGTGTCCTCAGTTCCAGCGCCATCCTTATCATCGTCGACACCAAAAGAACGACGATAGAGCTGAACAGAAGGTGCAGTACTTTTCTGCCGGTTGAATTCTCTAAAATACAAGAGAACAGACCTCGGGGTGCCTGGTGGGTGGCTGATGGCGTGGCGTGTCTCTGTGGTCCCTTGCTCTGGGCCAGCCTGGTCTCCCACAGTCAGTCTTACCTCCGCCCCTGATGCTCCACCCGCACCTCGCACTGTGGTTCCCAAGTGTGTTTTCCAGCACCGGCTCTCCTGGCATCACGGACCGGCTCCCCGCCTCCTCCTCCCACGGAGCGGTGAGCTTCCTGTGAGGTCGCCCACCAGCCGTTCCCAGCTCGTCTCCTGCGTGTGCGCTGGGCTCCAGACCAGACGTTTTAAACGTCCGCGTGCTCCAGAATCACTTGGAAAACTTGTTAAAACATAGATTGCTGAGCCCCACCACCAGAGCAGGTCTAGGATTGGCCTGAGAACTTGCTTTTCCTTTAAAAATGTATTTTCATGGATTTCAGAGAGGTAGGGAGAGGGAGGGAGGGAGGGAGGGAGGGAGGGAGGGAGGGAGAGAGAGAGAGAGAGAGAGAGAGAGAGAGAGAGAGAGAGACAGAGACATCAATGGACCGAGCCTGCCACCCGGGCATGTGCCCTGACTGGGAATCGAACCGTGACCTCCTGCCTCCTGGTTCATAGGTCGATGCTCTAGCCCAGTGGTCGGCAAACTCATTAGTCAACAGAGTGGCAAACCGACCACTTGCTCTAGCCAAACTAGACAGCTGTGGTTGAACAGACCTCATATTCTCCCTTGAATTTCTTTTTAGTGCTTTTTCCTTCATTTGAATACTCTCCTTGGCTCATTCTGCCCATCAGAGTCCTGTGCATCCATCAGAGAGGCCGCCCTGGCCGGGAAGCGACTGCCGCTCCTCCGGATGGCTGGCTGTGCGCACCCCCTCTTTTGACCGCCCACGAAACTGTACCTTCCATCAGCGCCGCCCAGGCGCTGTGGTTACCTGTATTTGGTCTTATTTCCCCCTTCTGCATGGTAACCTGTTCGTGAGGAACAAAATACTGGAAAAAAACAGCTTTTGAGATAAGAAACCCGACTTCTGGCTCATCCGTTCTGCATTTAGAGATTCTGGCAAATGCCCGGACGCTCCTGCAGGGCAGGCGTATGTCTTGCCCATTTTGGGATTCTCCGCAGCCCCCGACTAATTCCTGGATCGTAGTAGGCCCTTCGTACATATTTGTTGAATGAACAACAAGCTGAAATGCTCGAGACGGTGCAGGCCTGAGAAAGACAGCGGCCTCCACGGAGCCGCCTCCCCTGCACGCCTGCAATCCTCTCAGAAACGTGGGCCTCCAGGAGAGCAGTTATTATTTTTAATGAACTGGTGTGTGGCATAGTTTAAACCTATTTATTATCCCTCAGCACTTAGCCTTGAGTAGCCTGCATCAGGCGGAAAGATCAGAGGCGGGGCGGGCCTGCCCATCCCCAGGGCACTACTTTTGCAGAGCGGAGGACTTTGAAGAGCCAGGAAGGCTGATCTTTGATTTTAGAGCAATGTAATTATAGTCACCTTGTTCTTAACAGCACACACTCACTCTGCAGACATTGCTCGCGGCCAGTGACGGGAAGGTTCGAGAAGCAAGGGAGGAGAGGTATAGGTTGTTTTTGTTTTTAAAACATATTTTTATTGATCTCAGAGAGGAAGGGAGAGGGAGAGAGAGAGATAGAAACATCAGTGATGAGAGAGAATCATTGATCGGCTGCCTCCTGCGCGCCCCACACCGGGGATCAAGCCTGCATCCCAGGCCTGTGCCCTGACCGGGAATCGAATGTGACCTCCTGGTTTGTAGGTCAACGCTCAACCACTGAGCCGCCCCATGGCTGGGTGAGGTATTCTTTTTTAAGGATTTATTTTCAGAATTTGATTTTCTTAATATATAAATGTAAATAATGCTCACTGTAAACAAAACAGTACAGAAATAGATACCCAAAGTTAAGTCTCCCCCGGGGAAGTATATTTTTATAACTTGAAGTGATATGTAGAGTTTTGACGTTTTAATGCCTCAACCGTAAAAGGAACAAGGCTCACCATACAGACCCTGATGGGCCAGTTTCTCTGGGGTGACCCCCACACGGTTTCCTGATACCCTCCCAGTTACTAGCACGCTGCACATCCCCGAATCTCACAGGGGTGTTTCAGCGTCTCCCTATTTCCCTGTGGTTTCCAGCTCACGCAAGCAGATGCCCTCAATCCGGCCCTGGGAAGGAAAAGCTAAGGGATGCCATCATCTTTGGGGATTTCCCCTCCCTTCTCCCCGTCCTTCCTTCTCCCAGCAGATGCTGAGTGCTCCCTCCGGGCTGCCTCCCTCGGGCACTGCGCCAGGCAGGCGTCAGGGGACAGTGGTGAGCAGAGCAGACCTGGCCTGCCCTTGGGGAGGCTGGGATCCGGGGAGCAGTCAGTGCAGTCTCCGGAGCCAGAGGGCCTGAGTTCGAATCCCAGATCAGGCACTTCCTCGTGGCGCTGGGCCTCAATTTTCTCATCTGTAAAATGGGGATAATGACATTACCTACCTCAAAGGTTATTGTCGGGATTAGAATAAGCAACATGTAAAATGGTGAGAGCAGAGCCAGGACTTGGTAAGCGCTCACTAAATGTTAGCTATTATTTACAGTTGGGGTGGGGACAGGCATTAAGTGAGGACTAACAAAGAATGAAGGTTTAAACCGAGACACGTTCTACAAAGGAAGGATGAGGGACGCTGAGAGGGTGTCACAGGGGGCCTAATTTAGAGTGGGAGTCAGCAAGCACCTGAGCAGCTGGTGGGGGGCGGGAGGCCTGAGGGGCGGGGAGTGTGAGCTGAGGCTGCAGCCCCAAGCGGGGCGGGGCCCAGGGGCGTCTAGTTCGCCTCATTCATGTTAGCGATGAGGCAACAAAGGCCGAGGATTACTGCTTTTCCCGGGTTAAGACTGGTGACGAGCCACGGCAAGACACACGTGTCCTTACGCCCAGAAACCCCGTCCCTTAGACTTTTACCGCTTTCGGTTCTTATCTGATGCAAATCTAAGTGTCCTCAGCCTTGAGCCTGGTGGGGGGCGGTCCTCATACCAGGAGGGGGCAGAGTGGTGGTGACTAGGATATCCCCTGTGCAGGCGCACACAGACCTCCCGCCACCCCCCCTTCCTCTCACCCCCGCCTTCCTTCCTGCCTTTCCTCCGGGGGCGTAGGGCTCAGGTGTGTGCTGGATGGTTGTGGGTAACTAGCTAAATTAGGGGAGAATTCAGGCTGCTCCTTTGTTTCCAGATTTAAATAATCTGTTCTATGTGTCTCTTTAGGTATGTCTCATTCCACCCACCCATCTACCCGTCCCTCCCTCCTTCAATCCCTCCCTCCCCCAACTCCTCCCTCCCTCACTCCTTCCATTCCTCCTTCCATCCTTCTATCCCTCCATCCCTCCCTCCCTCCATCCATCCATCCACCCACCCATTCATCCATCCATCCATCCATCTATCCACCCATTCATTCATCCACTCATTCCTCCATCCATCCGTCCGTCCATCCATCCATCCATCCATCCATCCATCCATCCACCCACCCACCCATCCACCTACTTGTTCATTCACTTATCCATGCAGTCCACAAGTAGTTACCGAAGGGCAGCTGTAAGTCACGCATGTGTGCAGGTATTTTTGATAGTCACCTAACCAGGCCTGCTCTCTGCCTGCATGAAGCGTATACAGCCCATCGGCAATAACTCCACAGCAGCTTGTCACGTGTCCACACGTCATACGTGCGCTCAGTATATGGGATTCAAACAAGTAGCAGAGGTGGTCCTAACCTCACAAGGGATGGGCAGTCTCATTGGCCCACCAGGCTGTTCCTGTACTGGCTTATTGATGCTTAATTTCCAATATAGGGGCATTGAGATCCCCACACCTCAGATCTCCCCGTCACCGATGCCCAGGGAGGGACTGGCACAGTGGCCGCAGCACACGGCCGCCGCCGAGGAGCAGAATGGCAGGAGCCGTCTCTGTACCCCCCTTCTGGTCTCCTGGGCCCGGCTGATCTTGTCTAGAGCCCTGATAATCTCCCAGACAAAACATTTAAATCTTCTGCAGCTCTAGGGACTCTGGGGAAGGAACAGTGTGGCTGAAATCCTAAATATTTTGGAATATAATTAATGCAAGTGTTGCCCGGCAGATGCTGCTCACCACAGCCGCCCCCCCGGGAGAGTGGCCGAGATCCTTGCATATGGAAATGGGCATGTGCACGCATACATTTCTCCAGCCTCCCCGTTCCGTTTCCTCCCCCTTCTGGGGCTACCCTCAGCTTCCCCCCTTCAGTCCCTGCTTGCCTTCACATATATATTTTTTTGTCTTTGTTTTTGGAAAAGGAAGAAAATGATCACTGTCTAACCGACACAGGCTCGGATTATCATTGTTATTTCTCCCAGGGGAGCTTGCCTTGTCATAGAAACCAAAGCTTCAATCCAAAGGAATGACTCTCTTAATTGTTGACTTTCAAATGTGCACAGGGCTGATTTGGGGGGGTACCGTATTTTCCGGCGTATAAGACGACTGGGCGTATAGAAAGATTTTCCTGGGTTAAAAAGTCGTCTTATACGCCGGAAAATACGGTAATAGGATTTCCCATGCATTATTAAAAAAATGTGCTTTTATTTCAGGGAGGAAGGCAGAGGGAGAGAGAGATAGGAACATCCATGATGAGAAAAAAAATCATTGATCGGCTGCCTCCTGCACGCCCCCTACTGGGGATCGAGCCTGCAACCCTTTACGGGAATCGAACCAGGGACCCTTCAGTCCGCAGGCCGACGCTCTATCCGCTGAGCCACACCGGCCAGGGCTTTCCCATGTGTTTTTGAAATCACAGTGAGTAGTCCTAGGCATACCTGGCTCTGTTGGTGAGACTGTAGTGCCAGGCATTTTCCAAATTGGGTGAGGGTCATTGTGCTACCCTGGCCATCTATTTTGGTGGAAAAGGTGACTAACTGTGTTTTTAGAAAATGTTTAGTAATCCCACACCACGTGCTCAGTATCACGTCTACGACAACCCCGAGAACGGGCATTGCTACCGCATTTTGCCCACGAGGCAGCCGGATATCAGGGCAGGTAAGGCACCTGCTCGAGGCCACAGGGCTGAGAAGTAGCGCTGGGCGTGGCCTGGGCCGTGGGTCGGGATCCGCGAGTGAAATGCGGTCTCCATATCCGCCGCCTCAGCTCCAGAGTTTCGGGTTAGCACAGGTCAGCTTCCTTTTGAACTAACGTGGTTAGGAGGTGGATAATGCCACGCCGGAAATAAAACAGTCCTGACCACGGAGAAAGCGCCGCTACCCGCCTCGGGAAAGGGGTTGCTCCTGGGCCCCTGAGTCCCCCGTGTTTCCGGGTGGTCCCATCTGCCTTCTAACGGCGGCCCTGCCCGGGGTGTCTTCCGCCGCGGACTGCTGGGGCTCTGCATTCACACGGTTATTAGCCACCTGGGTAATTGCACCTCGGTGACTCCTAAGACAACCCCCCCAGGGGCAAACGGCCGTAAATGAGCTGTAATTCCAGGCCCAGAGCCCTGCCCGGATGTCAGGGCAGCTCCCCATCCTCCGAGTCACAGCCTGAGTCATTCTCGCTGTAAAGCGGGAGCAGGCCTCCCTGGTGGGGGAGCGGCGAGGGGCCCCACGCCTCACCCTGCCTGCCGGGCTCCTGCGGGGGTTTTCAACACGGGGACCTTGTCCCACCCTCGGCCGTTTCTCCCCACAGGAGGCAGCTCTGTCCCGCGCGGGGAGGAGCCTGTGATTTCCTGTTTGGGTTTTCAGGTTGGCCCTGTCTGGGCTGTGGCTGTTTTATAAGCCCACCTGCGGGCGGGAGCCGGCTGGTCGAGGTTTTGTTGGCCGTAGGGCATGGGGTTGACAGAGCGGCATTATGTAGAAATGGCTGGGCAGGCCACATGGACTCAATTATCCCATGTTGAACCACGTGGGCCTGTGCACCCCGCCCCCCTGCGAGCCCTCCCAGGCGGCCGCCACTCACGGTGACACTGAGACCCGGGACGGAGGGCCGGCGAAGCTCACCTGCCACCGCCGGTCCCTCCACGCCGCCCGCATCTTCGCTGCCGACTCACTGTGAGGGCAGGTCTGCCATCCCTCCCCGAACCAGCTTTGTCCCAAGGCCACGATGGAAACGCATCCCTTTGCACGGAGCCCACAGGCGGGCAGGGCTAGGGCCGTGGTCGGCAAACCGCGGCTCGCGAGCCACAGGCGGCTCTTTGGCCCCTTGAGTGTGGCTCTTCCACGAAAGACCACGTGCGGGCGCGCACGGACAGTGCGATGGAAACTTCGTGGCCCGTGCGCAGAAGTCGGTTTTCGGCCTGGGCGAGTCTGTTTTGAAGAAGTGGTTCTAACGCCGAGCCTCGCTCAGGGGGCCAAAGAGCCGCATGTGGCTCGCGAGCCGCGGTTTGCCGACCCCTGGTTTAGGGAAAGGAGCGTGGGCTGTGAAACCCGCCGCGCCCAGGCCAAGTCCCAGTCTCTGGTCTGAACCTGGGGACTTGACCCGCCTTTCCCGAGCCTCGGGCTCTGCATTGGCGAGTGGGCGGCCTTCCGGGAAGTGGGTCCGTGCCCAGAGGACAGATGGGCAGGAGGAGGGCTGCTCCATGCATGTTGCCCCCGGATGGTTTCTGACACGGATGTTGAATCCGTAGCCGCGATCCCCTCCCCCTACTTGTCTCCTCGAGTTTCACTCAACAAAACACTCATTGGTCACCCCGTGGTGTTGCAAGAGGCGTAACTGACTTTTATCTGGGAAGATACCCCACAAGGACTTCAGGTTGTAGCTGACCCCGGGGTGGACACGCCCTGTTGGTGGGGGCTGCATTGCTGGGACCCCCATGGACACCCGGCCAGCAGCGTCCCCTCGTGCAGATCCCAGAGATCTCCTAGCCTGTTGCACTGAGTCAGGAAGCGGGCTTGTCATGGCGTCTCGTGGTTTCCATGCACTGCCTCCTGCCCCTCCCCAAACCCTCGCCTGCCGCCCGCACCGTGACCGTCAGCCCCACGTCTTGGCATCTCTGTCTTGTCACTTATTCCCTCGACTCTGAAAACCTTCGGGACGTGCTGTGGCCACACTCCCATCCCAGCGAAGCAGGGGAGGGGTGCGTCCACGTGAACTTGGTGGTAAAGGGCTCTGGGTGACGCTTTCATTGGGACCGACGTCCGCAGGAGTTTCTTTTTTTTAAAAAAACTTTTATTTATTTAGTTTTTTTATTGATGTCAGAGAGGAAGGGAGAGGGAGAGAGAGAGAGAAACATCAACCATGGGAGAGAATCATTGATTGGCTGCCTCCTGCCCTCCCTCCACTGGGGATCGTGCCCGCAACCTGGGCATGTGCCCTGACCGGGGATCGAACTGTGACCTCCTGGTTCGTGGGTCAAAGCTCAACCACTGAGCCACGCCTGCCGGGCAGCAGGAGCTTCTTGAATGTAGCGGGGATCGGAGTCCTGTTCCCAGAGGAGGATGAGCCCACGGCTGTTTGAGCCGACGCACCGCTGGCTTCCAGGACCAGCCGTTAGCGGACTCCTCCCTCAGACACGGTCTCGTTCATTTCACACATCCTCGCAGTCCTGGTCCTGCCCGGACACCGGGAGATGATGTGTGGGGACCTGGAGGGGTCCCCCGAGGGGCCTGGGCAGGAGGGACAGACGGAAGCACACTGCTGCTCCATGGGTGACAGTCATACGCACGTGCGCTACCCCAGCGGGGGCGCCGTTTGGAACGTCACCCGGGGGCGGGACTAATTTGCAGTCATAGGGAAACGCATCTTCCATGCTCTCAGGAGCTCTTCAGTCCCCCTCGCGGCTCTGTCTCAATCTCCAAGCAAGCGATTCCCCTAAAATGTTAAAGTGTTTATCTTTTTCTTTATTTGCTGAGGTATTTCTTGATTGTTCATTAACCGCCCTGACTGGGGCTGTAAGAGCGAGTCGCTGTGTTTGTTCAGCCGCCTCTGCAAATCCAGGCCTCCCGAGTCCCTTCCAGCACACCGCATCCTCGCACAGCGGGTCGGTGCACGCCAGGGTGCCAGCGTCTAGTAAAAGCACCGTTGCTATAGCTTATTAGTTTTGCAAATGCAGTTTATCCTCAGCAGAGTATACCAGAGCTATTTCTATAACTCACGGTGGTGATTATCACTAAGGTGCGTGGGAAGAATATTTATTCTTGTTTCTCTCGGATAAAGCAGCTAAGGCACAGAAATAACCTGCCTGTTGAAACTTCTCCTAAGAATCTAGGGAAAAAGTGCTTGAAGTGCATAATAATCTACATATATAAAAGCCTAAGAAACTGAACAACTGAACAACCGGTCGACCGGTCGCTATGACGCGCACGGACCACCAGGGGGCAGACGCTCAACGCAGGAGCTGCCCCCTGATGGTCAGTGCACTCCCACAGCCAACCTCCCACGGTCCCTCCTCCTGGCCAGCCCTCATCAGCCCCGATTGGCCCCGATCGTTTGACCAGGCTGAGGGTCCCCACCCGAGCACGAATTCATGCACCGGGCCTCTAGTAATAATAATAATAAGCGCAACCAGCAACACCAGTGATGGTAAGAATGATGCGTTTGCAGGCTGCATTTCTGCAACTGTCCCCAGCACGTGGGGAAGCACAGAGCCACGTGCCACGCGGCATTGCTGGCGCCCTAGCTGCCCAGTCTTCCAGGGGGCTCTGCCGCCCTCGCTGGTCCGGGGCTAACAGAACAGAGCGGTGCTCGCGGGAACTTGGCCGATTGCGTCTTTGCTGTCCGTGTTCGGAGAACGGCGAGCCGCCAGAGTCCTCTTCCTTGTCGCACACTGTGGACTGTCTTGCGTTTACTCAGACCTCGTGTCCTGAAGTATCCGAGCCCCTCCTCACCCACCAGCTCCCGTGAAGGCTGCAGGCATAACTCTGGGGAAACCTTTTGCTCAGCTGGGGAGAAATGGGGTCACTGGGTGCAGAGGTGGGATGTGAAGCTTAGAACCTTTATCATAGCTACACCCAGTGTGGTCCCATTTTTCCTACTGTTAGCATCCTGATCCCCCCTCCCCCCACCACTATCTTTGCACAGAGAATGCGTTTTATGTGATATGTCTTACGTTGATTTTCTCAGTGAGTGGTAAAGCGAAGTGGGATTAGAAGATAATTATTGAATCAAATGATATGTTTTCTATGTGCATTAACGTTTTTTTTTTAAATAAGATTGCTTTCTTTTTAAAAACCATTTTTATTGATTTCAGAGAGGAAGGGAGAGAGAGAGAGATAGAAACATCAATGATGAGAATCATCGATCGGCTGCCTCCTGCACGCCCCCTACTGGGGATTGAGCCCACAACCCAGGCATGTGCCCTTGACCAGAATCGAACCTGGGACCCTTAGTCCGCAGGCCGATGCGCTGTCCCCTGAGCCACACCGGCTAGGGCTGCACTGATGTGTTCTTGACATTAACAGGGCAGCTTCGGACTGGAGGAGCGGGAGACAGTGGCTCAGAGCGAGGCCGCAGTGGCTGCCTGCTCAGCTCGCCTCAGTGGCTGCCGGGCGGGTGCGACGCCTGGAGGCGGGGCTGGGCAGGAGCTCTCACCCGGGTCCCTGCTGCCTTCAGCGGTCGCGCTGACGATTTGGGGCGACTCCGGCCAGGCCACCACCAGGGAGGCCTCTGCACAGGCCACTTCCGCTCCCTCTAGCTTTGCCCTTTAAAGATGAAATGTCGTAGATCAGTTCAGAAAAAATTTTAAGTGGAAAATTAAAGTATCTCGATGTTTATAAAAGTTATACACACACAAACACATTATAATTATTAATTACAATGGGTTAAATCTGAAGAGAAAGGAACATTAATTGAGCTATCAGCTGATAAGTGGGTGTACATTTTTGGGGATAATATATATTCCCCCAAAATACATACTTTTTATAATGTGTGTAAATATATATAACAGGCGTCCTCAAACTACGGCCCGCGGGCCACATGCGGGTGTTTTTGCCGTTTTGTTTTTTTACTTCAAACTAAGATACGTGCAGTGTGCATAGGAATTTGTTCATAGTTTTTTTTAAACTATAGTCCGGCCTCCAACGGTCTGAGGGACAGTGAACTGGCCCCCTGTTTAAAAAGTTCGAGGACCCCTGATATATAACATATAATACCATTATATATAACATATAAAACACACATTAAAAAGAATGTGGAAAATATAGGAAGAAGCCAGGAATATGAAATCAGTGCAGAGACCACAGAATTCAGGGTGATTTTGACGGGCGGGGGCGGTCACGTCTGAATGAGCATGACGACACCTCAGTGGCGTGTGTTTGCTGTGATCTCGGTCCCGCTCCTCCGAGGGAGAAGCGTGTGGCCGGAAGCCTCGCTCGGGCTGCGCAGGGCAGAGTGGGTTCGTGGCTGCTGAGCGAATGGATGAAGAAGCAGATGCGTGGAATCAGGCAGGAATCACGCATGATTCCATAGGAACCATGATAGATTTCTGGGGCGTCCTGTGCATGACATCATAGGATCCTACGTCACTAGGGTGCATGGGGGGCATTTCTCCCCTCTGGTTTGCACTTTCCACTCCCCGCCTTCCCACGATCCTCCACACACACACATGCACATCCATGCTGCACACCATCGCCCCTTTTGGTAAAGGAAAGCGTGCATTTCCATCGTGCGTCACATTGGCACACCAGGTGCAGACACTGTGAGGTCTGCTGAGAAATGTGAAGCAAAAAGGAGCTTTCGTGGCCCTGGCCGGGGAGCTCAGTTGGTTAGAACATTGTCCCGATAGACCCAGGTTGCAGGTTCGATTCCCGGTCAGGACATATACACGAATCAACCAATGAATGCATAAAAAGGTGCAGCTACAAGTTGATGGTTCTCGTTCGTTCCCCCCCCCCCCCCTCTCTCTCTCTCTCTCTCTCTCATATCAACCAACAAATCAGTCAATCGAAAGGAGTGTTAGCAAGTGCACTGCCGTGGGGGACTCACAGGCTTCCTTCTAGCAGGTTGCTTTTCTGCAGACGATTCTCAGTTAGCTCATGCGGGACCCTCCCGTAGGCGCTCCCTCGCCTCTTCTCATCTCGGTAGGAATGATGAGGGACATTTTCTTGGCAATTGAAACCAAAGCGATGGATTGGCGGCGGGACGCGGCTTGGCTGGGGGTAAAATAACCAATGATTGCACGTAATTGCAGAAAACAGTTTCGAGTTTCGTTAACGGGGTGCTCTCAACAACGCCTTTTAGCCTTCGTCCGCCTCTCAGCGAATTCTCAGGAGCCCCCGGGGCTGAAATTCACCGTTCCCTCCATTCACACCGGCCTGTGTTCTGTAACCCACAGCTGCTCCTTTCAGGTGGTTTTCTTAAGGACATGAACTAAGCAGACTGAGCAGGCTCCTCCGAGGACCAGCCCGCGGCTCCTGCTGGGCTGGTCTCCGGTCCCTGAGGATGAGGAGGGGGACCTTCCTGCAGGAGTCATTTAGTTCTGTCTTGGGGGCAACTGCTTTTCCTGCGTCTCAGACGGCGCTCTGCCTTGTGCTGGCACCGTAGCTATCAAACGCGTCTGCTTTCCATTCGGCCGGTGCCCGGAGGTGGGCCTCAGCATGCGCCCTGGGGGGTGGGGGTGCACCCGGCCTGAGCCTGGGGGCCGGGGAGAGGCTGTGGAGGCTGGACGAGGCAGCCTCCGTGGCCTCGCCCCACAGACACTGCTCCTCCCGCCCCTCGCCCCTCGCAGGCACGACAGCCTGTCTCTGGGGGGACGTGGGAGATGGGGTGCCGTCCAGTTCAGTCCTTGGTACATTACACCTGGAGTCCTCCCTCCGGGAAGCATGTTCTCAGCATCCCGTGTGGGAAAGAAGCGAGTGGCTCGCCTGCGCTGCACAGGCTGCGGAGCGGCGGCCTGGAGAGATGGACGGCTTCTCAGGGTGACATCAACGCGGTGGAGCTGGGACTTGAGATTCGAGGCCTTGAAGGGCCTGTGCCCCCGGCCTGCTGCTCCGGCGATGGGTGCAGACCCTGGGGTTCTTCCTGTGTTCCTCTCCGTCCTCAGCAAGTCCATCGCCCGCTCCCGTCCTGCCCTCTTGACAGATAGTTGTGGTGCTTGGCGTGCGTTCACGGTGAGAGCTCACGCAGGTTTCCCTGTCCCCGTCCTGCCGGGGGAGGTGGCTGGCCTTTCCCCCATCCCGTGGAAGGGCAGCCGCCGTGCTGCCTCCAGCTCGCCCGCGGGCGTGAATCCGAGTGGGCCGAGGTTTGGGGCCCCGGCGTGCACCTGACGTGACCTTGGGTGAAGGCGCCTGAGGGTGTCGTGGGGCGGGACGAGCCGCCTGGGCGTGCTCCGCCCGCTTTACCTGGTTGCGTCCCTCCCCCCTCCCGGTCGCTCTGCAGTGGGGTACCAGCCGCGTAACGAGCACCTGACGCCGTGGATGGACTCGGACGACCGCAGCCGCGTTCCCGTGACTGTAATTACAGCGGGACGCCCGCCATCGCGCGGGTGGTCTGCCCCGAGCCGACGGAGGGAGACGTTAACCCGGTTAGCTTCACGCTGGAGGAAATAAACAACAGGAACGCAGTGGCAGGCTATTGACGGATGCACCTTTAAACCCGGGGTGGCTCTGCAGGCGGGGGGAGGAAGGGGGGACCTCAGGTAGCGAGAGCATTCTTTTTTTCAATTAACCTCCTTCGATTTTGATTTCCTTCAGGTTCGGAAGCATTTAGGTCAGTCTCAGGTTTTTAAGAACGAACCTCTGGAGAGAAAGGAAATGAACCAGGCCCTGATGGGGCTGGGTTACCACAGTTAACCCCAGAGACGGAGGCTCAGGCTGGCTGGGGGGGGAGGGGGGTTGGAGAGGGGCCACAGGACCCCTTCAGGCTGCCCCTAGCACGCACGGAGAGCCGGGCGGTCGGCCTTTTCTATCTCCTGCCGTCTGGTTAAGGGAACATGGCTGCTCCGGCGCCTGCTGAGGGCTCCCCATTTCTCAGGCCCCTTCTAGCCTGTGTCTTCTCCTGAGAAGAGGGGTCAGCGGGTTCTCTACCCCCGAGGCGCACCGGCGGGGTTCAGGGATGGGAGAGCCGCCTGGTGCAGGGCCCAGGAGGAGGGAGGGGCTGAGGACGGGGCGGGGCCAGGCCGGGAAGCAGGGCCAGGCCGCTTCCTCTTGGAGCAAGGCTGTCACTCACTGGGGCCGGGCCATCCATCACCCGCCAGGTCCCCGTGGCCTCTCATCATCAGTAAGAAGTGTGGATGCAGCGTGGATGCCTGCGTGGCCGCTCCGGACCTTCCGACGCCCCCACTCCTCACTCACGTAGATGATGAAGGATGCGGCCCCTCGACCTGGCTGCGGGATTCCCCGAGGGCGGATGGAGCCTGGGCTGCCTCCAGGTGACCGTGGGGTGGTCATTACGCCTGGAACACACATTTTTCTAAAGTTTGAAAACGACATGCAGTTTGCTGCTTTACACACAGCGAGACTGGAGACTTCCATGGCCCTTCGCACCCCTGCTCGTGAGGTTTTTCTCCTTTGTCTGCAGAGGGACCAGAAGCTGAAATTGAAAAAAATATATTTTTATTGATTTCAGAGAGGAAGGGAGAGGGAGAGAGAGAAACATCAGTGATGAGAGAGCATCATTGATCCGCTGCCTCCTGCACACCCCACACTGGGGATCGAGGCAACCCCGGCGTGTGCCCTGACCGGGAATCGAACCCTGACCTCCTGGTTCATAGGTCGAGGCTCAACCACTGAGCCTCGCTGGCCGGGCCAGAAGTAGAAATGTTGTTCGCAGGGAAGTCTGTTTCCCAGGGAGGAAGGACACAGAGGTGGGATGTGAACTCGAACCTTATAATTTGGTGGAAACCTGATGAATGGGAGGCCCTTGGAGACAGGTATTCATTCAGTGGCTGAGGGTCCCAGGTACACCTGGGCTTACCGTCCGGCGCCCACCCGGGGCCTCTGAAACTTAGACAGATCCCCGTGTTCTCACACATGTAGTGCCAGGACCGCAGGGGCCACGGCAATGCCCACGCCCAGGACACTGTCCTCTGCCGTTGATCTGTGTCTCCCCACGGTCCGGGCGTTCTCCTCCCTGGAGACGGGTCCATCTGCCCAGGCCGGACAGGGCTCCACGTGGGAAGCCAGGCTTGGTGCCCAGGAGCGTCACTCCCATCTCAGGCTCGGGTTCCCGCGGTTGGGACACGGCGAGTGCCCGTCCGACGCCCACCTTCTGACCTTCTCTGTGAAGCGAAGGAGCGTAAGGAATTCAGACACGGGCGGTCGCCATACCTTTCTGCAGCCACACCAGTGCTCACCTGGGGTCTGAGTCTAGGCAGAGCGTGGGGTGTTTTTCCTGGCACAGCTCCCCCAAGTGAGTGACATCTGAGCAGAGCTGACCAGCCACCGAAAGGAAGTTGTGAGAGAGGCCTGTCCCACCTACGACGCATTTGCTACCGTTACCCGGACGACCCCGTTTTGGTGAATTGGCAGATGCTGCCCTGCTTCCTGCTGTCCCCTCTGTACCCGGGGAGGCCCCGCGGATAGGAATCTTAGACGCTGATGCATATGGGTTTACTCTCACATTCTGACATGGAGATTAATGCAGAAAATTAGCATTTTCCCTTCTTCCACTTTTAGGTTTGATTTTTGTTTTATCCTTTTCTTCTTCTTTGGGTGTCTCTGACCTTGAGGTTTTGTGTCAATTGTTCCATCTTTATTTTATTCTTTTCTGAAATTATTGACTTACTAGAGGCCGGGTGCATGGATTCGGGCACTGGTGGGGTCCCTCGGCCTGGCCTGCGGGGACGGGCCAAAACTGGCTCTCCGACATCCCCCGAGGGGTCCCAGATTGCGAGAGGGTGGTTCTCGGGTGATGCACTCCGGAATCATGCTCCCTCCTCTCTTGTTCCGGGTGCGTCATCCGAGAATCACAGCTGCCAAGTCACCACAGCTCGGCAGCTCCTGCATTGAGTGTCTGCCCCCTGGTGGTCAGTGCACGTCATAGCTACTGGTCAGACGGTTAGACAGTTGGCTGGTTGCTTGGGGATATATATATATATATATATATATATCTTGAGTCCCATTTTCCTGGAATCTTCTAGGCTCCCTCAGAGTTTGTAATTTGTATCACTCTCAATTTCAACCATCCATCTGTGCATCCACCCATCCTTCCATCAATTCATCCATCCATCTGTTCATTCATCTGTCCATCCATCCTTTCATCCATTTATCAGCTCATCCATCCACCCACCCACCCATTCATCCTTTCATCCAGCTCATGTTCATTCAGTGCCTGCTCCGTGCCAGGCACATGCTCACTTGGGGACACAGAAGGTCCCTGGGCCTGGTTCCTGCTCCGAAGAGTCTTCGGTCCTGTGAGGAGGGACCTGGGCCCCGGGGAGCTGGGGTAGCAGAAAGTGCGTCTCTGTGTGTCATCTCTGTATGTGTGTTTCTTCAGAGACTTACATAACCAGTGTCTTTGGCCTCAAAAATAATCTGAAATTGTGCCCTCGGCTTTATCGCTTAGCATGGTGTCACTCGGCATGACCTCATCTTCCTTCCGACCTTCCACATTTGGCGGCGGTGCGGTATGGCCTGCTGTTTCTTTAAGAGAGACTCCTTCTCCTTGAGTTCCGTTTTTATTGGCATGACTTGCTCAAAAATAATAAATAGGACTCGAAACCACCCAGCGTTGCGTTGATATCTTAGGGAGATAAGCCACCATTTCTCTCTCTGAAGCTCCTTGCAAGAGCAGATACATCTGTCACAGAGAGAAGCAGAGAGCGAGCACGCGCTCCTGGCAGGGACACTCGGGGAGACCGACCCCCCTCTCTCCCACCCCCACCCCCACCCCCAGTCCGTCCCGCCCCCCCCCCCCCCCCGCCCCCGAGCCCCGGAAGAACAAAAGGCAATTCAAATCACACGATATTTCTCCTGTCGCCACGGCACCAAACTATTAAAAATAAAACTGTCCCTCAAGGCAAAACATTTCATTTATTTTCCTTTGAATGAGTAACTTGTTTATTAAGATGAACTAAGTGGCTAAATCTAGATTGCACGCAGGCAAGAAAATTTGATTTATTGCCGCCTTTCGGAAAGCGTGCTCTCTGTTCTGGGGAATCGCGCTGGACCGTGAATGAAGAAGAACTGGGCCGGGCGCTGGGGCGGGAGCTCAGCGCAGGCCGCCCTGCGAGGGTGGCGCGTCGCCCGCCCACGTCTGCCCTGGGCAGGCTGGTCGATCGGGACCAGGTCAGGGAGTTGAGGGGTTTAGCCGGGTTTAGTGATCTCCAGGGGGACTCCAGTCCCGCCTCAACTGGAGCGAGAGTTTTCACTTAACCGACGAACACGGGAGTGTTTCCCTTCGCCTGGTGCGCCTTGGAGACCATGTCCCCCGGCGCCCGCCGTGTGTCCTCACCCCTCCCAGTCTCGGCCCCTGGGGAGGGCGTTTGTCTCAGCAGGGAGGTCCCATGCTGCCCACCCGCCTGGGACAGGGGCGTGATGTCCGATCCCCCCGATGGAGGCCCTGCTTGCTGTGAGCTGATGGAACTAGGCCGGAGACAAAGATGGTTCAACAACCACCACCACCTACAGCCAGTTTGCCAGTGAAGCAGGGAACCTTGTGTTGAGGAGAGATGGCTTTAGTTCTGACATTTTCTCTCGAAACCTGTGGACGAGTGACTCTCACCCTCTTTCTGTAGCTGCAATTGTTGCATTGTAACGTTGCAACCCACGTTACTTCTGATAGGTCGTCTCGGGACACCTCTGGGCCCCCAAGAATCCCGCGGGGTTGCCTGGTCATGATTATTAAGTCCATTTTTCAGAGGAGGAAACCAGCTCCGAGCGGCTTTGTCACAGGCTGAACAGTAAGGACAGCAACAGCCACCAGTCACTGCACTGCCTCGTGCCTCCTCTGGCCCCCGCCACCCGCCATCAGCCCTGACCGTCACCCGGTTTGACAGACGAGGCCTGGAGCCACAGGGCGCATGAATGAGCTGCCCGACATGAACCCAGTGGTGGCAGAACGGGGCTTAGGCCAGCATTCTGTCCAAGATCCATCCCACTTTGGGGACACACTCTGTGGCCATTTGCGTTGTCCCTCTGGTATGGAGAGAGCCCCCCACACAGGCATGACCTGCACGGCGGGCGGAGGGCAGAGGCCCTGCGGGGGCCCCAGACTCTGAGGCTGTGACGTGAGTCCAGGGGCCCAGGTCTCTGTGTGTTCATGTCCCCAGAGCATAGCCTTGGCTCCTCAGTGGGGTGCATTCGGCGACCTCAGCTGGTGGGGGGTTGTCCCCCAATCCGGTTTGCACGAGGTGAGCAGGCATAGGGTCACGTGACACCAGGAGGGACCTCACGGCCCTTTCTGTTCCCTGCTCACCTTTCACCATCTGAGGGCGAGGCGGAGGACAGGGGGGAGCGAGAAGGAGCAGGGGGGCGGGGGGCGGGGCTGATGGTTCCCGTCCGCCAGGAGCTCTGATGTGACCGATAGAAGAACGAGACGCGGGCTTCCCTTCGCTTTCTCCCGCCTGTGACCAGAGCTCGCGGGGCTGTGTGGGCCGCGCAGGACGGGCGGCTCCAGGGTGGACAGTGTCTCTGCGTGTCTCCCACGTGCCCTGCAGCTCGGAATTTTAATAAACCAGCAGGCGTTGCGTCTGCCGCGGGGGTGGTTCATATTTCTGGACCCACGAGTGAACGCACAGGAGGAGCCCTTTGTAAGGGAGCCGGGGGCAGAATGCGGCGCTCAAGGTTCGTGGCCCGCAGCGGCTGCTGTTCGTGCGTTTCACAAGCTCCTCTGGTCCCCGAAGCCTTTCCCGTCCCCGCTGCCATCCTGACTTTGCCGTCGCAGTGTGCACCGAGCACGTCAAACTCAGAGGCTAACACGGGCCAAAGAAATGAGGCATCGGGCCCGCGGGCCGCGAGTTTGACGTGCTTGGTGTGCAAGATCCTTCCAAGACTGCTGTGCCCCTGGAGGGGGCACTGCCCCGCACTGTTTCCTGGGCCGGCGCCCTTTCCGGCGAGTCGAGAGCATCTCATCCGCCCTCGGTCTCCCTCCGTGTCCCTCTGAGAGGTGGAGGCCCTGCCCCACAGGAGGCACAGACGCCGCGTACCCACCTGTGTGAAAGCAGGTCGCCCGCTGTGTCTTCTCGGTTCCACCCGACGGCTGCTTGTCCTGTCGGCTCCACTTTCCGAGCAGATGGGCTGTGGCGGGGACAGAGCAGGGCGCCCAGCGGCCGGGCTTCCCCGAGGCCTCAGCGGCTTTAGGGTGGCGGGCGGTGCTCCCACTTTTGCTCCCTGGAGTCTCGGGGCAGCCCCGCCCCGGGGGCTCTGTCATTAGCCTTCGCTCTGGCTTCAGAGGGCGAGAACCCAGCAGGACCGGGCCTTCGGGACGCCCTCGCGGGCCCTCCCGGGAGCTCCGCCTCCCCGGGAGCCTCTTGTCCATGTTCATTGCGGACGGTGGGACGGTGGCCGTGTGGGGGCTTCGGGGACAGAGGAGGAACGGGGTGCTCCTCCGGAGAGTCACTGCCCTCCCTCGACAGCACAGATGCACCGTAATAATGACCAGCAATACACGTCGCACTGACGACTCACGAGTACTCCCGTTTGTCCTCACAGTGACCGGGGGTTTGAGGTAAGAATTACGGCTGCGGGACCGTTTCTCACAGATGTGGGAGCTGAGGCTCAGAGAGACTGGGGGACCAGAGCACCGGGCTCACTGTCCTCACATCCTCCGTCCTTCCATCTGTCCTCCGTCCTTCCATCTGTCCTCCGTCCTTCCATCTGTCCTCCGTCCTTCCATCTGTCCTCCGTCCTTCCATCTGTTCTCCGTCCTTCCATCTGTCCTCCGTCCTTCCATCTGTCCTCCGTCCTTCCATCTGTCCTCCGTCCTTCCATCTGTCCTCCGTCCTTTTATCTGTCCTCCATCCTTCCATCTGTTCTCCCTCCTTCCATCTGTCCTCCGTCCTTCCATCCTCCGTCCTTCCATCTGTCCTCCGTCCTTTTATCTGTCCTCCATCCTTCCATCTGTTCTCCCTCCTTCCATCTGTCCTCCGTCCTTCCATCTGTCCTCCGTCCTTCCATCCTCCGTCCTTCCATCTGTCCTCCGTCCTTCCATCCTCCCTCCTTCCATCTGTCCTCCATCCTTCCATCTGTCCTCCGTCCTTCCATCTGTTCTCCCTCCTTCCATCTGTCCTCCGTCCTTCCATCTGTCCTCCGTCCTTTATCTGTCCTCCATCCTTCCATCTGTTCTCCCTCCTTCCATCTGTCCTCCGGCGTTGGGTTTGGGAGCCTCGCCCCCCAGCTGGACAGGTAGTTCCACGTGGTGAATGGTGGGTGGTCAGGAAGTGGGCATGACATTTCAGAGCAATCGGTCATCTGTGACATCAGTGGGAGGACCAGGAGTCCCAGCTGAGCACGGGGATGCAGAGAGCATCCTCTCTGGTCAGCATCCTCCCTGGTCAGCATCCCTGAGGAAGGAGATGTGCGACGGTGTGATGTTCCAGTGAGAATGTGAGTGTGTGTGAATGTGTATGTGTGAGTGTGTGTCTGTGAGTGTGTGTGTGAATGTGTGAGTGACTGAGAGTGTGTGTGACTGAGTGTGTGAATGTGTGAGTGACTGTGTGTGTGTGAATGTGTGTGAGTGTGTGTGTGAGTGTGTGTGTGAATGTGTGAGTGTGAGTGTGTGTGTGAATGTGTGTGTGTGTGTGTGACTGTGAGTATGTGTGAATGTGTGAGTGACTGAGTGTGTGAGTGTGTATGAATATGTGTGTGTGTGTGTGAGTGTGTGTGTGAATGTGTGAGTGACTGTAAGTGTGTGAATGAGTGAGTGCGTGTATGAGTGTGAGTGAGTGAGTGAGTGAGTGAGGTGCGGGCTGTGGGCAAGCTTGAGATGTGTTCTCTGAGACATAAAATACTGTCTTTTGCGAAAAGAGGCAGATGTTGCAGCTGGTTTTCCTGAACTCCCAGCAGCACCAGCGTTGTTTCAGAAGCCACAGAATTTCCCAGACAGTGGAAATCCCAAGGGGAGAGTCTGTGGGTTCTGGGTCTGGGACGGGTGTGGCCGGGCGTGGGAGGAGGAGCGCAGCCGGACCGTCTTGTCCTTGGTGGGCGACGCATTTCACACGCTCCCTGTGCTCAGTGTGGTCTCAGGTTCAGCTGGGAAGGAAGGGGGTCAGGAGGGACCAGCCCCCGGGACAAGCAGGGGCCATAAACCAACCGTCGGCCAGGACAGCCCCATTGGGCGTGACCTTTGGTGACCGCCCGTCAGCCGGTGTCCGGGTGGCCCGGGATCAGCCACACGGCAGTGACGTGTGTCTAACTAAACCCTCTTGTTCATGGGAAGTTAATTTTCCTCTCCAGTCTTGAAAACTGCGCCGTCTGTCCCCAGATGTTTTCAGAGTCACAGCAGACAGGGAGCTACTGTCGCCACCAAGACGTGTGGGGTCGGACCAATGAGAGAAAAGGAAGAAACGAGCAAACCAACACCAGCCGCCGTGGGAACAGCCCCGGCCGTGAGGCGCGGCAGTCTCTGTGGGGAGCCCGTGACCCGCGGGGCTCAGAGGTGGCCAACGACGCGCTCTGAAGTTGGAAGGGAAAAAAGCAATTTTTTCTCATCCTCATCCTCCTCTTGCTTTCCCGCTTCCCGCTTTTCATGTCCATTCACCTTCTCACTTGACCGACCCCGACGACCTGCCCACACAGCACAGGAGGTGAGCGTTAGCGTGGTTCTGAAGCCGCATCTCAGAATGCCTCTCTACCCACTGAGTGCGGGGGCCCGGCGTCCTGGGTTCCAGGTCTGGCTGTTCTCCGACGAACAGGAACCTGTGATCCTGTCGGGAATGAACATCCACTTCTCACCGGGCTGCCCTCACCCGCGCCGACCCTGGCTTTCCCCCTGCGGGTCTCCCCCAGCTCCCGACGCCTGTGCGGTGGCTGAGGCCAGAGAGGGACACCCCCGCCCCAGCCCCCAGGGACGGGAGGAGTTAGCCGGAGTGTACTTGCTCTTAGCAAAGCACATCTAGCTTTTATTATTATTGATAACTAGAGGCCCGGTGCACGAAATTTGTGCACGGAGGGGGGTTGTCCCTCAGCCCAGTCTGTACCCTCTCCAATATGGGACCCCTGGAGGGATGTCTGACTGCCCGTTTGGACATCCCTCTCACAATCCAGGACTGCTGGCTCCCAACTGCTTGCCTGCCTGCCTTCCTGATTGCCCCTAACCGCTTCTGCCTGCCAGCCTGATCACCCCCTAACCACTCTGCTGCCAGCCTGTTTGCCCCCAACTTCCCTCCTCTGCCGGCCTGGTCACCCCTAACTGCCCTCTCCTGCAGGGTTGATCATCTCCAACTGCCCTCCCTTGCAGGCTTGGTCCCTCTCAACTGCCCTCCCTTGCAGGCCGGGTGCCTCCCAACTGCCCTCCCTTGCAGGCCGGGTGCCTCCCAACTGCCCTCTCCTGCTGGCCATCTTGTGGTGGCCATCTTGTGTCCACGTGAGGGCAGGATCTTTGACCACATGGGGGCAGCTATATTGTGTGTTGCAGTGATGATCAATCTGTATATTACTCTTTTATTAGATAGGATAGAGGCCTGGTACAGGGGTGGGGGCCAGCTGGTTTGCCCTGAAGGGCGTCCCGGATCAGGCAGGGGTTCCCTTGGGGTGTGGGGCGGCCTGAGCGAGGGGCCTGTGGTGGTTTGCAGGCCGGCCACGTCCCCTGGCAACCCAAGCAGAGGCCCTGGTATCTGGAATTTATTTTCCTTCTACAATTGAAACTTTGTAGCCTGGAGCGGAGCCAAGCCTGGGGGTCCCTCCACGGCCGGCAGCCATTTGTGTTGGGGTTATAATTGAAACTTTGTAGCCTTAAGCGGGTGGGCCCGGCCAGGGTGTGCGGAAAGCTTTGCTTCCCCTGTTGCTGGCGGCAACCCTGGCCTGCGCTCTCAAGCTCCATTCTGCTGCCATTTGTTTGAATTTGTTTACCTTCTATAATTGAAACTTTGTAGCTTGAGTGGAGGCTTAGGCCTGGCAAGGGCAGGCGGAAAGCTTGGCTTCCTCTGTTACCTAGGAAACCTTGCTCTCTGTGGCTGTAGCCATCTTGGTTTGGGTTAATTTGCATACTCGCTCTGATTGGATGGTGGGCGTGGCTTGTGGGTGTGTCGGAGGTATGGTCAATTTGCATATTTGTCTATTAGATAGGATATTATTTCAGGACGTGGGATAAAAAGATCCGTAAAACCGAGGGCATCAGACAGCTTTCACGGAACACGCATCGTGCTGGTTTGTTTGTGGGTGAACCGTATGGTCTAGTTTTCCCTAAGACGCACGAGGGGTTCGGGATCAAGGGAGCAGGCACTTGGCAAATTGGGTTTGTGTTTCACTGAACACATTGTGTTAAAAAAAAAAAATAGATCCAGGGTGCTCAGTGGCCCCACAGCCTCCGAGTGCGGACTGTGCACAGGACTGTGCTCAGGGATTCATATCCGTCACCTCACGGCATCCTCGCCCCAGGCCCGCAGACGGCACCTTCGCACAAGGGTAGCCATGGCACGGAGCGCGGGCCCTGGGTACCGGTGGAGGGGAGGGGGAAATGCGGGCGGAGCGGGGAAGACCTGGAGCCCAGGCGTGGCTCAGCCGGGCCAGTGTTCCTTCCAAAATCCGCCCTCAGGGATGGAGCTGGCATGGGGACCTGACCTGGGATTCCAGAGAGCCAGCTGCACCCTCTCTCTCTCTCTCTTTTATTTTGTTTATTATTATTATTATTTTATTAATCCTCACCCGAGGATATTTTTCCATTGATTTTTAGAGAGAGTGGAAGGAAGGGAGAGGGACAGAGAGAGAGAGAGAGAAACATCGATGTGAGAGAGACACAGAGAGCGATTGCCTCCTGCACGCCTCCCAGCCTGGGGCGGGGGATCGAGCCTGCAACCGAGGGACCTGCCCTTGACTGGAATCGAACCCGGGACCCTCTAGTCCTCGGGCCGACGCTCTATCCACTGAGCAGAATGGCTAGGGCTGCACCCTGTCTTCAAGGAGCTGGGCACAGTGGGGACTGAGCGCCAGGTCCCCCTGACCATCAGGGGCGCGTGTTCTCTCTCGGCCACGGCTGCCGGGAGCCGCAGCCCGTCACGAACGCAGGCGTGCGCGTCTGAGATTTGGAAGGGAAGGCATGTTGCCGAGTCGTGTGCTGCCTGCAGTGGTCATGCTGACGCCATTCTCATCCATGATGGGTTGACGTTCCTGTTTGCGGTGGGAAAGCCCGGTGGACCGCCCGCTGCCCGGGACGGTGGCCCGAGGAAGCCGGCTGCGTGTTTGTTCACTGAGCACCTCGCAGACCCCGTTCCGCGTCGCTGGTTTGTCTCTCGGGTGGCATTTTCCAGATTCTTGTAATGCGGGCAGCGTGTTCTGAATGAGCTGGAGGGAAGGGCAGGCTGGGAACTCCATCAGCCCTCGGAGTGGGCCAGTCCCGTGTTGTCCTTTAGCGTGTTCTAAGGAAACTGCCCTTCGCGTGCCAGGCGACACGCAGTCCCAGGCGGACAGCATAGCGGGGAGACAGTCGTATGTTTTACACGGTGATCCCCGATATTTCCTTCCCCCGCGGTATTTGAGAGTCTCTTCCTGAGGGAGGCGATGGCGGCGTGACGGTGGCCGTGCCCCCTCGTCTGCCAGCAGCAGCGGTCACACCCGTGGCAGGTGAGCGTGCGCCGTGCCAGCTCTGGGCCAGGGGCAGAGCGCTGCGGCTCCCGGCTCGTGGGGAAGGACCTGCTGGGGGCGCCTGGCCCAGACCCTGCCATCGCGTCGGCCGGATCGCAGAGGGAGGCTGACGGGGAGGGTGCCTGACGGGGGAGGGAGGCTGACGGGGGAGGGAGGCTGACGGGGAGGGAGGCTGACGGGGGAGGGAGGCTGACGGGGGAGGGAGGCTGACGGGGAGGGAGGCTGACGGGGGAGGGAGGCTGAGGGGGAGGGAGGCTGACGGGGGAGGGAGGCTGACGGGGGAGGGAGGCTGACGGGGAGGGAGGCTGACGGGGAGGGAGGCTGACGGGGGAGGGAGGCTGACGGGGGAGGGAGGCTGACGGGGGAGGGAGGCTGACGGGGGAGGGGAAGGGACTGGGGAGGGATGGGTAAGGAGGGTCATGGGCATGGGGAGTCTGCTCATCCTCTGGTTCCCAGTGTAACTCCCGTCCTGCCTGACCTCGTCTCACACTCACTCAGCTGTTCGCCAGAACCAGACTCCAGACTGCATCAAAGTGTTTGTGAGAAAAGACACGTGCACACACACTCACAGCCACACACACACACAACCACACACTCACACACAGCCACATACACAATCACACACACATACACAGTCACACATACACACTTATACAATCACACACATACACAGTCACACACACTCACAGCCACACACATACTTACAGTCACACACAACCACACACACACAGCCACACACACATACACACATTCACAGTCACACACACTCAGTCACACACACATACACATATACATACATACACACATTCACAGTCACACACACTCTCACACTCACAGCCACATACACACACACACACACACACAGTCACACACACACAGTTACAGTCACACACATACATACACATACACACATTCAGTCACACTCACACACATACACACATATTCATAGTCACACACTCACACACACACACTCACAGTCATGCACACACACACTCACAGCCACATACGCACACTTGCAGTCACACACAGCCACACACAGCCACACACACATACACACATTCATAGTCACACACATACACACAAGCCACATACACACACACAACACACACACACAGTCATACACATACACAGTCACACACACACACTTAGTTACACACACTCACACACACACTTAGTTACACACACTCACACACACACATTCATAGTCACACACACAGTCACACACCCACTCACACACAGCTACACACACACTCATACACACAGCCACACACACACTCATACACACATACACTCACACTCATACACACATACACATACTCTCACACACACTCACAGCCACACACAGTCACATACAGTCACACACACTCACATACACACTCACAGTCACAGTCACACACTGACACTGCTGTGATTTGCTCTGGGCTTGATGTTCCTCGTCCTTCTGTTATGACCCTGAGTGACCCCTCTGTTCTCCAGTCCCTCCACCGCTGGGCCCGGGGAGGGGCTCAGCGTGCGGGCCAGCTCATCGCCTCACCAGCAGACGGGAGAACCGGAGGGGACGTCTGGCTCTCGAGGGTTTTCAGTCACTGGGTCACCTCGGGCGGAGCTCTGCGGCTCCCTTTACGTCTGTCCGGGGTAGAGTCCCCACGGGAGCACGGGACCTCGGAATGACCGGGAGAAAGACGGAGACAGGAAACCGACTCGTGGTGGAGGCTGACTGTGCAGCAGGCGGGGCCTGGATGGCGGGAGTGGAGATGACGGAAGCCGGGCTGTCTGTCCGCGGCTGCCGCTGAGGTCTGAGTGAGCGGTCTTTGTTCCTCACCCACAGGTGGGGCCCGTCACGCTCTGTGCCCTGAGATGGCTTGTGGAGTGTCCGCTGAGGACCCGTCACGCTCCGTGCCCTGAGATGGCTTGTGGAGTGCCCGCTGAGGGCCAGAGCCCGTGCCCGTGTGCCCTGCGGCTGTGCCGGGATGGGCAGTGCCGGGAGCACGGCCCGCTCTTGTCCTTGCCGGCGGGGACGCGGCCAGGCCGCAGCCCGCCTCCTGGCCCCGTGTCGCTGCCTCTCCGCGGACGGCAGGGCTCCGGAAACTCCTCACTCACTCACCTCAGAGGCAGACCTCGGGAAGCTTTGCCGAGTCACTTCGAGCAGCTTTTTGGCTGAATCATGGGTGGATTTAAGATTTATAGATGCAGGAAGGACTTAAAGACACAGCCTTACTTCACTTATGTATTTAGATTCACATATGCATGAACTCATATGGTACTTGTCTTTCTCTGAGGGACTGACTTCACTCAGCATAATGCCCTATAGGCCCACCCATGCTGTCACAAATGGTACGATTTTGTTCTTTTTTATGGCTGAGTCCATCATATATATGTCCCATCATGTATGTATCCACTCGCCTACTGATGGGCCCTGGACTGCCTACATAGCGTGGCTATCCTATACTAGATAATAAAAGGCTAATATGTAAATCGAATGACCAGCGGAACGACCGGTCGCTATGACGTGCACTGACCACCGGGGGGCAGGCCTAAGCCGTCAGTCAGACATCCCCAAAGGGCTTCCGGACTGCAAGAGGGTGCAGGCCGGGCTGAGTGACACACCCCGCCCCTGCACGAACCTCATGCACCGGGCCTCTAGTTGTACATAATGCTGCAATGAAGGTAGGGGTGCATATATCCTTTCAAATTAGTGTTCTGGGTTTCCTCAGATATACACTGAGTGGCCAGATTATTATGATCTGTGAATGCATAATAATCTGGCCACTCAGTATCTATCTATCTATCTATCTATCTATCTATCTATCTACCTACCTATATCTATCTATATCTATCTATATCTATCTATCTATCTACCTACCTACCTACCTACCTACCTATATCTATCTATCTATATCTATCTATCTATCTATCTATCTATCTACCTACCTACCTATATCTATCTATCTATCTATCTATCTATCTATCTATCTATATCTACCTATCTATCTATCTACCTACCTATATCTATCTATCTATCTATCTATCTATCTATCTATCTATCTATATCTATCTATCTATCTACCTACCTACCTACCTACCTATATCTATCTATCTATCTATCTATCTATCTATCTATCTATCTATATCTATCTATCTATATCTATCTATCTATCTATCTATCTACCTACCTATATCTATCTATCTATATCTATCTATCATCTATCTATCTATATCTATATCTATCTATCTATCTATCTATCTATCTATCTATCTATCTATTAGAGGCCCGGTGCATGAATTCGTGCATGGGTGGGGTCCGACCAGCCTGGCCAGGGGGAGGGGACATGGGTGGTTGGCCGGCCTGCCTGCTGGTCAAACTCCTGGTCGAGGGGACAATTTGATTATTAGCCTTTTATTACATAGGAAGGATATACACTGAGTGGCCAGATTATTATGCGTTCAGAGCTCATCATAATCTGGGCACTCAGTGTACACCCGGAAGTGGAATTGCTGGTGAAAAAGGTAAATTTATTTTATTTTTTGAAAGACAGAAACAAAGATGCGGCCTTGGACATTTGTTCTTCAGATGTGACTTTTGAAAAGACCCGTCAGTGATGTTCTTCCGTTTAAACCTCAGCCCAGCCACTCAGTGCCCGCTGCCCCGGGGCTCTGCCCTGCAGTCATCGGTGCTCCCAGGATGGGCGTGCCTCGTCCGCGTCACCCTGGTCTTCGGTGGCGTCAGCCCAGGCTGCTCTGTGCTGGTGCCCGCCCCCACGCCACGCTGTCTGCTAGCATATCTGAACTTCCCCCCCACGTGCCTCCTAGCTGCTGTCCCGAGTCCGAGTCCCCCCGGCCCCAGGCCACTCCTCTAGGGTTTCTGGGACCCACAGCAGCCACTGAAGGGGGTCTCCAGCCCTGCCCCCAACTCTGGCTGGTTTATAGTCTAATAGGAAGACAGATAGGCATTCGCACTGCCCCCCTCCTCCCCATGGTCGTTGAGGAAACCATTGTGATCGACCGAAGTCCATGTCCCCAAACTTGTTCCATATCCTGACTATCAAAACGTCATGGGACAAAAACGTGGGCCCTTTGCTGTGACGAGAGGACAAAGGAATTCCACTGTGTGCAGAGCTGTGCGCTGGGTTCTTGGGAGACGTTATAATAATAGATGGTGCGTGGAAACCTTGCTTGTCAGTGCAGAACACACACACACACACACACACACACACCTCTTAAAGGAGCCGTGCGTCACCGCGTCGACCCTCACGAAGGGCAGACATGTGGAGGGTCCGAGAGCCAGGGGGCAGCCAGGCTGCCTGGGTCTGAGCGATCTTTTCTGTGTTCCTTCGACACCTGCCACCGGGCTGCAGCGGGTTTGGGGAAATATTTACAACTGTAGTTGACGGGGGAACGTCAAACAAGTGACAATTTAAGGCAGGATGGGCCGATGCAGAGGGAAGAGGTGGACGGACGTGCGGATGGGCGAGCACATGGGTGGGGAGCTGGGCTGCAGGAGGCCGTGTACGGGCCTGAGGGGCAGGGAGGCAGCTGGCAGGTCCCCGAAGGCTGGGCAGTGGGTTTGGGTTTGATAGGAAAATCAACAGGAACGCCTTCCCTTAGTGACAGGGCGGGCTCCTCGCCCAGCACAGTTAGAACCCACCTTCTAGGGGCAGAAACGGGTGCGGGGAGGTGTTTATGACCACACCCTGCAGGAAGCGTCTCTCTTGCTTTCGCTCCGAGCACCTTCTCATCTTTTCAGAGCTGTCACCGCCGCCCACTGCTGCCCGGCGCCCATTGGCTGCTTCCGGTCCCAGGGAGGCTGGGAGAAGGGAAAACCTCATATATTAGTCCCATCACCACCAGGGCCAGCACCGTGGTGCACATTCAAATGGTTCATTATTCCCTTCGCATCCTGGGGCTCCGAGGTTTACAGCTCAGACACACTGCTTGGTCTTTCTGGGAGGAAAATGCTGGCAATCTGTCTCCCTCCCTCCCTCCCTCCCTCCCTCCCTCCCTCCCTCCCTCCCTCCCTCCCTCCCTCCCTCCCTCCCTTCCTCCCTTCCATATATTTTTATTGATTTCAGAGAGGAAGGGAGAGGGAGAGAGAGACAGAAACATCAATGATGACAGAGAATCATTGATCGGCTGACTCCTGCACGCCCCCTACTAGGGATCCAGCCCGCAACCAGGACATGTGCCCTGACCGGGCATCGAACCGTGACCTCCTCGTTCGTAGGTCGATGCTCAACCACTGAGCCACGCCGGCCAGGCGGTAGTCTACTTTTATACCCCAAATAACAGCACGTGGACAGAGGCGCTGTGGCTGACGTGGGGACTTGAGCAGTATGACTGGGCGCTCCGGCCTGTGGTGGGGGGCCCTCTGTGGGGCTGCGCTTGGGACTGAGAGCCCGTGGCCATCGCTCATCACCCAGGTGTGAGCACGCTTTCCACCCGCCTGCTGCCGGCCAGGGGGCAGCGTTCTCCTCGAGGGGCCTCGGATCCCTCTAGCCCAGCGGTTCCCAACATGGGGCGCACATCCACAGGGGGGGGGGGCGATTTGATGCTTAAGGGGGGCAATTTGAGAAAGAGTTATTAACAGTGAACTTGCTGCATTTCTTATGGTTCTAGGGGCCTCATCTACAGTTTATAAATATATATTATATTGTGACATATATTTATGCATTTCAGTTCTCTATTATATGTTTTGAAACGTTGCTATTTTTTTTCCTATCACTTCATATTATTATTATTTTTAAAACAATTTCTTAGTGCTTTCTTCCTCAGCACTGCAGCTGTCCTTTTGTTCACTTTTCTCTTTCATGGATGCCATGTTCTTTGGAAGCTGGTTTAGTCCAAGTTCATGGCCTTTTAGGCTTCCTCCATGTTACTAGGAACTCACTTTTTAAAAAAAAAAAAATATTTTATTGGTTTTTTACAGAGAGGAAGGGAGAGGGATAGAGAGTTAAAAACATTGATGAGAGAGAAACATCGGTCAGCTGCCTCCTGCACACCTCTTACTGGGGATGTGGCTGCAACCAACGTACATGCCCTTGACTGGAATCGAACCTGGGACCCTGAGTCTGCAGGCTGATGCTCTATCCACTGAGCCAAACCGGTCAGGGCTCACTTTTTGAATAATAAGAATTATATGTCACAGGAGGGGCATCAGGATGTTAGAGGTGCTGAGGTGGGGCGTGGCCAACAAAAGGGTGGGAACCACTGCCCTAGAGTCTCCCGGTGTCCCCAGGACCAGCGGTTGCCAACCTTTCGGACCTCACAGACCAACCAGTGGGCGGACCACTGGTTGGCGGCCACTTCTCAGGACTGTTTGAGAACAGCTTTCCACATTGGAAGGTCCCTCTATTTGGCCAAAGACCGGACTTAGGCTATTTCCTGAACATGGGGACAATACTGAGAATTCACTCATTTTTAATGATTAGCAAATAAACACGCCTGCTTCTCCATGCACCACCGTTCAAAAACGAAACAGTAATGAGCTTGAAACGGCCGTGTGCCCATCACAGCAGGGGGTCTAGCTTTCCAGGTAACACTTGGTGGTTTTTAGGGTGAGGCCCTCTCGGAAAAAAAAAAAATCTCTCTTTAAGCTGATTATCCCTCACAGTGGTTCAGACTGAACTTGATTTGTGAATTTGCTTATTTTCTTTTTGTTTTGTTCATCCTCACCCGAGGATATTTTTCCATTGATATTTAGAGAGAGAGTGGAAGAGAGGGGGAGAGACAGAGGGTAGAAACATCGATGTGAGAGAGAGACATTGATTGGTTGCCTCCTGCACGCGCCCAGGGATTGAGCTTGCAACCATGGTACGTGCCCTTGACCGGAATCAAACCCGCGACCCTTCAGTCCACAGGCCAATGCTCTATGTATTTGCTTATTTTCTCTTTTCTGTTTGAGACATTTTCCAATATTTCTGACATATCGTGTCCCATGGAAATGAAGACAAATTGACCTGTCAATGAAATCAAGCGTGGATTGATCTGTATCCCAAGACGTGGATGAATTTAATACGTTCCCTTCTCTCTCCCTTGTGGAAGGCTTTGTGGAGGCTGTGTAACTCCTGGGAACTCCTGTGGGTTACTGTGAGAGAGACGTTTGCCGTTAGGACAGAGGACGTGATCTGGCTGGGGTGGAAGGAGGCCGTGGAGGTGCCTCTGTAACGTGGATGGAGCAAGATGTGTGCTGATGGCCACACAGGACTCTTGTCTTAGGACAAGGACGTACGTCAGCCCCCTGCTCTGTGGACAGAGGTTATTACAGTTCAGCTTAGACACGGGATCTCAGAGCCGACCCGGGAGGGTCACCGTGTCAGAGTCTGTGCAGGGCCGGTCAGAACAACCCTAACGTTAGGTCTGAAGGAGCCTTAACTGGTGTCTATAAATTATACACGGAGACGCGGGAGAAATCCTGCCTCCCTACCTGATAGAAGGTCTGTGTTGAACGCTACCCTCCAGATGTCTACCCGTTTTCAAAACTGTGAAAATTTTCAAATATTTAAATCTATGAGAAATAATGAGCATGGCCCACATAGCCTTCATATATTTAGCATGATACCATATGTGCTTCGGTACACTTTTTTTTTTTTTTAAAGAGAAAGCATTACGAAATTTAAAAAAACCCCACATTTTATTGATTTATAACAGAGAGGAAAGGAGAGGGATAGAGAGTTAGAAACATCGATGAGAGAGAAACATCAATCAGCTGCCTCCTGCACTCTCCTCGCTGGGAATGTGCCCGCAACCAAGGTACATGCCCTTGACCGGAATCGAACCCAGGACCCTTGAGTCCCCAGGCCGACGCTCTATCCACTGAACCAAACCAGTCAGGGCTCGATACACTTAAAAAAAAAATTTTATTGATTTCAGAGAGGAAGGGAGAGGGAGAGAGGGCTAGAAACATCAGTGATGAGAGAGAATCATTGATTGGCTGCCTCCTGCACGCCCCACACTGGGTACGTGCCCTGACCGGGAATTGAACCGTGACCTCCTGGTTCATAGGTTGACACTCAACCACCGAGCCATGCCGGCCTGGCTGGATACACTTTTTACTATAATAGAACACGGTCGAAGGTCCCTCCCTTCGCCCATCTTCCCTCGCCCATCCTTCCCTAGAGATCATGGCAATTGGCTTCATCCGTGCATCCACGGACACCTGCAGGGCTTTGTCAGGAGGAGCATTAAAAAGCACCTGGGAGCCCTGACCGGTCTGGCTCAGTGGATAGAGCGCCGGTCTGCGGACTGAAGGGTCCCGGGCTCGATTCCGGTCAAGGGCATGTACCTCGGTTGCGGGCACATCCCCAGTAGGAGGTGTGCAGGAGGCAGCTGATAGGTGTTTCTCTCTCATCGATGTTTCTAACTCTCTATCCCTCTCCCTTCCTCTCTGTAAAAAGTCAGTAAAATATATTTTTAAAAAATCAATAAAAATTAAAACACACACGCACACACACACACACACACACACACACACACACACAACGCAGCCAGGTACACTGCTGCGTGTTTTTAAGTCACTCGCCGTGGGGGTCGCACCCTCTCCGTGGCCTTGGGAACCTTGCTCGTTTCCGTGGATGACCGTGTCAGGACGGCCCTGCTGACTGATCCTGGAACTGCCGCCGCCTTTCCAGTGAGGGGCCGCAGCGCGATGGGTTCGGCCGCTCCGCTTGTGGCAGACACAGGTGGTTCCCAGGTTTTCTCGATGACAAGTGAAGCCACAGTAAATAGCGTGGCCCGAGACTTGTCACGTGACCCGTCCCACGTGTCCCGCTCACAGAGCACGCTGGCTCTCAGGCTGCACGCGACGTGGGCTCTGCGAGCTGGGGTGGCCGGTCGCTCCCGAGAAGTGTCTCCTCCGCCAGGCACGGCCCTCTGCGTTTCCAGACTCTGACGTTCTCTCCGTCAGATGGCGATGAAAGGGTGTTTCGTCGTTGTCATGTGTACTTCACGGATTACTGGTGGGATGGAGCGTTTTTCCATAGGGTTCTTACCCACGGGTTTTTCTCTTCTAAAATCGCTTCCTTAGTCCATTTTCCTCATTGGATGGCCTGCCTTTTTCATATCAGTTGTTGTAGGTGAATCTTCGGAGGTTTGAATGCAAGTCCTTGTTGGTTACTGTGTCGGGGTTCCCCGAGACCACGTGCAGGTTCGGTGATCCCCTGGGGCAGTGGTCGGCAAACTGCGGCTCTCGGGCCACATGAGGCTCGTGAGCCGCGGTTTGCCGCTCTGTTGACGAATGAGTTTGCCGACCACTGGGATAGGGGCTTGATCACAAGGAACAACAATAGCCTGTAATTATTGGAATCGAGAGTCTAGGTCAGTGGTCGGCAAACGCATTAGTCAATAGAGCGGCGAACCGCGGCTCACGAGCCTCATGTGGCTCGAGAGCCGCAGTTTGCCGACCACTGACCTGGGGGGCTCACAGCACAGATTCACTTCAGCCAAAGGACACAAAGCGGAAGTAGCCAAGGGCAGAGGGGACGGGGGTGAGGGCCCGAGGAAATGAGGTTCGGGCTTCCCAACGCCCTCAAGCAGCCAGTTGTGCCCAGTGGGAAATGCTGACCACAGAGAAGCTTATGAGGACTCTGGGCCCAAGGATTTTTTTTTAAAAATATATTTTATTGATTTTTTACAGAGAGGAAGGGAGAGGGATAGAGAGCTAGAAACATCGATGAGAGAGAATCATCGACCAGCTGCCTCCTGCACACCCCCTACTAGGGATGTGCCCGCAGCCAATATACATGCCCTTGACCGGAATCGAACCTGGGACCTTTCAGTCCGCAGACCGACGCTCTATCCATTGAGCCAAACCGGTTTCGGCATGGGCCCAAGGATTTTATTGGGGGCCCGTCACGAAGTCACCCTGTGCCCAGCACACGGCGGAACTCCAGACTCCCAGAGGGACAGCGGATACTGGGCGTCAGCCGGGATGTTTGTACCAGCAGGTCAGGCGCCGGGAGCCACTCTGACCCGTGCTGGGGGTGGTGGGAGCTCTCCCGAACCCGAGTTCCCGGGGCCAGCCACGGCCAACCTTGCACGCAGACCTTTCTGAGGATGGCAGTCTCAGGTCTGCTATGTGGTGTTTTGTTTGTTTGTTTGTTTTTTGGTGGTTGTTGTTATCCTCACTTGAGGATATTTTTTTCCATTGATTTTTAGGGAGAGTGGAAGAGAGAGGGAGAGACAGAGAGAAACATCGATGTGAGAAAAACACATCGATTGGTTGCCTCCTGCACGCACACCGACCAGGGCCTGGGCTGGGGAGCAGCCTGCAACCGAGGTTCGTGTCTTTGCCGGAATCGAACCCGGGACCCTTTTGTCCTCAGGCCGACGCTCCATCTACTGAGCCACACCGGCTAGGGCAGGTTTGCTATGTTAATCCTTTCTACACAGTTATATTCATTTCAGATACCTTCTCCTAATCGGTGTTTATATTGCCTTTTGTCATAAAGTAGTAATGTCTGTTTTTCTGCAGTGCTTTGTAATTTTAACGCCATGCCAAACCATCCTCGCCGATCCCATTCGGAAAGGTAGCTCATCATCTTTTTCTTCAATAGATTTCTCTCTCTATATGTGAGCTATGCAACAAACTGGCTACACTCTTTTAAGTGTAACACTTGGTAGAGTCTCTTGAAATTTTCTGTAGATTATGGTACTATCTGTGATTAGGACTATCTCTTTCTTTTCAATCCTACTCACTGATTTTTCTTGTCATGCTCCTCTACGTAGGCTCTCTATGACGGAGAGCAGTGATGGGGCATCCTTATCAGTTCTAAGTTTTTTAAAGGAAATGTGTCTATTATTTGACCATTACATAAGATGTCTGCTGTGTGATATGGGTAAATTTCCTTTTATTAAAGTGTGAATACCCACGTCCCGCGTGGTTCAGGGTTCCGGCTCCGGAAGGGGGGCTGCACGCAAATGAAAGAGACGAGACAAGAAATAATAATTTGGAAATATTGGGGGACCAGGTGGGCGCCCAACTGAAGAGGAAGGACTCCGCTTGGGCTCCGGCCTTGCCATCCTTTTATTCAATTTGGGATACACCTATAGGCCTTAGGCAATTTCCAGTAACAGGCAGACTATCTTATCAGTAAGGGTTTGCATGACTGTCTGGTAGGGAAGTAGCTTCAGCTACCATTGTGTGGACTAAACAGTGGGTGTACAGCCCTGACCTTTGCCAGAGCTCAAGGTTCACCAGCCTTCCGGGATCCTTGTCCACACCTCTCTGCTAGTGAAGACAATAGGCGGTTTCCCACATTAGAGTAGGACGTTTTTGTCCCAGTTTGCTAATACTTAAACATTTTTATGAACGGGAATTGAATTTTATGAAGTGATTTAAAAACATCTATTGAGGTGATTATACATTTTGTTCTTAATATATTAATGGGGGAGCTACATTGAGACATTTCTCATATTATTTGCATCAAGGATGCTTTGGTTGTTGTTATTATTAAATGCACTGAAATTTTATTTAGGAGTTTCTCATCTCTGTTTATGAGTGAATGTAGCTATAATTTTCTGTTCTTGTACTATGCTCATCTGGTTTGGTTTCAGAGTCACAGCTATTTTGTCAAATGATGTGGGATGTTTTCTCTTTTTCTATTATCTGGAAGAGTTTTCATAAGACTGGATTGATACAGTTGGGCAGAGTTTGCCTGTAAAACTATTTTGACATGGGGATTATTGTTTTGTCAATTTTTGGCCACTAATTTAATTTTAAAAAATGATTAAGGGATAGCTCAGTTTCCCTATTCTTTTTTTTTCTTCTTTATCTTTATTGGTGGCACTATTATAGATGTCCCCATCCCCCACCTCCTCCAGCAAACCCCCTTCCCCTCCCCCTCCCATCTGACCATCATACCCAGATTAAAACAAATTCTGATTATACTCTCCATATAATGTAAGTCCTGCTTTCCTCCTTTAACATTATAGGCATTTCCTAGATCCTTAAATATTCGCGGAAAAGATGGCTTTTAAAGCATTTACTTTAACAATGGTTTTATCTATTTTTAGGTTACACGTGTAACATACATAAGGTGGTAACACTAGCCGTGCTGGGCACGAGGTAGGCACACAGTCATTCCTGCTGGACATGGCACCCAGAACGAACCAGGCCTTGTAACTTTCCAGAGCAAAGTGTCGCAATTTCCTCATGCTTTCCAGGGTGAGGGCAAAGGCAATTAGCTCTCTGAAAATTAACAGAGGGGAGGGGAGCTTTCCTTTTCTGCGAAAGGAAAAATAACATTCTTTTGGAATGATGACTCATTGTTGAAACGCATCCTGTCTAAACGGATGAGCTCAGCCGGCCCGTGTGGCTCAGTGCTTGAGCGTTGACCTGTGAACCAGGAGGTCAGGGTTCGATTCCCGGTCAGGGCACATGCCTGGGTTGTGTGGGCTCAATCCCCAGTGGGGGGCGTGCACGAGACAGCCAATCAATGATTCTCTCTCATCACTGATATTTCTATCTCTCCCTCTCTCTTCCTCTCTGAAGTCAATAAAAATATATTTAAAAAAAATAAACTGATGAGCTCAGATTTCTAGGTCTGAGCAATTTCTGTTGAAACACACTTGTAGGCATTTCTGAAAGTGCATGTAAAGGTGGCAGGTTCTTAGTTCTGAGGGAGGAGGAACCTGGGAGGAAATATTTTTTCCCTTTTGTTGACCGCAGTTCACAGGGTATAGCATATGCTTTTTCTTGTGTTGGCGGCGGCGGGAACCGCACCAGGCGTCTGATCGGTGGGGTTAGATGGGAGGACCTGGGTTCAGCAACCTCAGTCCTTGGGTTCTGGCTAGGAAAGAATTCAGAGTAAAGACCCAAACTGTAAGAGAACATCTACTAGTTGTACCGGCTAATAATGCAGATTTTGTAGTCAAAGAAAACACGGTAATTTCAAGAGAAACATCAAAAGTGCTTTACTCAAAGTAATGTCCATCGCTAGCTACACATTTCCCCCATCTTTCAGGTAATTTGTGGATACTGACCCAATAGAACTTTTCTTGTTTTGAGGCAAACCATTCAGAGACCCAATTTTCCACTTCTTCGTACGTTTTGAAGCGCTGCTCAGAAAGTGTGTGTGCCATTGATCGGAACAAGTGGTCATCTGAAGGAGCAAGGTCTGGTGAATACGGCGGGTGGGTTAATACTTCCCAGGCAGGATCTTTTCACGTGTCTTTAACCGGTTTTGAAGTGTGTGATGGTGCGTCATCATGAAGCAAAATTACTTTGTCTTCTGGCCCATTCTGGTCATTTCATGATCAAACCGTGGTTCAAATTGACCTGGACGTTCTTTGTCTTTCACATCGAAATCATCACTTTTAAAGCGTTTAAACCAGCGTTCATAAGTATCTTGAGATGGAGCATGTTCACCATAAGCCTCCCAAAGTATATGATAACTTTCAGCAGCACTTTTCTTCAAAATAAAGTAATGAATTAAAACTTCCCGCAAATGCTCTTTTTTTGGCACGAAATTTGACATTTTTAAGCGTAAAAATATCTATGATGTTAACACCTTCAGAAGATTTGGCATATGAAGTTTTGAAGCTTGTTGTCAATACAACAAAATAGCATACATATCAAATCACATATATATCAACATATGTGTAACTCCATCTATTGAAAAAAATCCGCATTATTAACCGGTACACCTAGTCCTATATAATAATATGCAAATTAACCCTCACGCTGTCACAAGATGGCTGCGCCCACAGCAGAGGCGGGGTTCCTGTAACAAGCTGTAATGAGCGATCAGTAGGGACTGGAGGCTGCGTGGCACCAGGCTGGGGCGGGGGACCTGAGGCTATGCCCCCCACCCAGCGGGGCTTGACAGGGGACCTCAAGGCATACCCCCTGCCCCGGTGCTGGGCTTGGGGACCTCAGGCCATGCCCTTCGCCCTGGGCCAGGGGACTTGAGGCTGCGCCCCCTGCCCCAGCACCAGGCCGGGGGACCTGAGGCTGCAACCCCCCACCTGGTGGGGCTTGATGGGGGACCTGAGGCTGCGCCCCCCACCCGGTGCCAGGCCAGGGGACCTGAGGTTGCGCCCCCTGCCCGGCAGGGCTTGACGGAGGTGGGGCCAGCTGGGTCTGGGTCTCGCCCAATGGGGGTAGGGCCGGCTGGGTCTGGGTCTCGCACAACTTCGAGCCACATGTGGATGGGCAGGGACTTGACTCTTGGTCCAGTGGCACACCCCAGACTCTGACAGGAGGAAGATTTTCATATACATTTTGCTAATTTTCTTTCATCTCTGACACTTCTATTATAGAGAAAGGGCAAATAGCAATATTAAAATATTTCCTCTAATTAATTCCCTTTTAATGTGCACAAATTTCATGCACAGGTCACTAGTATAATAATAAAAGTGTAATATGCTAATTAGACTGGATGGCTGAACAGCGGAACAACCATCTGGACGACCTTCCAGACGAAGCCAGGGCTGCGAGGGCCGAGCCCCTTGCACGGATTTCGTGCACCGGGCCTCTAGTTTATTTAGAGAATCACAGAGGGAGAAGTGATTTGTAGAAGAAATGGGCTTAGGAAACAAGTTGTAGAGGCAAAGGAAGGGCCTTGGAGCTTAGACGTGAGGAAGGTCAAGGTGACCTGCCTGGGGGAGGGGTAGGGAGGGGAAAGCAGGTGTGCTCCCCGGAGGGAGAGTGCTGGTCCTCCTCCTCAGGGCATCAGGGTTGGAGATTTTAGGGGAGCTCCCAGGGGAGGGTCTCAATAGACTGGGGTGTCCTTTGAGGGTCTCCACAGGCCTGGGTCCCAGGGACCCGGATGTGGCTGCTGAATTTTCATCCCCTTGTTTGCACGGTCACTTCCTCGTCATTCCCGTCACCCACAGGTGTCCCCTGATGGCCACCCTGAGAGGGAAGGCAGAGCCCCATCCTTGGGGAGCCTGGCTCCCATCCCACTGAGGGGCAGGACCCGCACGTGAGAATAAGCAACACACTAGGTCGCCTGGGCCCAGTGAACCTTGACCTTCAGGGCCCACACGCAGGGAAGCGGAGTCTCGGGGTCCCCTGGGGACTGAGCGGGGCTCCTGCCGGGGCCAGTCTGGTGTTGGTCTTGGAGGAGGATCAAGGCTCACGCCTCCCTCGCCTGCAGACCTGAGCAGGTAAACACGCGGGACCGTAAAACGCAGGGACTGAAATGAAAGTTTGTCTCGCCATGATGGGCATCTGGCCCCGCTCCAGATCCCACCTGCTCCGGTGGAGGGAGCGATGGCGTCTCGTTCCAAGCGTCTTCTCCCAGCGTCTGACCCAGGGCCTGGTGACAAGGCACTGCGGGTTGCCAAGGATAACAACGGCAGAGCCGCCGCTGAGCACGGTGTTGGGGGCGGCCGATGGGAGAGCCGGCAGGGCCCGCGGGTGGGGGGAGGAGACCCGCTGCGAGGCGGGGCTGCGGGAGGGCTGCTGACTCACAAGGTCTGCGAGTTACTCCACCTGCCCTTGTCCCCGCTTCCCCCTGTGGGCACCCGCGTGGGCGTTGGCTCAGGGATGGGCCCCTGGCAGAAAAGGCAAAGGCACTGGAATCACAGTGCCCCTCGTTCTGTGCCGCAGCCGGGTGTCAGTCATAGTACAGCAACAGCCATCTACGTTGCCAAACCTGTGCCGCCCCAGGGGTGGGGCGTGGTCGGGTGATAGAAACAGTAATCGATCAGGAGAGAACAGACCTTAAGAAGCCACTCTGCTTATCGCTAAAGGAAGAGGCCTTGGCCCAGCTGGCGTGGCTCAGTGGTTGAGCATTGACCTAGAAACCAGGAGGTCACCGTTCAATTCCTAGTCAAGGGCACCTGCCCGGGTTGCAGGCTCGATCCCCAGTAGGGAGCGTGCAGGAGGCCGCGGATCCATGATTCTCATCATGGATGTTTCTCTCTCTCTCTCCCTCTCTCTTCCTCTCTGAAATCAATGAAAACATACACACACACACACACACACACACACACACACACACATATATATATATATATATATTTTATATTTCTTTATTGATTTCAGAGAGGAAGGGAGAAGGAGAGAGAGAGAGAAACATCCATGATGAGAGAGAATCATTGATCGGCTGCCTCCCACACACCCCCTAGTGGGGATCGAGCCCGCAACCCAGGCATGTGCCCTTGGCCGGAATCGAACCCGGGACCCTTCAGTCCGCAGGCCGACGCTCTATCCACTGAGCTAAGCCAGCCAGGGCTGAAAACATATTTTTAAAACGCACACGGAAGAGGCGTTGGATTGGATGGGTTCCTCTGGCCTGTGTGTCCGCCGTGGTGTGTGTGTCCAGGTGGGGGGACTGGAGGAGCAGAAAGGATAACAGGTGCCCTCAAATGTCCTGTCTCCCGGGCCCCGCCGGGCTGCCCCTGCGTCTCTTCCCCTGGGACAAGGGCTGGCGCTGTCCCTGGAACAGGCAGGGAGTTGGGGTCAGTCTCAGTGACATAAAGACCCTCGTCAAATGAGCTGTCTGGGTTCTGGAGAAAAAGGCCCCGCGAGGGAGCACAGTGAGACCGAGGGACGGGAGAAAGCTGCTGGCTGGCGTCAAGCCCGGCCGCTCACCGCAAACGTCACCTCCTGGGAGCCTGAGTAAGCCCCCTGCCATGTTCAGAAACATTTCCCAGTGTCGATAATAACTGGAAAATGATCTTTCAAAAGGATGATTTAAAAAAAAATATTTAAAATTGATTTCTGAGAGGAAGGGGGAGGGAGAGAGAGAAACATAAACGATGAGAGGGCATCATGGATCGGCTGCCTCCTGCACGCCCCACCCTGGGGATCGAGCCCACAACCCGGGCACGTGCCCTGACTGGGAATTGAACCCTGACCTCCTGGTTCGTAGGTCGATGCTCAACCACTGAGCCACGCTGGACGGGCTCTCTCGCGTTTCCTTGAGGGGGAGGGTAGCTGGAGTACAGCGTTGGGATGGGATGCTGTTGCTCTGCTGTCTGATGGGTGGAGGGACATCCCCCTGCTGCTTTGCTGGGGGGTGGGGCTGGGGGAGGGCCAGGTGAGCCAGGTGAGAAGATGAAATATAAGAACACTGATCGAGTTGACGTGCAAAACTGGCCTCTCCAGTGGGCTGTGTGCCTGCCCCGTGGAGTTCAGGGGGAGCGCTGCCTACAGAGCCGGCACCGTGCTAGCTGACCTGTAAGTCTGCCGCGTTCTGGGTGCTTCCTGTCACTCACGGACAGTATGCAATCCAGGCCCGCAGCGAGGGGGTGTGCGTGTGGGCAGGGCCAGGGCAGCGGCGTGCAGGTTTGTCTCAGCGTTGCTGCCAGCGTCCCGTGTGGCCCCAGGCACGTCTCCTAGCCTCTCTGGGACCAGGCGCCCAGGAAAGGCAATGAGTGTTGGCTCTTCCTCGGGCCTGGAGGGAGCCGCCATGGGCACGCGCTGATGTTCCGTGGACGCGATGCTTTCAGTGAAGGCTTTCCGAGAGGCCCTGGGCGAGCAGCGCTGAGCCTGTGCGCTGGCGAGCTGCCACACCGCCCCGGGAATTCCCTCCCTCTGCACGGCAAGGGCGAGGGAGGTCCTCACGTCTGTTACCTTCTGCCCCGTGGCTGTCAGGTGGCATCTGCTGTCCCTGCGCACTGGCCTGGGTGGGAGGGTGCGCCAGCGGAACAGACCCCGGCCCTGGTGGGGGTGAGCGCCACTTAGGGGGTGGGCATCAGAGGCAGCATTTTTATTCGTATTTTTTAAATTTATTTTTTTGCAACGTTTTTGTTTTTCGATTATTAGCTCAGCAGCCAACTTGTCTCCGACTCTCCCTTCTTATAGTCTCCGTGGCACCTGCGTGGCTAGTTGATACTGTAGTTTGAGCTGTTATCCCTTGCATTTCTTTTGTTTTCTTCAGTAAATTATTTATTGATATGATTTATATAACACTTTTTTTCATTGTTTAAAGTATTATAAATAGTAGTACATATGTCTCCTTTTCCCCCCATTGACTCACCTCCCCCCTCCAGCACATACCTTCCCCCTCTATTGTCTGTGTCCATTGGTTATGCTTATATGCATGCATGCAAGTCGTTTGCTTGATCTCTTACCTCCTCTAGCCTCTCCCCCCGCCCCCGCCCGCCTTCCCGCTGAAGTTTGACAGTCTGTTCGGTGCTTCTTTGTCTCTGTATCTTGCATTTCTTGATGGTTTTTCACGTGTAAGAGTCTGTAGTCTGGCAGCCGCCAATCATCTCGGACTCCACATTCAAACCACCGTTCTTCGCAGCAGCTGGGGGGTCCTCCCTGAGCCCCTGATGAGTGTGGTCCGCATGTTGCAAATACCCTGTCTGAGCTGGGGCACGAAACGGTCCCCGTGGGCCACCGCATCGCCGCCGACAGGCAGCTTGGTCAGGAGCCGGTATTTGTCTTTGGGGAGCCTGGCTCTCCTCCTATGTGATAGCTACACCTCAGTGCACAGAAATCGAGATCTCGGAGGGCGAAGGAGCCAGCCCCCCGTCAAAGCCACTGATGGCCGACGAGACGAGGGCTGCCAAGTTTGACGGCTGGCCGTGACGTTGCTGTGTGCCCAGTCGTACTTCCTTGCGGGAGAGGCTTGGCTTGCTTCCTTGTTGACTCTGAGGAGACGCGGGGAGGCACAGGGAGGGTCCTTTAAACATCTGGCCGCGCTCCGCTTTTTAATTTCTTTTCCAGGCACCGTCTCTCGTGGGGGGGCGGGGCGGGTGATTTCCTACCGGGAACTCTCGGGAGTCTCCCTCCGGAGGTGAAGTGGAATTTTCAGGAGGATGGGAGCCAGATGCTCATTTCGTGCACAATGAACATCCACAGCAGTGCCCTCCAGCCAGGGATCAGGGTCTGGGCAGGAAGCGAGCCTCGTCCCAGCCACTCACGGGGATGGATGGTGAAGCAGAGCCATGCCTGGCGGGAGGGAAATGCTGTGAGCGTTCTTTCTTCTTCGTCTTCTTCTCCTGTAGCCAGCGTCCACGCGGGCTGCACACAGGGTCATGACGAGGGGACTTCACGAGGCCGTGCAGACCCACAGCCCCGCCTTTGCAGCCCCGTAGGCAGGAGGGGCAACGACGGGCAGGCGGTCCTTTATTGACAGCGCCGAGCGGGCGGCCTGTGCCCTCGGACGTGCCCCTGCTTCTGACCTGTCCGTTCCCCTGAGTCGCCCGAGGTCACACCTCCAGTTGCTCATTCCAGTTGGGAGAGAAACGGAGCTGGGCCTCGGTCACGTCCCTGTCGCATCGGCCCGCAGAGCTCTAGGTCTGGGGTCTCGGCATTTCGGTGCTTCCCCCCGCTCCGCAGGCGTGAGGTTGGCGTGTGTGACGAGCTGACGCGCTCTAGTGAGCGGCTCTCAGGGCATCACTCCAGGACTTTCCAGAGACGTGCAGACATGTCCAGCCACGTCTCACAGACACGGCGGAATACTTAGCAGGTCCTGGGACCGAGGCGGGCACGGGCGGAGAGCCAGAGGCGGCCCTGATGCCCCTGTGCCCTGCCTCCTGCCCTCAGGAGCTCGGGGGTAATTGGCCCAGGAGCTGGCAGACCAGGAGGCCCCCTGGCCCTCTTGGGAGACACGTGACTGGTAAGACCCATTTCCGAAAAATACGGGATCAGCGTCCCGGAGGATTCTCTTCCTCGAATCAGCCTCAGGCACTGAACCCGTGCCCCCATCCCCAAAAATTCACTTGGAAAAAAGACGCAGTTCGCGAGCAGACGCCATTGTGCTACGTGAAGGCGCCGACTCGTTCTTTGTCGTCGTGAGGCCACAGTCCGCGTCGCTGCTTCGCTCTCTTCCGCGGGGTCTCCCCCTCAGGACCTGCGTCAGCGCCCCCCCGCTCCCCAGCATTTAGATGATTAAACTCACAGATGGAGGATTCTAAGCGATCATGCCACTGATTAAAGAATTGTTAAGGCAGATTTATTTCTGCAAACACAAACACATGCACAACTGGGCCCACACTTGGCGAGACACAGTAGCACGTTGTTTCTCTCTCTCTCTCTCACTCTCTCTCTCTTTTTTAAATATATTTTATTGATATTTTACAGAGAGGAAGGGAGAGGGATAGAGAGTTAGAAACATCGATGAGAGAGAAACATCGATCAGCTGCCTCCTGCACACCCCCCACTGGGGATGTGCCCGCAACCAAGGTACATGTCCTTGACCGGAATCTAACCTGGGACCCTTGAGTTCGCAGGCCGACGCTCTATCCACTGAGCCAAACCGGTCAGGGCTGTTTCTCTCTTCAGGAGCGTTTCCCCGTCCCTGTGCTGGGGCTGGCGTGCCTGGTGCTCAGGTCGTGAGGCCCATCTTCACAAGCTCTGAGCACGCAGCCTCCGTTCTAGAAAGAGCCTCCGTCCTCCCCGGGTTTCCTGTACTTCCTTCCACTGTCACCGTATGCTCTGATGTGACAATGTACGTAAAGCGTGCATTGCATCCGATGGAGATTCACGAATTCTGATGATTGCGTTCATTATGTTTACCCGTAATCTGACACATGTGCTCGTGGTGAAACACGCATGGTGCTTGCTCCACATTACTGCGCCTTTTTAGGGAGCAAGTAGAGAATTGGGGTGCATTGCTATCCCTTCTCTGTGTCCTGTTAACGTTTTATGCAAAGAAAGTGGAAATCACTGCCCTAGACAGTTTGGCTCAGTGGCTAGGACTTCAATCTGCAGACTGAAGGGTCCCAGGTTCGATTCTGGTCAAGGGCACCTGCCTGGGTTGTGGGCTTGATCCCCAGTATGGGGCGTGCAGGAGGTAGCCGATCCATGATTCTCTCTCATCATTGATGTTTTTCTCTCTCCCTCTCCCTTCCTCTCTGAAATCAAGAAAAACGTATTAAAAAAAGAAAAGGAAATGGAAATCACTGGTCCTGGTCTCATGCCAGCTGGTTTCAAATGATTGTTCTTAAAAAAAAAAAAAGCCCTGTTATTACTCACTGATCTGATTTTGTATGCCAACCCCCCACCCCCTTCCACTTTACAAATAAATTATATAATAAAAGAATTTATCGAGGTTTCTGGCCACAAAGGCAACATACCAAATTAAGTTGTATTTATTTGCTTAACCAGTAGCCAGATCTTCGTGGCAGGAGGACAGGACATTGTAAAATGTCAGTTCTCCGCAGAACGACCTAAGGACTCAGCACAGTCCAGTCAGAACGACAGCGGGCTTTTCGGGAGGAGGACGCGGTGCACTCATTCTCGGATTTATGGGCAGGAATGGGAAGGGATGGGGGATTCCTTATACGCGATAGAGAGTTAGGACAGTGTGGCGTCAGCACAGGGAGAAGCAGGGACCAGGGGACAGAACAGAGCTGGAAGCAGGTCTCAAGCAAGGAAGCTCGGGGTGTGAGAGGCGCACGCGGGCACGTGGGCGCAGGCAGCTGAGTCACACGTGGTGCCGGAAAACAGGGAATCCCACGGGACGGCAGGGTGCGCTTGGGGCCCTCCCCTCAGCCAGACACACACAATTTCACGTGGATCAGAGCCGGCACGGTGAAAAGCACGCTCTGCCGCAGAGGGAAGAATATAAGAAGGCATTTCTCTGACCTTGGGGATAGCAAATGGCTTTTGGCAGATGACACCAAAAGCATGAACCATGAACTTGAAGACTGAGAAATTTGTATGTAATTAAAAACACCCGTTCATAAAAAAATTATAGAGTAAAAGAACACCCACAAACGTAGAGAAGTTATTTGCAATGTATATAGTGGAAAAAAGATTAGTGTCAGAATATATCAAGAAATACTATAAATAAAAGACATAGTTCAATAGAAAATGGGCAAAGAATAGAGCTTGAGAGAGCAGGCCAGGGTTGCCGCCGGCAACAGGGGAAGCAAAGCTTTCTGCATACCCTGGCCGGGCCCACCCGCTTAAGGCAACAAAGTTTCAATTATAACCCCAACACAAATGGCTGCCGGCCTTGGAGGGAGCCCCAGGCTTGGCTCCGCTCCAGGCTACAAAGTTTCAATTGTAGAAGGAAAATAAATTCCAGATACCAGGGCCTCCACTTTGGTTGCCAGGGGGTGTGGCCTGCCTGCAAACCACCACAGGCCCCTGGCTCAGGCCGCCCCACGCCCCAAGGGAACCCCCACCTGATCCGGGACGCCCTTCAGGGCAAACCAGCTGGCCCCCACCTGTGCACCAGGCCTCTATCCTATCTAATAAAAGAGTAATATGCAGATTGATCATCACTGCAACACACAATATAGCTGCCCCTATGTGGTCAAAGATCCTGCCCCCATGTGGACACAAGATGGCCACCACAAGATGGCCAGCAGGAGAGGGCAGTTGGGAGGCACCCGGCCTGCAAGGGAGGGCAGTTGAGAGGGACCAGGCCTGCAAGGGAGGGCAGTTGGAGGTGATCAACCCTGCAGGAGAGGGCAGTTAGGAGTGACCAGGCCGGCAGAGGAGGGAAGTTGGGGGCAAACAGGCTGGCAGCAGAGTGGTTAGGGGGTGATCAGGCTGGCAGGCAGAAGCGGTTAGGGGCAATCAGGAAGGCAGGCAGGCAAGCATTTGGGAGCCAGCAGTCCTGGATTGTGAAAGGGATGTCCGACTGCCCGTTTAGGGATCCGACTGCCCACCAGGATCGGGCCTAAACGGGCAGTCGGACATCCCTCAAGGGGTCCCATATTGGAGAGGGTACAGGCTGGGCTGAGGGACAACCCTCCTCTGTGCATGAATTTTGTGCACCGGGCCTCTAGTACTATAAATAAAAGACATAGTTCAATAGAAAATGGGCCAAGGACTTCAGCAGGCATTTCAGAGAAAAGGAGACAGGAATGGCTACTAAACACGTGAAAAGGTGCCTGAGCACCGGAGTTTGGGGACTCCCGGTTAAAGCCGTAACGCGGTACCATTTTATACCAGCCAGATTGGCAAACGGATGAGTCTGACCCTATCAAGTGCTGGCGAGGGATGGGAGCATTGGGAAATGACTAACCATTTTGGAAGGAAACTCGTTTTCACCCGTGTCCTCTGCGTAACGGGCTCCCGGGCCTACCTCGCCAGCCCCTGGCATAGACTCTGGTGGGAGGAGAATGAGTGTTGGAGTCAGACCAGGAATAGAGTCCCCTTTCACCCTCTCCTAGTTGAATGAACTTGACCTGTGACTTGCTGAGTTCCCCTCTCTGTACAACGAGAGCAACCAGGCTGTTGTGTGTAATGACCGAAGATTGTGGCATGGAGCCAACCTCGCTGAATGTCACTATTTTTATTACCATCTGACTGAAGGCCACGTTCCCTGGGGGCCTCGTCTTATCCCCCTGTTACTGCTCGCAGGGCAGGTAGTGGGTGGGTTTGATTGAAATTTGCAAGGTCTCCCCTCATTGGCCACTTCATACGATGCCCACTTAATTCTTCACCGACCCTCCTGCCGGCCACCGCCGCACCACGGCCCTGCTGTCCCCTCGCTGTGACCTTTTCTGCTCCAGTCGGCCATAGCGTTGACCTTCAGCCAGCAGTGTCCACATTCAGAACCCAGGGGGTTATTGAATAGGGGTGGAGGGTGGGGGGACGTGTGGAGGGTGCTGTTCCTTTATCACTGGGCACCTTTAATGCTTTTTGAATGTTACACTGAACAGAACCGTGTAGAGCAGGGGCTGATGGAGACCAAGGGACACCCCGGGGGGCCCCCTCTCTCTCTCAGCGCAGCCATCTCAGATAAATTTAGTCTTTCCTGACGGTTCCCTGCAAACACCGTTGTGTGTGGTTTCTGCGCTCAGCCGTGAACCAGAACCGCTCCGAGCCGGTACTGCTGGGCCATCTAAATGGGAGCAGAGGGCAGAGGCAGTAAGTCCAGGGGGGTTCAAACCCCGAGGGCTGGCAAATCCTAAGGAACTCTCCAATTCCTCCGGTTTTGGGTGAGAATAACTATCTCGATGGCTTAAACGTTTTGGAGCGGCAGGTGTCTGTGAGTCAGGAGAGACAGACATTTTCCCGAGCTTCAACGGGTGAGCGCAGGACACCAGCCCCGATGCCGCTTTTCTGTGCATCTTGAGGTCTTCCGTTGGCCCAAGCTTTTTGTTGCTCCACAAAGACCGGGCAGCTCACCCCCATCACCGTGCAGATCCTTAGAGAGGGGCAGTGGGCCCCGGCCGGGGCGCGCGGGGGTGGAGCGCCGGCCGGATGCGCCCAGGTTGCGGGTTTGATCCCCGGTCAGGGCACACACAGGAATCAACCCCCGAGCGCGTGGCAAGCCGGCCAGCGTGTGGGAGTTTGTCTGTGAGCCCTAGAAAACGGATGCAACGTGGGACATGTTTGCTTTTAGATTATTAGCAAAATCTGGGAGGAGCGTTTTAGACTTTTTTTGCAGCCCAGCCCCCCTCTTCCCAGAGGGCGCCCCTCCATTGCAGCTGCCGCATTCGGGATGTTTGTTGGCGGTGCCCTGCAGTCCTCAGAGTCCGGGCTCCCGGGGGGCCCTGGGGCTGCGTTGTGGGGAGTGTGCCTGGCAGAGGCTAAGCCTGGGCTGTAGATCTCTGACCTGCTGGGGCCAAAATGTCGCTGTCTCAGATGACCTATTTATAGGGGTTTAATTTAGGAGGGTTTTGTTTTTTGTGAGGGGGAGGCACCCTGCCATTTATGCAAGAGAAGGAAAGCCCACGAAAGCCTGGCAGGTGGCATCCTCTCTCCTTCCTCTCCTAACGCCGCCCCTGCCCTGACAGGCTCAGGCCCTCGCTGGGCAGCACCCTTCAGGGGGTGGCGGCGCCTGCAGCCCCAGGGTCACCATGCTGCGGTGATTTGGAGGTAGAGGCGGGGCTTGGAGCAGAACCTACGCAGGTGGGAGTTGGAGGCATCGGTGCTTCTGATGAAATCCCAAGCAGTGGCTGCCTCCCCCCACCCCCCCGGCATGTGCATCTCCATGATAGATTCCCGCCCCTCTCGTGACCTCCTGTACATATTCCTGTCCTGGGCCGGTGTCCCCTCGTTCCCCACGGCCCACGGCCTTTCCCACGGGCGAAAGGTGTAGGAAGGTGGTGGGTGGATTATTCAGTGTGGGGGTTGGGCAGGCGGGAAAATGATTTTAAAAGGGAAAAGGGGGAGGGCGAGAGCAAAAGGAGAATCGGTCCCTGCTCTCTAGTGCTATAACCTCCCCGAGTATTGCCGTAGAAATCAGCCCTCAGACTGCGCCAGGCACACATCCGAGGGGACAATTTGCCTGTATTGTTCGCTCCGCGTCGTCAGCCACAGGACTCGTGTCCCACGTTATCACCTGCTTCGGGGCAGCGCTCATGTCTTTTCCCGGATTTGCCGCCCACACGCGCCCCCTTTCGAGCCACGGGCGTCATTGAGGGCGCTTTTGACTCGACGGGCTCCTCATTTTCAGAGCTGCCTTCAGGTCTTGCATTCCTACGACCAGCCCCAGTCAGTCGCCTGGACGGAGTGAGAGGCAGCTCCCTGCTCCCTGTGTCTGGCACAGCCAGCGCGTTCCTGAACCAGAAATGTCCTTTTCTCTCCGGACGTCCAGGGTGGACAACACCTGCTGGATAAAGCCTCATCGTTAGAGGGAACGACGAGACAGAAACGGGTGATGGGAACCCCGTCCTGTCGGAGGCCCCTGGCCACCCCCTGCCTTCGCCTTTCACACTGGTTTCCCTGTCTTCCTCTCCTTCAAAGAAGGGACCCCGTGCCCGGGACCCTGGCGCAGGCTCAGAGCCATCCCCAGCTCTGCACTGCTCCCTGCTCGGCCCTGCGGAAGCTAGCTGGCCTGTTGGGGAGATTTGGGGTGATGAAATAGCTCTCCTCCGATCCCTTCTGTTTAGAATCTGGCTTCCTCTTAATCCGGCCAGAGGTGGGCCCTTGCTGGACACCGGGAAGAGTGGTTGAATGCACCAGTGACCCCACGAATGGGCTCGTGCTGGGGACTGGGAGGCCCAGGAGGTGGCTGAGAAGGGCTGGAGTCCTCCTCCTCTGTGTCCCAGGCGCTCATGCTCCTCGGAGGGCAGAGTGCATGGGCTTTCCAGGTCACGTGAGACTCAGGTGGGAGAGGCGAGTGCCTGTCTTTGATTCCACCTGAAATGTAGGAGGCAGGGCAGCATGGACCTCCATCAAAAGCTGGCTGTTCCCATTTCTCCCCAAGCAATCAATTCCAACCTCCCGGACGCTTTCTTGTTAGTGTTGCTCCCCTCAGCACTGATGGCAAGTCCTTAGACCACCTGCCTCCTCTTCTCGCCGCCTCGGCAAAGGGGCGGGCCCCGGAGGGCCCGTGGAGAAGCCCGCTGGCCGCGGTGAGTTAGTAGCTGCTGGGGAGTGCCCGGACTTGGGCTGTGGCAGTCTCGGTCCTCTGCAGCCACTCTCTTTACTTGTAATTTTATTACAAAACTAGAGGCCCGATGCACAAAGATTCGTGCAAGAATAGGCCTTCCTTCCCCTGGCTGCCGGCACCACCTTCGCTCTGGCCAGAGCTGCCTTCTGCCTCTCGCCTTGTTGTGTCAATTTGCATATTCCCTCCTTATTGGCTGTGGGCGCCGCCATATTTGTTGTGGAGTTACGGTCAATTTGCATATTCCTCTTTATTAGATAGGGTATGTGTGCAAAAAGTGTTCATAGATATATAGATATAAAGTTTAAAAAGAAGCAGTAAAACCTGGCCAGTGGGGTTCAGTGGTTGACATCAACCCTGGAACCAAGAGGTTGCTGGTTCGATTTCTGGTCAGGGCACATGCCCGGGTTGCAGGCTCGATCCCCAGGAGGGGTGTGTAGGAGGCAGCCAATTGATGATGTTCCTCTCTCATTGATGTTTCTATCTTTCTCTCCCTCTCCCTTTCTCTCTAAAAATCAATAAAAACGTATTTTTTAAAAGTAGTAGCAAAAAGAACACCCATGTACCCTCCATCAAGCTTAAAAAAAAGAGACTATTATACAGTACTGTGAACCCCGATATACAATGTTCCTTCCCCTCTCTACCCCCTCAGAGGTACCTCTTTTCTGAATTTAGTGCCAATCAACCCCTTGATATAAAAATAGGTGTGTGTGAGTGTGTTACCACATATTATATACTTAAATATTATTTACTTTTGCCTCATTTTGAACTTTCTATAAATGGAATCACACAGTATGCATTTTTCTGCAATATGCTCATTTTGTAGACATTTAAAATTTTTTCTTTGTATTGATTTAGTAACTCAGTTATTTTTCATTGGGATTCATGTTCCTTATAATTTATCTCTAAGGAATCATTGAGTTGTGTGTTTAAGGGGCTTTCTTCGAGAGAGTATTTGGGTTTTATTTTTCCAGGTAGCTGGGGTATGGTAGGAGGAGTTTGAGGGTTTCTCACAACTATATAGATATATTCACAAGTGGTATAAATTCTGGCTCCAACCTCTACATTGAGAGGCAGCTTTCATCACATCCGCTCCACCCAGAGCCTAGTCTGAGAGGTGTGTGTGTCCACACTCTTCTTGAGTGGGGATAGGATTTTTCTACATCACCCACTGCGGGTGTCGGCCTCTGGAGAATCCTGGTTTGTGTCCACTTATAAGGATATTAGGTAGAAAGCCTGGTGTATAGCATTGAAATAGCAAAGCAGATATTGGTTACCTGTTGTCACTAGCGTGTCTCCAGACAAGCCACCACAGAACTCGTTATTAAAATAATGATCATTTCCTCTTGCTCCCTTGTCTGGGGCTCAGCCAGGGTCTGCGGTCCCGGCTGGTCCCGCTCAGCTTGGCATGCCCGTCTGCGGGTCGGCCCAGTCCATTCCACACGTCTCCCGAGTTATTGGAATGTGGCTCTGTGTTCAAGGCTGATGGAGAGATTGTTATATCCTGCTCTTTGGCTAGAGAGATCGCATTCTTATTAAGAGCCTCTGGTCTGAGGGTCCCCGAATGCCTTGTTTCTACTGACTCCTGCCCACAGGGAGAAAGGAGCAACCGACTTTAGTGCAACTAAGGGATTTCATTGGAAAGTAGCGGCTCCTACCTGCTTCTCCATCTTTACTTTTCTCACAGCTTCTGGGCTTTGATAATTACCTTTTGAGTATCCCAACCAGACTATTAGAAGTCTTACAAAAGGTAAAAGGAACGATAAGAGGAGGAGACAGCTAGAAATCCCACCAACAAAGCCCATTTCCTCGCCCCAGATGATTCTCTCTCCCGGCACCATCCCTCCTCCCGCTCCTTCTCAGCGCCGAGCCCATCTGCTCTTCCTGCTCACCTCCCACCTGAAGCCATAACGTTCCACTCGGAGCATCATAATCCTTTTCACAGCAGCTACATGCGATTTCACACGCAGCCGAGGATGACGTCTGTGCAGAGGGAGCAGCGTAACGTTATTAACCCTTAGGACAAGGGCCCCATCTCACACGAAGCTTCTCAGCAGCCAGCAGAGGACAGGACAGTGGGCAGCATGCCTGGATTCGGGATAACAGAGCATCCTCTTTACCAATCTGTTCGCAAGGTCTCCAGAACACGATCTCCGCCAGAAGTTGTAGCGACACCAGAGAGTGCTGAGCAAGGTCCCCGGAGAACGTGGACTCCTGGGAGGAAGGACGTAGGAATGTGTGCCTGAAGAATAGGATTGGGCCCGGCCGGCGTGGCTCAGTGGTTGAGTGTCGACCTATGAACCAGGAGGTCAAGGTTTGATTCCCAATCAGGGCACATGCCCAGGTTGCGGGCTCGCTCCCCAGTGTGGGGAGTGTAGGAGGCAGCTGATCAGTGATTCTCATCATTGATGTTTCTATCTCCCTCTCCCTCTCCCTCTCCCTCTCCCTCTCCCTCTCCCTCTCCCTCTCCCTCTCCCTCTCCCTCTCCCTCTCCCTCTCCCTCTCCCTCTCCCTCTCCCTCTCCCTCTCCCTCTCCCTCTCCCTCTCCCAAATCAGTAAAAATGTACTAAAAAAAAAGGATAGGACTGGGCCCATCCAAGATGAAGTCTTGCCCTACCACGGTGAGCCCCTGGGCCAGCGTGACTCCTAGAGCAATGGTCAGCAAACTGCAGCTCGCAAGCCACATGCGGCTCTTTGGCCCCTTGAGTTTTTAGCAAAGGCCAGCTTAGGAGTACCCTAATTAAGTTAATAACAATATACCTACCTATTAGTTTAAGTTTAAAAAATTTGGCTCTCAAAAGAAATTTCAATCGTTGTACTGTTGATATTTGGCTCTGTTGACTAATGAGTTTGCCGACCACTGGTCTAGAGGGACAGCATCCGAAGACGGTTGGCAGGGGTCTGAATGGGTTAGGTAACAAGTGGATGCTAATTTATGCCTCGTTTCCCTGTGTTTTGAGGAGGGAGAACTACAGAACACATAGAACTAGATCTGCAAACTCACGCTAATTCCCAATAATCCCAATAATTAACAACAAGAATAACCCAAAGGTCTTGATTTCTCACCCAAATACCTATAATCTCCTTGATACTTGATTCCCTGTTTTCAGTTTACTCTTGTTATTTCAGGAAGGAAGTGTGTATATGTTTTTTTTTTTAATCAACAAGAGGTGAGTTAATCCAAATAGTTCAACTATTTTTTCATATCTGCCTTGCGTATGACACAGGTTACTAAGGTAATGAGCGCCATTGCATTTGGCGACACCTGAGACTTGTGCTATCTGGTTATCCGTGCCTTATAGCTAAAGGAAAGCTGTTAGAATTGGTGACGGAAAGTTGCTCAGAAATAAAATGTTTCCCTCGCAATCACCAGTAGTTTTTGCATCCTCACCACAAATGATTGATCAAGTCCGGTGACCTTCTTCGTAAAGGGCAGTGATACTGAAGGTTAGTTAATCATAGGACGGGCTAACGGGCGGCATTTGAAAACCTCTTCTATTTCTTGAATAGAAAACTCTCATCGAAAAAAAAAATCGAGACGTTGTAGAACCCTTCTGTTATCCCCTTCAATTATTATTATTGTGATTTTCTACTCAGCAAGTGTATAGACTTGAAAAAAATCACCTAATAAACATTTATTAGAGGCTGCTTTATGCCTGATAGCAGGAAATTAGCAGGCTCCAGATGCACCACTTTAATTAATTGGTGTCATCAGCAGTGGTATGCAGCATCATGGGTGGAAATTGCTCACTTAAATTGTGGCTTTGTGGCTCAAATGAGTTTCTGGTCTCCCCTCCCCCTTGAATAATTACATAGTTAGAGCGTGTGTTTCCCTTTCTCATCTCTCTGAATGTGTTTCCTTCTTGTTGTGGAGGGTGGGAGGGGATTCCATTAAAACGGTTTTTATGGAAGGATAGTTTCCAAATTGGCATTTATTCTGCAGGAGAGTTGGGAGTTGATCCCTCGAATTTTCTCAGTTCATTCAGAAGACCGAGAGCTTCGGAGATGTAACACATACAGGAGGATGCGTGCCATCCTCCTTCCGGCAAGGGCTCCAGGTCGGGAATACAAGGAGCAGCCCTCTGCCTGGAAGATGCTTTTCCGTTTCTCCTGGCTGCGTTTCCTCATCCTTTAGGTCTCTGAATAGACATCCTTTTCCCTGGGACATCTCCCCAAACTGTTCCCTCTTCACCCTCAATCCCACTCCCAACTCTGTTAGTGCTCCTTACCCCTGGCTTCGTACTTGACCTAGTCTGTTTTGGAATTCCTCTTCATGGCCTATATTCTCTTTTCCTTGGAACATGAGACTGTGTCTTTGTCACCGTTATATCTTCAGCATCTAATGCAGAACCTGGCCTTCAGTGGGCGCTCAATAAAACCCACGTTGAACGAGTAAATGAGCGAATGAATGAATGGAAGCAGAATCTCTCACACTGAGGTGGTGGGATTTTCTAGACTTCATTCATTTCTGCATCCCGAGTGCCTACGTGATGTATTAAGTCATCTGTTGCTATGCAATAAACCTCTCCACAACGTAGTGACTTAAAATAATGGTCCTTTGAGAGATTAACCAAAGAACCTACATGCATTACCTATGGACACAGACAATAGGGTGGCAAAGGCCTGGGGCCAGGTGGGAACCCGGTGGGAGGGGACTATGGAGGGGAGAAATGGGGACATCTGTAATACTCTCAACAATAAAGATTAAAAAAAATAAAGCCACTATAAACATTTGCAAAAAAAACAACAGAAACCAGTCCTTTGTTCAGCCTCGAGTCTGCAGGCTGGCAGTGCCGGCTGGGCTCAGCCGGGCAGTTCTTCTGGTGTTAGTGGGGCTCGCTCCTGGGTCTGCAGTCGGCTTCCAGGCTAGTTGGGGGCCTGTGCCTGGGTCTGCAGTCGGCTTCCAGGCTAGTTGGGGGCCTGTGATTTTTTTTTTAATCTTCCACAAGGTTAGACGGGCTTGTTCAAGAGGCAGCTGGGCAGGGTTCCCAGGGAGTGAGCACAAGGGTGCAGGTCTCTTGCCCAGGGTCAGCCTGGCACAGCACCACTCCTGCTGAATTTCACGGCCAAAGACATCACAAGGCCAGGCCACGATTAAAGGGAGGGAAAGAGACTCCACCTGTTAATGGGGAGCTGCGCAGGCACTCCAGCGGGCAGGGGTGCAGGGGAGAGAATAACTGAGGACATTCTTTGTGAATGATCGATCACACTTGGCAGAGAGTAAATGCAAAAAAAAAAAAAAAAAAAAGCTAGAATTGAATTGAATTTGAGACATTAATTTAGCCAAAATGTGGGAAAACCTTTCAAAGAAGATCAAGTTTGTCTTTGTTTCCATTCCCCATTTCCTCCTTCTCTACTTCCTGTTACCCTAATACTCCGGCCTTGGCGCTGCCCTGCCCTGCCCGTGCCCGAGTTCTGTTCAACTGACGAGGGCTTATTGGGCACCTGCTGTTTTACTGAGCACTTGGTCGAGGCCAGACTCTTTACTGGGGGGAACGTAGTTCTTGTCTTGTAGTAAAAGTATTTGTCTGAGCAGACGGTAGGAGTGGCATTGGTTACAAAGACGTAGGGTGGAGGAGAACAGGTAACACCGGATCTATTGAGGGTATGACCTTTAACCTGAGGCCGAGTGGAGATGGCCAAGCCAGGAACATTCATGAGACAGAGAAGGCGGCGTGGAGCGCTGTACGGGGCGGGGGGACGTGGGGAAGGGGACCAGGGAGAAGAGAGTGTGCTGTGCGAGGAGCTGGGCGGGCAGAATGGCTGTTTCCCAGGAGGAAGGAACAGCGGCTGAAGGGTTTTAAACAGAGGAGAGATAGGACCCAATAAACTTCAAGAAAATCTCCCTGGCTGCCGAGGGAATAGATTAGAGGTGCGCAAGGCTGGACAGGAAGTCCATTCCCTCCTCCGCCGTCAAACCCCACTCCCCAGCCAGGTGTTGGGGAGAGAGCAGCCCCACTAAATGGAGCTCACACCGCAGTCACTGATGACCTTGGCAGTGGCATTTGTGCGAATCCGTCTGTGACGTGCACTCAGAGTCCGCCTGAGCCGTGCTCGACAGCGGCTCCTCAGCCTTGGTGCGCACGGTGGTGCTTGGAAGCCGAGGGACACAGAGGGACGGAGGGTCACTGCCCAGCACAGAGCCTCCCATCCATCCTCCCTGGGCTGCCTGCAGGGGAGGGGCCGGGGACCGCTGCTGCCCAAATCCTCCACAGGCCAGGGCCTGCTCTCCTTCAGGCCACGTGGGTTGTCCACCTTTGTACCCTTTCATGGGGCGTCATTAAAAAACAAACATAGATACACACACACACACACACACATGCACTAGAGGCCCGGTGCAGGAAATTCATGCACGGGGGCAGGGGGGGTGTCCCTCAGCCCAGCTTGCACCCTCTCCAATCTGGGACCCCTCGAGGGATGTCCCACTGCCCATTTAGGCCCGATCCCACCGGATATCCCTCTGACAATCCAGGACTGCTGGCTCCCAACTGCTCGCCTGCCTGCCTTCCTGATTGCCCCTAACCGCTTCTGCCTGCCAGCCTGATCACCCCCTAACCACTCCCATGCCAGCCTGATTGATGTCTATCTGCTCCCCTGCCAGCCTGTTTGCCCCCAACTTCCCTCCTCTGCCGGCCTGGTCACCCCTAACTGACCTCCTCTTCAGGGTTGATTGCCTCCAACTGCCCTCCCTTGCAGGCCTGGTCCCTCCCAACTGCCCTCCCCTGCTGGCCATCTTGTGGTGGCCATCTTGTGTCCACATGGGGGCAGGATCTTTGAGCACATAGGGGCAGCTATCTTGATCTTGTGTGTTGGAGTGGTGAATCTGCATATTACTCTTTTATTAGATAGGATAAAGGCCTGGTGCATGGGTGGGGACCAGCTGGTTTGCCCTGAAGGGTATCCCGGATCAGGGTGGGGATTCCCTTGGGGTGTGGGGCAGCCTGGGCGAGGGGCCTGTGGTGGTTTGCAGGCCAACCACGCCCCTGGCGACCCAAGCAGAGGCCCTGGTATCTGGAATTTATTTACCTTCTACAATTGAAACTTTGTAGCCTGGAGTGGAGCCAAGCCTGCTGCTCGCTCCGTGGCCAGCAGCTGTTTCTGTTTGGATTTGTTTACCTTCTATAATTGAAACTTTGTATCCTTGAGTGGAGGCCTGGGCCCGCCAGAGTGTGTGGAAAGCTTGGCTTCCTCTGTTGCCGGGGAAACCCAAGCCTCCCTTCTGGTAGCCATCGTGGTTGGGGTTAATTTGCATACTCGCCCTGATTGGCTGGTGGGCGTGGCTTGGCTGGTGGGCGTGGCTTATGTAGCAGAGTAATGGTTAATTTGCATATTACTCTTTTATTAGAGAGGATATTGATTTCAAAAAGGAAGGGAGAGGGAGAGGGAGATAGAAACATCAACGATGAGAGAGAATCATTGATGGGCTGCCTCCTGCACGCCCCACACTGGGGATTGAGCCCACAACCCGGGCATGTGCCCTAACTGGGAATTGAACCGTGACCTCCTGGTTCACAGGTTGATGCTCAACCACTGAGCCACCACGGCTGGGCCATGGGGGTCATTTTCAAAACTCTGCCACTTGTCAACACCTTTTACTACCTTGGGGTGCCTGGTCTCCTGGGCGGGGCGGAGGTATGCCTTTCGGCTTTTGCCTGGTGGGAGCATCTGGAAGTACTGCGTCCCAAGCTCCCTGGTGCTTTGGGAATGACTGACAGGTCTCTGTCCATGGAGTAAACCAGTGTGTGTCTGCAGCTCATGCCCCATCCAGCCCGCCCCGCTCTCAGCGGGTCCCAGGAGCAGGGTGGTACCTGCCCGCTTCCCTGGCCTAATGGACCGTTTACAGCCCTTCCCCGGCCGAGGATCCACCGCCAGGTGCCCACCGCCTTGCCCGGGCCCCTGAAGTCAGACATTCGGAGTTTTCTTTAAAAACCCAGCTCCTGCTTATCAGTCGTGTTCAATATCGGGTTACCTGCAGAACGGAGTCATTATCTTTAATGTTTAATAACTGGGCCACAAAGATAACACGATAAAATCCGAGAAATGCAATTTAGGGAGGCTTTCGACTCAAGCCTTGTGTGTGTGTGTGTGTGTGTGTGTGTTTAATCTTCCACAATCCTGTCCCCAGGGCTGAGCGAAACCTCGTTTTCTCTCTGTCTTCTGCTCGGCCGTCCCTTTTGTTTTGTCCTTGTTTCTGCTGGGCCATGTCCTCCTGGGCCCCCGTGGGGTGCCGCAGTGTGCGAGTTGGGATCAGAGGCGACTTTGGGGACGGAGGACCCTGAGCGCGTCTGTGTTGCAGGACGGGGACGGTGGCCACCTCGGAGTCTTGCAGGACTCTTTGCTCTGGATGCAAAGGAGCAGCGCGCCCAGGTCTCCTGGGAGAGTTCCCTGAGCCCCAGGCCTGGGCAGCTCGGGTCCCCAGGGACAGTGTGGCTTTAGAGCAGGTGGACGGCTCTCAGCAGTGAAGAGGTTCTCGGGTGGAAGCCGGCAACGGAGAAGAAAGAGTTCTTTCTTTCTTTTCTTTTTTTAAAAAAAATATATTTTATTGATTTTTCACAGAGAGGAAGAGAGAGGGATAGAGGGTTAGAAACATCGATGAGAGAGAAACATCGATCAGCTGCCTCCTGCACACCCCCTACTGGGGATGTGCCCGCAACCAAGGTACATGCCCTTGACCGGAATCGAACCTGGGACCCTTCAGTCCCCAGGCCGACGCTCTATCCACTGAGCCAAACCGGTTTCGGCAAGTTCTTTCTTTTTATTTTTCTCTTTGGGAACACACACAGCCTCGCGTTAGTCGCTCTGCTCTGTCTTCTGGGGAGAGCCTCAGGTTGGATTTGCTGGTTAAAACTCCGCGTTCCCGCGGGCAGCGTCCCCTGAGAAATAGGGCAGCCGGACTGCTTTGCGTTCCCCCTTTAAGGCGTGTAGACCATAATGGGGGCCCTGTTTCGGATCCTGAGGGGATGTGGACAGGAAGTCTATGGCAATGTTCATAAAACACGTAGAGCTTTTCCAGAGAAAGGAGCCATAGAACTGGGAGGCCCCCCCGCCTGGGGCTGGCAACCTCCCACCGAGCCCTGGGCTCCTTTCACTCCCGGCCATAAGGGAGAGGGTCTGTAACCAGTCCCCCTCCCCTCCCCTCCCTTCCCCCCCCCCACTCCCCTCCTCCCCTCCCCCCCCGCTCTCTCCTCCAGGAAAGCACCAAAGGCCAGAGTCCAGCTGTGCATGAGCATCCCTTCCACAGTTTAGCCACCTCGTCTCCTTTCACACCTTTGAAGGAGGAGATGCAGGGGTGGGGAACCTTTCTCTGCCCAGGGCCGTGTGGACATTTGTCACATCATTCGCGGGCCAGACACAATCATCAGCTTAAAAATCAGCCTGCCCTATTTGGCAGGGCCAGACCGAGTGGTTTCTCAGGCCTTATACGGACGGACGTTCCCCACCCCTAGAGTATAGCTCTCCTCTCAGAATTTTACAACTTTCCCTTTTATGACTTGCTTTCTAAAGAGTTGACTTGCCTTCTTCAGTAGTCCAGGCCAACAAGCCTGTGCCTGCCACAGCTTAGCATGGCCTCCGGCACGCAGCGACTTTTGCGTTCCCATCGAAACCCTCGGATAGCTCCTCTAGGGCTGTTATGCTCGGAATAGGGACGGGAAAGCTGCTAGAGGTGGAGGTGAGGAAAAGGGCTGAGGCCAGTCATTTTTAAAAATATATTTTTATTGATTTCATAGAGGAAGGGAGAAAGAGAGAGAGAGAGAGAATCATCAATGATGAGAGAGAATCACTGATCGGCTGCCTCCTGCATGTCCGGGATCAAAGGGATGGAGCCCACAACCCGGGCATGTGCCCCGACCGGGAATCGAACCGTGACCCCCTGGTTCATAGGTCAGTGTTCAACCACTGAGCCACGCCGGCCGGGTGAGGCCAGTCCTTGAAGCAGGTGCTCCCAAGGGGGCCGGGCTTGAGTTCCATGGGCCCGCTGTTGTTGACTGCTCTGATGTTTGCTTAAATATATCCCCGTCCTCCACTCGTGGAGAAAGGCCACGGAGCCTGCGAGCGCACAGTAGGAGGTCACACCCATGAAGACGTGCGTAATGCAGCATAGACGTGGTGCAGACCTCTACGTGGACCACAGAGGAAGGCTCCCTTTTCAAGCATTAGGTCCAACTGCATTGATTCTAGGGAAATGCTTGCACACGCCATTGGTTTACATTCTCACCAAATCCATCAATCCATGACTGAACAAATGGTCAGTTCAGCCAGCTGCCCAGTGGATGTGTGATGAAACCGACCCCATCAGCTGCTTGAAGCACGCGGTCACCTGCGGGATAGAGACGCAGGCTCAGCGGGACCGGTGTGAACTGCCCAGTGGCCAAGGGCTGAGGTCAGACCCAAGGGAGGACGGAGAACTCTGACCACGGAGCGTAGCAGCACCTCCCGAAATAGCAAATGCAGCCACGACACCCCCCCCCCCCACCCCTCGAGCTCTCATCCCAATTTCCCGTTAAGTGGTGCTTTCCGTTCATGTTGAAAAGCACCTGAGCAGGTGTTGACACATTTGGGTGCATGGTGGGCCGTGAAGAAGGAAACGGGGGAACTTTCCAGAAGTTCGGGACATCAGAGATGGTGATTCTATTTAGAGTTGTCTTAAGTCCTTTTAAAAAAAATGTATTGATTTCAGAGAGGGAGGGAGACGGAGAGATAGAAACATCAATGATGAGAGAGACTCATTGATCAGCTGCCTCCTGCACACCCCCTACTGTGGACCAAGCCCACAACCTGGGCATGTGTCCTTGACCAGGAATTGAACCGTGACCTCCTGGTTCATAGGTTTATGCTCAACCACTGAGCCACGCCAATAGACCCCACAAACATTCATTTCCTGAATATCATCAGCGGAACTTATAACTACGTTTCAGGCCAGAGGGAGGTAGTCATGGTCACAGCCAACAGTCTCGGGCAAACAGAAGGGTCCCCACACGTCCCCGCTGGTCTCAGAAAGCACCCGTGTGTCACTGGTGTTCAGAGCGATGCTTGGGACGGCAAGGCCTGGCCGGGCCGGGAGGCGTGGGCACAGCGGACTGGGCGGTGAGCAGAGCTGTCCGCGCAGCGAGAGCGTGTGTGTTGGGCGGCGCCTTCGCTCAGGAGGCCAGATGGCGTGTATGTGGTTTCACAACGGTGACTGGGGACCGAGTACCGAGCCTGTGTGTGCTCCTGCCCCAGCCCCCTGCCTCCCGCCTGCCTTTAGCATCACCTCCCTCCCCGAGCTGGGGTTGAACAGCTGCACTGTTTTTCTCTTTCCTGATTATTTTTATTGCACCAGGGCCAGCCTTGACCACCCTTAGCCTGCCCAGCGTCCAGCACAGGAAAGGAAATCCTTCCCAGCACGTCTGACCAAACGAATGGCTTTCACTTTGCATTTATATTCAATTCGGGGTTTATTATTTTTATTTTTTATATATTTTTATTGATTGCAGAGAGGAAGGGAGAGGGAGGGAGAGAGAGAAACATCAGTGATGAGAGAGAATCATTGATGGGCTGCCTCCTGCACGCCCCACACTGGGGATGGAGCCCACAACCCGGGCATGTGCCCTGACCGGGAATCGAACTGTGATCTCCTGGTTCATAGGTTGACGCTCAACCACTGAGCTTCGCTGGCTGGGCCTGGGTTTGTTTTTCCAAGTTTGGGTCACGGGTTTGATGGATCGTGAGAGGACGAGTTCCCATCCCTTGTCGACTTTCCTCACCCAGATGACCTTCCTCCGTCGGATGGTGTTGTCATAGCAAACGCCAAGTTACTTGGCATGTGATGTGAGAAAACAAAATAACACGATAAAAGTATTACAAAGCAATATTTGCAAAACATCTTAGAATGTTCACAAACACGTTTCATGTAAATAATCTCGCTCGATCCTTACAAGAGTCCCGAGAAGGAATGGAGCAGGCACCCCCACTTTGTAGGAGGAAACTGAGGCACAGAGAGGGTAGGTGGTGTGCCCAAGGTGGCCCAGCTCACACTGGTTAGAGCTGAAGCTGGAGGCCTTATCGTCTGGGTCCCCACCCAGCATTCTTTTCGCCGTCCCACGGAACCTCCTGGATAAGAAAATCGAATTACTGTAAATAATGCCGGTGTTATCTATCATTTCGAGCTACTTACCAGGCCATTGTTGTTCTTTATTAATAAGTCACAGTGACCATTTGAACTTTGCAAAACCGTCTTGGATACTCTTTGTCCTTTAGTCACTCTTGAGACAAGTGTCTGCACTTGACCCATTTTAACAGGCGGGTAAAGTGAGTCAGAGGTTGAGCGCTGTGGGAGGAGAGACCCTGAGGTGGAGGACTGGGCTCAGGGTCTCTTGACCTGGGTCCCCGCTGTCCCAGCAAGGGAAGTGGAGGCTATCAGACATCAGACGTCGCAAATTCCACCCTGAGAAGCCTCCTGGAGCCTTCTAGTAGTTTTGGTGAAAACACCACGCGCTGCTGCCCAGCTGGGATGCTCGGGAATGGCTCCGGGAGGGAGTGTGTCTTATCTTCCCATTTGTGTGCCCAAGGCTTGTGATGTCACAGGAAGTCAGCAGCACTGTGTAGTGGAACCTCTGAAGGCACCAGTGTCTTCTAGTGGGAATTACAATCCATTGTTTTGCTCAATGGAAGTTTATTTTGTTACTAGAGGCCCGGTGCACGAAATTCGTGCACGGGTGTGTGTGTGTGTCCCTCAGTCCAGCCTGAACCCTCTCAAATCTAGGACAACCCTTTCACAACACAGGACTGCTGGATCCCAACCGCTCACCTGCATGCCTGCCTGATTGCCGCTAACCGCTTCTGCCTGCCACCCTGATCACCCCCTAACCACTCCCCTGCCAGCCTGATCAACACCTAACTGTTTCCCTGCCGGCCTGATTGCCCCTAACTGCCCTCCCCTGCTGGCCTGGTCACCCCCAACTGCCCTCCCCTGCCGGCCTGGTCACCCCCAACTGCCCTCTCCTGCCGGCCTGGTTGCCCCCAAGTGTCCTCCCCTGCAGGCCTGGTTGCCCCCAACTGTCTTCCCCTGCAGGCCTGATCCCCCCGCAACTGCCCTCCTCTGCCGGCCATCTTGTGACCACATGGGAGTGGCCATCTTGTGTCCACATGGGGGAAGCCATCTTTGACCAAATGGGGGCGGCCATATTGTGTGTTGGAGTGATGGTCAATTTGCATATCACCTCTTTATTAGATAGGAAGATTTCAGATAAAGCCCTTCCCACTTTAAGAAAAGATTTCTCATGTCTTTAGTTCAAGTTCCTTTTTTATAAAATTTTTTTTTTTATTGATCTCTGAGAGGAAGGGAGAGGGAGAGAGACGGAAACATCAACGATGAGAGAGGATCGTTGATCCGCTGCCTCCGCACGCCCCACACCTGCCGCCCTTTCCCTGGTAGAGGCACAGATGGACCAGAGTCTCATCCAAACGTCAGTGAGCTGTGCTGGCTCCGAGGTGGCCCGGGACTGTGGCCGCCCCGGCCGCCCCTCCCGTCCCCACGTTGCCGGAGGTGAGGCGGGCTCCCGGCGGTGCTGCTCGGGGTGATGATAGGGATAGGTCTTGGCACTGAGCATGAGCCAGGATCAGCCTGTTTCCTGTTGGCATTGGTTTTCCGTCCCGCTTCCATTTCTGGTTGTACATTCCTTTGGGGTCAGCAGCCTTGCCTCCCTATCCCTTTGGAGAGAGTCCTGGGTTCTCGTCAGCTGTGTGTTCATAGAGACGGAGAGCCAGGCAGGGCAGGAAAGTGGCTGTCCGCCTGGTTATCCTCTGCGGATTGGACTCCATGGGGTTCTAGGACTTGGGCCTGAGCCCAGGGGTCCTGTCGCTCACTCGCTCTGTATTGTAGCGAGCAGGCCCTTCTTCACGTACCTGTTGGTCTCTGTTCTCGGAAGCCTGCGGGAGAGCTGCCAGAGGAGAGGAAATACTGTGTTGCTGTTGTCATTGGAGGTGTTTACTGCTGGCACGATCTGGGTCAAAGCTGACCAGCCTGTTGGCGAACCACAAAGCTGACTCGGAACTCCAAGAAATCCCTCATCGAGCCTCCTCCCCCCTCCCCCCCACCGGTGCCTGATTACTTACCAGCAAACACGAGGATTGCAGCTTTGACTCGCAACCTTAGTTGAGCTGCGTGAAGAAGTCCTTGGCACCTTAGGATGCTAATAGTCGACCCAGTTGTTGGTCCCCTTTCTAGACCCTCAGTTTCACTTTTTTTTTTTTTTGTCGCTCATTTCTTTCCCACGTGTTCTAGGGAGTTTAATCAAGTGGAATAGCAGCGTCAATAAACGTCCGTTTTATGTAGTTCGCCAAAGATGAGGGACTTTGCTTGATCTGCTGTTGTGACTTCCAGCAGCGCTTCTCCAAGCCGCCACTCTCCGTCCTACTTCTTGGGTGCATGCTTAGTGCATCACATCAATCCATCGCTCCTTCACCATCAAGGCCCTGTTTGTTGATGTGTAACCATGGCAGCGGGATTATATCTGTCAGCGTGGTATTATCAGCAGTAGTCAGAAAAACCTAATATAAATGTACCGTAATGCCAGAGAGAAAGCCAGTGATGTGGGAAAGATAGGGAAGGACTTGTTTTGGAATTATTTCTAAAGCTTGATGGTTGATGGTACACACACGTGTCCAAATGAGTGAAGTCAGAGACGAAAGCGTTCCGTCTGACTCAGCTATACATCGGACATGGTGTGATTTGGCTGTCGGATTGAAGGAAGGTGTTCTGTGAATTCGGCAACAAAGACGGTATGAGCCCCCTTCTTGCTCCGCTGTCCGCCCCTTTTATGTGTCCCGGGAGCAGGAAGAAACACGAGGGTTTCCCAGCGCATCGGAATCGTGGTCACTTCTTCCAGAACGCGAGGAATTACATGGTGCTAAAGCTGGAGGCTTTGTCCTCTGGGTCCCCACCCAGCATGCTTTGAGCTGTCCCACGGTACCTCCTGGAAAAGAAAATCGAATTACTGTAAATAATGCCAGCATTATCTGTCATTTTGAGCTACTTACCAGGCCATTGTTGTTCTTTATTAATGAGTCACAGTGACCATTTGAACTTTGCAAAACCGTCTTGGATACTCTTTGTCCTTTAGTCACTCTTGAGACAAGTGTCTGCACTTGACCCATTTTAACAGGCGGGTAAAGTGAGTCAGAGGTTGAGCGCTGTGGGAGGAGAGACCCTGAGGTGGAGGACTGGGCTCAGGGCCTCTCAACCTGGGTCCCCGCTGTCCCGGCAAGGGAAGTGGAGGCTATCAGACATCAGACGTCGCAAATTCCAACTCGAGAAGCCTTCTGGAGCCTTCTGGTAGTTTTGGTGAAAACACCACGTGCGGGTGCCCAGTTGGGATGCTCTGGAATGGCTCACCTGGTGGTGGAGACGGGGAATGGTTGTCTGTGTGGTGACTGAGAAAAACAGATTAAACCAAGAGGTTTGAGTTCTGTGCTCAGTTCGGATTCTGACACCTTCAGTGACTGGAGCAAGTCCTCACCTCATGGACCTGAACTTCCTTGCGCGTAGAAAGACGGTGTCAGGCCAAATGCCCTTGGAGGTCCCTTCCAGTTCTTGCAATGAACCCGAACACACACTCACGTGATTTACGTACACAATCTCCACAGAAGTAAGTTGGGGTTATGGATTGTTTGCATCTGGGTAATGGCCTGCACCACCAGCTGAAGGTGCAGTGAAGGAGACGTGGACCCCCCTCCCCCCCCCCGGCCCTGGTCCCCGTCAATTTGCATATTACTTTTTTTATTAGATAGGATAGTGTGTTCTTTATTCATTCATCTATTGATGGCACTGTCCAGCTTTTTGAAAGAAAAAAAAGTCACATCTACTGCCTCACAATGAACTCTCTGCTTCATCTTTTGCAGTTGGTCATCAATTCCTTACACTGTCCAGAAACCGCTCTATAATTGTGGACTTTGAAGCTATTCTGTCTTCATTGTTTTTGATTTTTTTTTAATAGTGTCAGATATGATCGACCGTGCTTCTGTTCTGGGACTTGATTTCCTCCTTAGGCTTTCTCTCAGAGCAGGATGATGAGTCCCAGATCAAAGGATGTATAGGGAGCTCTTAGAAACCGCTCACAGGGACGCAATAAATACTACCTGTTGTTGTTACTTGGGAACACCGCGTGTGCTTCTAGGCTGGAGGCTCCCTGCCTCTTTCTTCTCTGTTGGTTTATTTATTCTTTGTGCTTCATACGTACCGGGTCTCCCTGGGCTGCAGGCCTTAGCCCTCCTCGCTCCTAGATGTGCCCAGAGTGCATTTCCTGTGGAGGTGATGGTTGAAGCTTTAAGGCCGCTCACCTGCACAGACCTCTTCCAGGGCGTAGGACCAGTGTGCGCGTGCTCACAGCCGTGTCTTTCCTCGGATGTTCAGAGGCGAGCTGCCTCCCTGCGGTGGCCAAGACCCCCCTCTCTATGCCCCACTTGGCCTCCCTCAGACTTCTCCCGTCGGGGGATCGGAGGAGCTTGGGCATCTTTGCCATCCTGTTGAGCAGAAGTTGAGCTGGAGACACATTTAGTCCCATTCTGGGGGGTCTGTTTATGTGGGTCCCAGTCACCTCTGTGTTTAGTTACATTATTGCTGGGGGTCCCCGGGTAGGAACGGCACACCCAGGCCCAGAGGGTGTGTCGTGATAGAAATAGATGGTCTGGTGTCGGGTACCCGAAATTTGAGCAGGGTGGAGGAGAAAGGCATAGAGACAAAAGCTAGACCCAGGAATCATTTCTAAACGGCCAATTTGAAAAATCCCCACCGTGCCTGAGGAAGGAGCGGATGTTTCTATTCTCTCTACAAGAACTTACGTTACAAGATTGTGTCATGTGAAGAGAAAAATCGAAAGTACACTGACAAGGTATGTAGGAAGACTAAACGCACACGTGACAAAGGAGAATACAGATCAATTGGAATATATAAAAGTGAAAAAAACTTGCTTCCAATAATACCATCAAGAATGTGAAAACCAGCCCACAGAACGGGAGGGAACTTTGCAGGTGGTCTACCTTATACATTTGTAGCCTCACACATGGATCGCGTGCCATAATTCCTCAGACGGGATGCGTTCTTCATCCGGGTGGCCGCTCCCTTCATCCCTCTCTTGCAGCCCTTAGCTTAGTGCCTTGTGTTGCATGTATGTCTGTTTTTTCTTCTTCTTAAATTTCTATTCATTGCCTTGAGAGACAGAGAGAGGTTGAGTGAGAGAAAGAGATTGGTTGACTTGTCGATCCACCTATCCATGCATTCATTGGTTGGTTCTTGTGGGTGCCCTGCCTGGGGATTGAACCTACAACCTTGGTGTATCAGATGATGCTCTAACACAGTGGTCGGCAAACTGTGGCTCGCGAGTCACATGGGGCTCTTTGGCCCCTTGAGTGTGGCTCTTCCACAAAATACCATGGCCTGGGCGAGTCTATTTTGAAGAAGTGGCGTTAGAGGAAGTTTAAGTTTAAAACATTTGGCTCTCAAAAGAAATTTCAATCGTTTTACTATTGATATTTGTCTCTGTTGACTAATGAGTTTGCCGACCACTGCTCTTACAGACTGAGCTACCCACCCAGGGCCAGTGTGTGTTTTAGTATCTACATCTGACTGAGAGCGACCCCAGGCCAGGCCGTGAGCTTGCTCCTGTTAGCATCCCTCGGAGCTGCTGCCCCTCATCTTATCTGCCTGATTCGTGGTCCATTTGTGCCCCTTCCCGGAATGAACGGACCACGGAGTTAGCAGGAGGGATCTGTATCTCACACTGCACCTCCTCTTCTGCAAGGTCTTCCAAGAACAAAGCAAGAGCGAGCGCATGAAGACATTTTTGGAAACTCAAAACTCTTGACTGTCGGGTATTACTGTCATCTGTCACCCTGGTAACTGTTCAAATTAGTGTCAATTAACTCTTGGCGGCACGCTGAAGATTCCTTATCGTGTGCGCGCGTCGGATGAGGTAATGCGCTTTCCTGGGTACAGTTGTCACTGGCGAGATTGGCAGCGTTTCATGGCTGTAAACAGAACCGTCTCGTGCGGGGGGACCATGACAAAGAGGGAGTCGGACGCCAGAAGCGCGGCGAAAACACGTGCCTCCGTTCCGGCGAGAAGGAACTGTGACCGGGCAAATGAATGCGGGGGCCGTGCGCGTCCTCGGCTCCCTGCTGGTGAGGGGCCCCGAGACCCTGGTCCCGGCGATGAGCCTGGGCCCCCCCTGAAAGCACCTTTTCTCCAGGGATCTTTGTTTAAAAACAGAATTCTTTAAGTAGATATAATTATCAAGCGAAAAAGATTTCAAATATGCAGAAACACACAGAGTATGATATGGCAAACAAAGCCACCACCGGCATTGAACGAATGCCAGCTTTTGGCCATATCTGCTCTGGATTTTTTTAAAAAATTTAATTTAATTTTTAAAAATATATTTTATTGATTTTTTTACAGAGAGGAAGGGAGAAGGATAGAGAGTTAGAAACATTGATGAGAGAGAAACATCGATCAGCTGCCTCCTGCACGCCCCCTACTGGGGATGTGCCTGCAACCAAGGTACATGCCCTTGACCAGAATCCAACCTGGGACCTTTCAGTCCACAGGCTGACGCTCTATCCACTGAGCCAAACCTGTTAGGGCAATTTTTTTTTTTTTAATGAAAAAACCTTTCAAAGACAGTTGAATTATTTCTTTCCCTCCCCAATCCCATTCGCCTTTCTCCTCTTCGGAAGTGACTATCACCCGGCCGGTGTGGCTCAGTGGTTGAGCATCTGCCTGTGAACCAGGAGATCACGGTTTGATTCCCGGTCAGGGCACATGCCCGGGTTGCAGGCTCGATCCCCACTGTGGGGCTTGCAGGAGACAGCCGATCAATGATTCTCTCTCATCATTGATGTGTCTCTCTCTCTCTCCCTCTCCCTTTCTCTCTGAAGTCAACAAAAATGTATTTTAAAAAATGTTTAATGGAAGACCGGTGCATGAAATATAGGCTCTTAGGTGTGAAGTTCTCTCTCCAAGTGGCCTACAGATTTCGTCATGACCTTCAGATAGGGAAAGACGTGCAGGGACCAGTGACACAATGTAGGGCCCTTAAGGTAAAACAAACCAGAGGTCCTAGGAGGAATCGCTCCCACTTCCCTCGATCCCAGCTCAGCTCAGAACGAGCCACGTGGCGGGGAGGCGAGGGTGCGTTGTCCCTGGGACGGGGTGGCCCTCGCTGGCTGGAGGGCGGTTCTCGCAGGCGTCAGCGTGTAGGTTTGTGCCTCATAGAGCGTGTAGGTTTGTGTCTCCTCCCCTGACAGCAGCTGCCCTGTCGGCCCTGTGGGGGAGTTAGCCTTGCCTGCTCTTTCTGGAAGTCTCCCTTAGTCAGAGTTAGCCCAGCTGGACAGGAGGCGGGGCGGTAGGAGGTTATAGGTGTGTGAAATTGAGGGCCTCCTGGGGTGTGGGCCGGGCGGGGGGCTGGAGGGCTGCACAGCCGGGGAGGTTGTGGGGGGACATGGGTGCTGGGCGTGGAGGGGCCCGTGACCCCCTCCGGCCTGTCACTTCTGCGCCTCCCTTCCCACCAGGTAAGGGCTGCTCAGGCATTAGCTTCCGATTGCTGCTCCTCGATGGACCTCGTACCAAGGATGCCACGGACGGCCCGTGTCAGGTTGTTGGAGTTAAAAAATATATTTTAATTTGTTTAGCTCTCCGGGGAAATTATCGGAGCCTACATGCGATAATCAACTTTCACATGAGCTTTCAAAAAAAACCTGAAATTATTCGAGCCACAAAATGAGATTTTTAATCTACATAAGTACGAAAGTCGTCCCCCTCCCCCACCTCCTCCCACTATTTTTTTGAGAAGAGGGGAGATTAAAAATGTCTAATTCATTCCTCCCCTCCCCCCCAGGACACCATCGTTAGCAACTGTTAGGAAGTGAGCAAATGAAAAAGGTATCGCATTTATTGCATACGTGTTTTTTTTTTCCTTTTTTATTTGAAACTGAACACCAACTCTTTCTCTGCTCCAGAGAGGTGACGTGCATGTGATAACACATGCTTCGTGGTAAAAACGTCTCTAGGTGCCTGTATTATTCGATGATAATCCCCGTTAGAGTTACTGTTTTCTGGGGACGGAGTTTCCTTTTGGGAAGATGGGACATTCTGGAGACGGGCAGTGGTCATGGCTACACAGGAGTGTGAATGTACTTAACCCGCTCAACTGTTCGCGTTAAAGGGGTTGAAATGGTCAGTTCCATGTATGTTTTACCACAATCCAAATTAGACTGCCGTGATGATGGGACTCACTAAGCCCGCAGATTCAGCAGGACGCCTGCCGAAATGCGCACTCCACGCGTGACTGTGACCGGACAGGACGGCGCCACCGTGCAGCCCTCCGCCTGTTCACGCCCCGGCCAGTGCGGGCTCGTGCGCCAGGAAGATGGCTCAGACCCCGAGCGGTCCGGTTGCCTGGCTGCCTCTTGGTTACGAAAATCATTCCCCCAGTGAGACTCCTGTTGGCTCCATGGGAAAATTCTCCCCCTTCCCTCCCTATGAAAGCCCGCCGCAGGGATTTCCAGTTCTGTGTTGAGCTACCACCGACCTCTTTTGTTTTATTTTTCTCTGATAGAATTTCCTTGAAGAAAAAAAAAAAAAAAGACATGAACTCTTTCCTACCCCTGCGTTTGTGAAGTAATGACTCACTTATCTCTTCCATCCCCTGGAAAAGGACCCAGACACACAACCACCCAGCCGCGTCCGCGTTGGTTTAGAGGCCGGTTTCTCCCCATCCAGGTGCCGTGGTTGCGCGTTCGTGACTGTGCTGACGTGTGAATCCGTGCGATCTCCGGGGGCTGTTGTCGTGGCTCACGGGACCCGGTGCCACCTCCCAGGAAGCAGGGCGATCTGCATGCACCTGCTTCTGACACGGTCCCTTTAAGAATCCCGGCGCCCGCGCGCCGGAGGCCGGTGATGGATGTCCCGGTCAGGGCGGCATATTGGCTCTGCTGCGCGGGTGATGGACGATGTCCGCGTGTCAGGTGCTTTGGGCTTCCCCTGCTCCCTGCCTGGAGCCCCGCCTCGGTGTTGTTTTGTGCTTTGCTGCTCAGCGAGAGGAAAATAAATCCAGGAACCTGCCGGGGAGCGGACGGCCTGTGTGCCGTTCTGCATTCGTCAAGGATCTTAACGCGAGGCCTTCGTGTCCTTGCCTGTGGAAGGAAGGAGTAGAATCAAGGTCCCTTCCGGCTCTGGGAATTCTGAGTCCCAGCTCCCTAGTAGCACGATGAGGGCGTGCTCACCGCCGGACATTGCCCGCCTGGCAAGCCCAGAGGGCTCGTTGTCTCCGGGGTTCCAGGGGCTGTTCCCACCCCTCGGGCTGGATGATCTGTTTGCTCCCAGCGTGAGGCCAGAGAGCAGCGAGAGGCAGTTTGCTGTGGGCAGCGCTGAGGAAGCAGCCTGACCCCCTGGGGCCACCTGGGGAGGGAGGTCACGCTCAGAGCATGAGGAAATCGGGCAGGTGCAGACTGCCCTGTGGATGAAGGCAGAGCCCCTGCCCGAGGGGTTTCGTTTCCCTGACCATCCAGGAGCGAGACCCACCCAGAGGCCGCTCCTGTCCGTCTGCCCCTTTCCTCCACCTCCCGACCCGGGAAGGCACAGCTCACCGCCTCGGGGGTCACCTGTCACCTTCCTTCCCAGCCGGCAAGGTTTCCAGATGAATAGCGTTAATACCTAAAACCAGAAAACGGCTGGAGTAGAATGGCCCCTGGGACGTAGCTCTCTGTCTCCGGAGGCCCTGAAATACGGAGCAGGCACGGAATTCAGCACTTCCAGGCAGGCTAATGCCTCCGGTCACAGGCTCCACGCCGCCCGCCTTCCAGGTTGGAGCAGCGTCAGGCCTGGACTCATGGAAAAACAGAGGCAGGTGGGTCTGCTGTTTCTCTTCGTGGTTCGTGTTGCCTCCGAGATGAGGACTAAGGATGCTGAGAAGGTGCCTGGGAGAGCCTTACTCACGCATATTAGGATTTGACTCTGGGTCAGTCCAGCAAATATTTAGTCAGGACTCACAAAAGACAGGGCACCATAAGGCAAACACAAATCGAGGAATCAATACCAACACCTGTCACCGGGTGCAGGGGAAAGACAATACGAGGAATGACTGGCAAATACAGGTGTGAATTCCACTTACACTCAGCGGGATGAAGGAAGAGGAGGCGCCAAAAAAGGGAGGATCCACCGGCATCCATCAACCCCAGTGTCCCCCAGGGGCGTGGCCTGACCCCTCACCTGTCAGGCCTGTTTGTTCTGGGAGCTGGACGGGCTGGCAGGACCACGTGACTACCAGCATCTGCTTGACCCGGGGGCTGTGGGTGGTGGCCCAGCACTGGGACTGTCCGGAGCTCAGGGCCATCCTTTCCGGTGACCTTCCACAGCGGGGACTTTGCTGTGACTCCTCAAGGCCACCTGGCTAAGCCCGGAGGCAGCGAGCACAGTTTGGGGGACTGTAGCCAGCGCATTCGCGTCCCAGGGTGAAAGGTGCTGGAAAGCAGTCCGTAAAGGGGGTATCTCTTGTCTCCTCTGCCTGCTGAGGTGTCTGTCCGCCCTGGCCGTTCGAGGATAGGCTAGGTCAGGTGGGCTCCTGAGACAGGCAACAACAAGACCAGGTGAAGAGAAAAGGGTTGCTCAGTAATGCGGTAGCTTTTACCATCTGAGATCAGCTAAACCCGTGGTCGGCAAACTGTGGCTCGTGAGCCAACTATGAGGCTCTTTGGCCCCTTGAGTGTGGCTCTTCCACAAAATACCACGGCCTGGGCGAGTCTATTTTGAAGAAGTGGCGTTAGAAGAAGTTTAAGTTTAAAAAATTTGGCTCTCCAAAGAAATTTCAATCGTTGTGCTGTTGATATTTGGCTCTGTGGACTAATGAGTTTGCCGACCACTGAGCTAAACCGAGACTGACAGGGGAAGAGAAGGTTGTATCTTCTCCCTAGACGAAAGGATTCTTTTGTAAACGGGAGGCATACAGGGATATTTGGGTCATGAGGGAAAGTCCAAGATCCGTGAAGAATCATGCCCTGCAAGAAAGAGCTGGGGGTGGGGGTGGGGCGGGGGAGAGACACGTGCAGAAGGGAGCCTGCAGTGATTCTTTTACAGGAAGATGCATTCCGAGGTGTCGGCAGATACCAGGAGAGGACGAGGTTTTGCTTTAGGAGTTAGAAGATCTGGCGGGATCACACTGTTTTCTGCGAGAGATAAGAGCCACGTTAAGGCCTGCACATAGGCCGGTGGGAGGGGTGGGGGTGGGAGGGTGGGCAGCCAGGGGGAGCTAAAGGTGTGCCTGGCTCTGGAGACTACAAGGGTTCTTAGCAAGGACGGGGCGAACTGGCGAGATTTTTTGAGTCCCGAGTTTTGAGGTTCATGTGATCACTGTGCTATTTAGAAAGCAGACCCGGCTCGGCCAGCGTGGCTCAGTGGTTGAGTTCAACCTATGAACCAGGAGGTCACGGTTTGATTTCCGGTCAAGGGCACACGCCTGGGCTGTGGGCTTCATCCCCAGTGGGGGGCGTGCAGGAGGCAGCTGTTCAGTGATTCTCTCTCATCACCGATGTTTCTATCTCTCTCTCCCTCTCCCTTCCTCTCTGAAAACAATAAAAATATATTTAAAAAAAACGAAAAGAAAGTAGACCCAAGGAGATAAATTCTGTACCGTCATGGGTATTTTTTCCTCTTTAAGTTATAACTCCCAGGGTGTAAGCAACAGAGAGCAAAACACAAGCTCTATGGTAACACGTCCTGCCTCAGACCCGTAGCACCTCTGTCCTCATGCCTTCATCTGCCGGACTCTCTGACTTGGAGGCTTGTCACAGCTGTCACCGTTTAGTATAAACAACAGCGGGCTGACGAGTGGGTGACAATGGGGCACGGTGCTGGGCCACCTCTTGCTCAGCATTCCTCACGAAGTCTCCGCCGCTGGCCGCGGGCCAGGCCCGACAAAGAGCCGTGAAAGCGACTTGGCATCAAGTGATTTTTAAGAATTGTTGTTGAGCTCATTTCATGATGACATCCTTCGTGCTTGGCAAAATAATTACTGTGCTTTCTCGAAGAATCAAGTAAACATTGATCAGATGCTTTCCCATATACGGGTGCGGCAGAGTCAGCGGCCGCTGAGCCGTGTCTGTGCGTGCGCCTCACGCAACCCCGTCCTTCCTGCAGGAATGTACCCGCGGACTGGGGTGGGCGGGGATCCGGCTCTTCCACGGGGTCGCCAGAAAAGCATGTCACGGACCCACGCGCGGGAGGTTGTGGGGTGGCGAGATGGTTTACTTGTGGGTTCCCCGTGTCCCATCTCCGTCCGTCCCGCCGTGGAAAACATCCAACCTTGTCTTCATCGGGGCCACAACGAAGGCCCGTGGCCAGGGTTTCTGTTTCCTGTTGAAGCTCCGTGCTTAGAGCCTGCGCCGTCTGCGGCCAGGCTGCTGCTAGACCTCCATGGATGGCGGGAGAGTGTGGGGCAAGGAGCGGGGTGGGGGGGGTGGGGGGGGAGAGAGAGAGAGAGAGAGGCGGAATTCAACACTTCCAAGCAGGCTAATGCCTCAGAGGTTACAGGCTCCATGCCACCTGACTTCCAGGTTGGAGCAGCGTCAGACCTGGACTCATGTCTCATGTAAAAGTAGAGGCAGGCAGGTCTGCTGTTTCTCTTCATGGTTCGTGTTGGAGAGAGAGAGAGAGAGAGAGAGGGAACCTGTAACCGTGGCGTATCAGGATGATGCTCTAACCAATGGAGTTCCCCAGCCAGGGCCTGTTATTAACGTCTTGCGTTAGTGTGGTGCATTTGTCCTAATCGAGGAGCCAGCACGGGGACGTTATTATCAACTAAAGTCCATGGTTTACCTTAGGGTGCACTCTTGGTATTATACATTCTGCGAGTTTTGACAGATGTATCAGGACACGTATCCGCCATCGCAGTACCAGGCAGAATATAGCTTTACTGCCCTAAACCCCTGTGTCCCTCCTACTCATCCCTCCATCCTTTGTGGTGCCCAGCAACCCCTGAAGCGTTTGCCGTCTCTAGTTTTGTCTCTCTCTGAACATCACATTGTCGGGATCATAGAGGATCCTTCGACTACGTTTAAAGTCCAGTATTTCCCCTTTTTTGTTTTTATCAACAACAAAAACGCACTGTTTTCTTCTCTTTCTTAGTTTTTTTTTAATGAAGCTATGTGCCTAAATTAGACCCCTCCAGACCCCCCATGATCTCCTCTGCCTGTTCTTACCATTGGCTGGGATGCAGTCAGTAGACTTGTCTCTTGGTTAAGATGTCCTTGCTTAACATAGCACACCTAACTGCTGGTCTGTGTAAGAATGTTGCTCCTCTGAGAAAATCAGCAAGAATCTTCTCTGTAGCCTAAGCATCGTATGCTTCCCTGTGAACCTGTTTTACAAGAGAATTGTATCCGTTGTGATGGAGAAACGGAGGCGTTGAAAGAGAAGAGGCCTTGCCCACGTGAAGGCGTTAGGAGAACAGACAGTGGAAGCCGGCTTCCCGTTCCCACTGGAGATGCTGCAGGATGCAGCCACGAGTGGTCGGGGCCTGGAAGGAGAGACCAGGCCCGTGAGCTCAGCCGTGCCACACAGAGGCTCTGACTGTGGTCCTCACGGACGCCAGTGAGTTCCCCGGAAACTCGCCGTGAGCTCCTGGCAGCTGTGGGGGCCCATGCGGTCCCGCTGGATCGTGAGGGGAACCAGGACGGTAACATTAGATCTCACCTTCCTCTCACCCTGGAAGCCCAGGAATAAACAAGGCAGACCAGACACGGGACTTTTTTTTTCTTCCTTTTTGCATGAAGGAATTGAACACTAGCATTGATTGATGAGAGAGACGACGTTCTGAAACCATGTTGTAGTTAACAGGGGAATAAAGAACGCATCTAGTAACGTAGGCATTTGCAGTTTCCTGCTGCTTGGGTGGTAATTGTTTACAATGATTGGCGGTATCCAGAGTGTCAAAAAGATGAAAGGTCATAAACATTTTAAAGAGCTTCTTGCCTTTTAACAAGGACGGTATCTCATGTGAAAGGTAATCCAGGCTCCGCTGACGGAGGATTCCCGGCAAGTGCACGCCCTCCCGGCTGCTGCCATGCACGTGGGTGTTGTCACCTGGTCAGTCAGTGGCAGCGCAGACAAGTTAGTGAAGCAGCTCTCGCTTGTGGGTCAAAACGTCTTCAGTTCGCTCCAAAGCCACTTACTGGTGTCACGTTTGGGGGACCCTGGGCAAGTCACTTGGTTTCTTTCGGCGTCTCTTGCCCTGTCTGTGGAATGGGAACAACCACAGTGACCCGTGGCCCTGACTTGGAACAGGCGGGGTAATGCGTTCGGAGAGTTCTGTGCTCTCCATACACGACTTGAAGTTGTGCAAGTGTCCAGATGGAAAGTGTCTTACCATTAATGTTTACTTATATGGCATATGCATTACTTTGTATATGTCTCTTATGTTTATTACATATGTGTGCATATCCACACATATATGTGTGTGTATGTGTACGTGTGTATATATACACCATACACGTGTTTTGTGCTGTACAGTTTTACAGAGTTCTTTGCAGGCCTCATTTGACCCTCCCAACCATCTCAGAGGAGGGATGATCTTTTTTATTTTTTTAAGCTGGCTTTCCTTTTTTTTCTTTCTTCCTTTTTTAAAATTGAATTTACGGCCCTAGTCGGCTTGGCTCAGTGGATAGAGCGTCAGCCTGCAGACTGAAGGGTCCCAGGTTCGATTCTGGCTAAGGGCACATGCCTGGGTTGCGGGCTCGATCCCCAGTGGGGGGTGTGCAGGAGGCAGCCGATCAATGATTCTTTCTCATCATGGATGTTTCCATCTCTCTCTCCTTCTCCCTTCCTCTCTGAAATCAATAAAGAAATACATTAAAAAAAATTGAATTTACGGGGGGTGGCATTGGTCAATAAGATTACATAGGTTTCAGGTGTACAATTCTATAATGCGGCATCTGTATCTTGTGTTGGGTGTTCCCCAGCCTAAGTCTCCTGCCATCACCATGGATCCCCACGCTACAGAAGAGGGGTGGCTTTGCCTTCATCTTATAAATGTGGCTGGGAGAGGTTATGGTTCCTTGAAGCTTGATAACATTATCACGATTTTGAAATATGGGGAAAAGAACGTCATTTTAGAGAAAGGTCACAATTTCACGTGCTTTTGTGATAACCAAATTGGGAACAAGTTGGGAAAAGTTACAAAAATCTGATTAACCAAAACCAGGAAGGCTAGCCTTCGGAAGAAGGTCTCTCACGAGTCCTTCTCATTTACCTTGGCGTCTTTGGGGAGAGCGAGCAGTATCTTTCTCTGAACCACAGACATGCCTGTTGGGTTAGATTGCTAAGGAAGGTTCTGCTCAGGACAGTGTCCTTCAACAACCTAAGAAAGGTTCCCAGGGGCCCACTCTCTGTCGAACCACCCATTCACGTGGCTGGTAATTTGTTCATCAGTCCATCTACCCATTTATCCATTCATTTGCTCAAAAGCATTTGCTAAGCTCCTACAGTGTGCCTTCGAGGAGTACCCAGCTACATGGGTGGGCAGGAGCAGACAGTGCACAGTGGGTCTGGATGCTGCACAGACCCAGCTGAGCAGGAAGTACGTTTTCGGGCCTGGGATAAGCCCCATGTGGTGGGCAGAGTTGCTGGGCGGGGGGTGGCGGTGGGGGGAAGGGGAGTGAAGTCAGGTGAGGACATGTGATCTTCAAGACATTGACTCTTTTTATTTTTTTAAATACATTTTATTGATTTTTTACAGAGAGGAAGAGAGAGGGATAGAGAGGTAGACACATTGATGAGAAAGAAACATCAATCAGTTGCCTCCTGCACACCCCCTACTGGGGATGTGTCCGCAACCACGGTACATGCCCTTGACCGGAATCGAACCTGGGACCCTTGAGTCCTCAGGCCGAGGCTCTATCCACTGAGCCAAACCGGTTAGGGCTTGACTCTTCTTCTTCTAGAACCTTGGGGTGGACTCGCTGGCACGAAAAGAATTCTTTCAGGGGGAGCAATAAGCAGTGGCGATGTTTCATACACAACTCCCAATGTCAGAGAAAAACTCTGCGAGGGGCGGGGGAATCTGCAGAGAGAGACGTCCCTCAGAGGCTGCGGAGGGTAAAAGGAAGCCGAGAGCGCTGGGTTGAGATACGTTCTTTTCTCTCGCTGATCATTTCTCCTGAGCTTGGTGCCCCGGCCACCTGTATCTCCGCCTCGACGCGAGACATCTCCTACTCTGGTCCCTGCACAATCTTTGGCGTGTGCTCCATCCTGAGATACCACCCACAGGGCCAGGCAGGAGACACGGCCAGGGACTCCGCACATCACTGTCCTGGTCTTGCCAGCTTAACACAGCGCGGGACCCAAGATACCACGTTCCTAAGAAAGTTGGCATCTGTTGCCCGTGTCCTCACACACACATCCGAGGAAGGACAATCACATACTCAGGTTGTAAGTTGAACCACATGAAATTGCCATTCACCATTTTCACCTGCAAAATGGCCGTTTCCTATCCTCCAACCTACCGTTGACGTCATTTGGGTTTTTATGGGTGTTTCTGTAGCAGTGGGATAGAGCCTTTTCATCATCTATCTTTGAGTCCTTGTCACTTAACAGAGTTCCTGACCCATAATAGACGTGTAACAAGAAATGCATTAGGAGTGGAAAAGAGGCTAAAAGTTCTCCTGTATATTCTGTTGACTCAACGACAGTGTTTGGGTGGGCCAGTTATCCATTTATAGGAAAGGGCATTTAAGGAAATCACCATTACCTAAGTTACACGTCTCTGCATTTATAGGCAGAGCCGGAATACGGATAGATTTCTGAAGTATTTATGGTTTTTAAATAGTCAAGGTCCTTCCTTATGGCAAAATCACGAGTCTTATCAGAAGTCCTTCCAGTCTGGGGGGAGACTCTGGGGTCCAGTGGAGGGAAGGAGTCACTTCCGTCAGGATCAGGCTCCCTGTGGTCGTGAAGGCCACTCTGCCCTCAGACCCCGGAAATGGTCAAGACAAGCTGAAGTGTCTATTGCATTGCACCTCCTGGTTCCAGGACTGGGCGCTTCCTCCAGCTCAGCCCCATGAATATTGCAGCCACTTCCCATGGGCCAGGTCTGAAAGATGAGACAGAGGGCCGGAGACCGGGAGACCAGGACACAGGCTTTATTGAGGAGAAGACCCTGCCGGCTACCTTCCAGAGGGAGAAAGAGAGCATGTGCCGGGGTGAAGGCGCCTTTTAAGGGGAGGAAAGGGAAGGGATGGGGCTTAGGGCACTCAGCACATGCTGATTGGTGGTCTCATATAAGGCACATAATTAGGGACCTAGGGACTTAGGAATCGGGGGCTTAGGGTATTTGGCAGGTGCTGATTGGTGGTTCAATGTACAGGCCATATAAGGTGCCTGGTTAGGTGCTCAGGAATGTCTATGCTGCAGGTACAGGTTACGTCATACTCCGTCCATCAGTTGGGGGAAGGGAGGATCTATCAGGGTCCGAGGCGGAGCTGTAGGGCGTAGGTCGTGATGGAGGCTTTCCAACCGGAACTGCGTTGTGGGCTTGACCGTGACCTCCGCCTTCTCTGGGGGCTGCCGGGAAACCACTGTGTCTGGTGCTGCTCACTCGCTTATTAAATGGAGAGGAAAGCGAGGGAGGGGGTCGTGGAAATGCGGGCAGAGCACGTGGGAAACTGGGCCCGACGCGGAGCTGGGCAGGAGCTCAGCCCGCCGCGCGCCCACGCGGAAGAGCAGTTGTGTGACCCTGAAGGGAGATGCCTGAGGTCTGGGTGAGCTTGAATTTCCTCCCAGTGAGGTGTGGTCTTGGCAGGGCCCGCCGTGCACTGATAATTGACGCGTTCCAGATGTGACAGGAGTCATCCACAGCGACACTTGATCCCTTGACTTCATTTTTGCTGCCACAGAGGTGTTCTGGTTGGAAAGAAAACAGGCTGTGAGAACCCTGTTTCCCAGCAGAAATCGCGGTCACACGACTGGTAGGTGGGCCCATAGGGTTACTTAGCAAAGAGCAGCATTGCTGGACAGGGGCCAGTTAGTCCCACGCACACAGATTCAGTGAATTGGCCTTGTTTTCTTCCCACCAAGGAGGCTATCCTGTCCGCAGCCCAGAGACTCAACGGCTGTCGGATTGACTGCGGCCAGCCAGGCCAGGTTCTGGGCCATTTTCTTTACAATTCCTGTGGCCTCATGATGCTCAGGAATGCTGCCTTCCACGCAGAGGCCAGGAACAGTGGGCACGCGTGCCAAGGCTGTGCCGGGGGCTTGGCGCAAGGGCAGGCAGCTGATGAGGATGGAGGCAGCCCTTTTACACAGGAACGAATTCGGGACAATCTTTTGGTTTCCATAGATCTATCAGGCATTTCTCTGTCCCTAAAAATTATATTCATGTTTTGAAAGATCCATATACTTAACCAATAATTGGGAAACAGCGTGGCACTGGAAGGTGATTTGACAGTCGTCTTTGGGCCCAATTCCAGTCCCGTTCGTCCTTTTGCAGATCAAGACTCAGGCCCAGGCTTAGGGGGAGCCTTTCTGCTTGCCTTCCCTTCATCTCTCGGTCTTCATTCCTCCTTCTCTCCCACAGTTTCTCTTCATTTCTCTCCTGTCGGACTCTTTACAGCCTGAAGAAGTAGAAAAATAAAATACTATGGTCACAGCAATGTTGGGACCAGGGACAGAATCAAGTTTTGTGAGACCTTGAGTCGTAGACAATCGGAGGGCTTTTCAGAACAAGAATACAGTGTCATCTAACCTTATTGTGATAAAGTTACACAATGGTAACGTTAAGAAAGTGGAGAAAAATAAAAGTCATTCCTAACCGGTTTCGCTCAGTGGATATAGTGTCAGTCTGTGGACTCAAGGGTCCCAGGTTCAATTCTGGTCAAGGGCATGTACCTTGGTTGCGGGCACATCCCCAGTAGGGGGTGTGCACGAGGCAGCTGATCAATGTTTCTAACTCTCTATCCCTCTCCCTTGCTCTCTGTAAAAAATCAATAAAATATACTAAAAAAATCAAAATCAAAGAATGTAGACCCCTTCGGACCCAACAGAGGGCCCGAAGCTTAAGCTTCCATCTCTGGTCAGAATCATTAAGGTTTCTTCCTTTATTCCCCACCCTCTCCCCCCGCCCCCTGCCACACACACAAACCCCACTCACAATCTATGTAAATGGAACAGTTTTGCGGGTTTGAATAAAAAAAGCCTTTCTGTATATAGTGGTGTCATTTTAGGTGGTCAGAGCACACAGAATAAGTGTAAAGGAGCCTTAGTTATTCAGATTGGTTATTACATAGATTGTTTTAGTTGCCTTTTCTTTCTTACTGGTTTCCTCCCTTGCGTTCTGGTCTCCCTGCCTCCTCCCAGCTCTTAGCTGTGAGGTTTCCTAGGGTCCGCATTTGCAGGATGCAGTAGAGGCTCTTGCCTGGGATCCATGAGTCCCGGCCCCCCTGACCCCAGAGGGCTCTGTGGCTCTGGAATGTCGACATCTTTGCTTCTACAGTGTCTGCAAAACATCGACGTGCTTTTAGCCTTTTTTTTTTTTTCTATTAAGTATACTTCCCATTATCTTTAAGGCACTAGACCAGGGGTGGGGACATCCGGCCCGTGGTACAAGGCCTGCAAAATCACTTGGTCTGGCCCTGCCTGGGCATTAGGGGTGAGCTAATTAAGTGTTTGACTCAGTAGAGCAGGCTAGGTTTTAAGCTGATAATTCTGTGTGGCCCAAGAATGATGTAAATATCCAAATGGCCCTGGCCAGAAAGTCGGTTCCCCATCCCCTGCACCAGACCAGTGGGGAAAACGATGCTTGTTTGTATTTTTGTGAAGGTGATGCTTTCCGCGATAAAACAGAGTTCATCAGACCTCACGAACTCGTGACTTCCAGAAAGGAGGGACTGTCAGCGATGGTCGCACCCGACTGTGGAGGAATGTCTTTATCCTGGACACGCCAGTCACCGCTCCGCCAGGCTGGAGCGAGGCGTGGCGGGGAGCAGGGCTCTCTGGGCCTGTCACGGCCGTCAGGGGGGTGTCGGTGAGGAAAGGCAGGGGGGCCCGGCGAGTGGGCCTGCTGACAGGCTGAGGGGCCCGGGCGTGGCCCACACGGGGACCGGAGACCTGGGCGTCCTCACTTCTGCAACAGCCGTAATGGGGGGCCATTTATGTGCTTTTGGGGTCTCAGGCCTCCCGTCTGCAAAAATGAGGGGTTATACTAGGACTCAGGGCCCCTTATTGTCCTGGATTATTTCTTTCAATTGATTATTCTCATTCATAAATGTATCTCCAAAGTAGGCTAAGGTAATGAGAGCCAGCAGTTGTAACTTTACTTTGTAAGGCTGCCTTAGGTGTCTTACAGGCATGTTATGTGTTAACTAGGGAGATTCGTGCACGGGGGGGTGGGTCCCTCAGCCCGACCTGCACCCTCTCCAATCCAGGAGTTTCTGTCTGTCTTTGCAATCATATGAGCGAGTTGTCTGAGACCCCAAACCAGTCTGGTTTGTTGCTCACAGAATAATAGAGGCATTTTTTTTTCTTTGCTTCATTGGTGGAGATTTCCTGGAATTTTTAGGAGCTCTTCCCTTTAATTTTTCCTAGACATTCTGATTTTACTTATGTCTCTCACCTTTGCTTTCCCTCCATCCCCCACCGCAATAGTAACTTGCTCCAGGCTCACTTTGCTCTAGTGTCTAGGACAGTGGTCAGCAAACTGCGGCTCGCGAGCCACATGCAGCTCTTTGGCCCCTTGAGTGTGGCTCTTCCACAAAATACCACGGCCTGGGTGAGTCTATTTTGAAGAAGTGGCGTTATAAGAAGTTTAAGTTTAAAAAATTTGGCTCTCAAAAGAAATTTCAACCGTTATACTGTTGATATTTGGCTCTGTTGACTAATGAGTTTGCCGACCACTGGTCTAGGAGATCCGTCTGCCACCAGAACTACGATTCCCAGTGTTCCTGGTGCTCCCCACGCTCTGGTTTTCCCCTTCTGCTTTGTCTCCGTCCCATGGCCTCCCGCTCTGCAAATCCTCCAAACCTCCAGCTCTCCCTCTCTGCTCTCCGTCTGGCGTCTTGGGGAGCCAAGTTCCCCAAGACGCTCCACTCTCCACCGGCTCTCCCGCTCTGCTCTCTGCCCGGAGCCTGTGTATGCAAATTAACCCACCACCTTTGTTGGGTTAATTTGCATATTCACTCCTGATTGGCTGGCGAGTGTAGCAGAGGTACGGTCAATTTACATGTTTCTCTTTTATTATATAGCATTACCTGTGCATGTTAAGCATACAGCTCAGTCGAACGCCTGTGATAAGCTCCAAGCCTCTGGCCTTCACGCGTGCTGTGTCTGTGATGTGGTTCATGCAGCCCACAGAGTGGCCGGCTGCCGTGATCGCCCCGACCCTGGGCTCCTCCCATCAAGTCCAGGGGTGTGGGGATGCCCCTGGTCAGTTTATAAAGGCCCAGGTGCCACGAGAGAAGGACCTGGCACTTGTGTCGCTGTGACCACTGTCCACCCGGTCCCCACACTCAGGGCCTTGGACATGACGAGGATGGCGCCGGGGTTTCTGACAACGCCAGTGGTCTCTCCCGGGTCCGTGGGAAGAGGCGGGGGAGCTGTGCCTGGGACTTAACCGGGGTCTTGCCTTCACCTTCCAGTGAGGGCCGTGTCTGCGGCAGCTCTGCGCCAGGCACCGTCTGTGACGTGCTGCATGTTATTACCATCTGATGATCTGTCAGAGGGCAATTTTGTCCAATTTTCTGTCATTTCACAGTTCTGTGCAAAAGGCACTAAATTGTGGATTAAAATGCAGACATCTGGATATCGCTGGATAAAACCGGCCAAATGCACAGGCCCTCAGAGTGTCAGTCTGTTTGAAAAGCTTGAGCCATTTCTGCATTTTCCCTTTTTTTTGGGAGGTGGGGGCAGGAAGGAGGTGGCCCCTGGCCCCTGGTCTATTTCCGATGGCTGGTTCCTCGGGGAGTTTGCAGGGTTTTCACTGACTTCATCCTGGGATTGGGCTCCATCCCGACTCGCCAGGGCCGGGGCTCAGAGAGGCGCTAATCTTGAGAGCTGTCAGCCACCAGCTGTCGCTGACGCAGCTGGAGAGGGAAGCAGGCATCGCCGTGCTGTGCGTTAGAGGGCAGAGCGGTTTTTTAAAAATATATTCTTATTGCTCTTAGGGAGGAAGGGAGAGGGAGAGAGAGAGAAACATCAATGATGAGAGAGGATCATTGATCGGCTGCCTCCTGCTCACCCCCTACTGGGGATCGAGCCTGCAACTGGGCATATGGCCTGACCGGGAATCGAACTGAGACCTCCTGGTTCATAGGTCGGTGCTCAACCACTGAGCTACACTGGCGGGGCCAGAACGGTTTTTATGAATACTTCGTCGTTCTTGGCTGTAGTTGCAAAGCTCCACACTCCCTCCCCCACCCCACGGGCTTTCTTGGGATTTGAACCTGAGCATGTGAGGTGCGTGGAATGAGCTGCGGGCTCACGGGAGCAGCCCTGCGAAGAGTCTGGAGTCCGGATCGTCCACAAGGGATGACACGGTTTAGCCCCGCCCCCTTTCCCCACCGAATGGTTGGAGGCCTTGGTGATGGGCATCACATCCATCCACTCACCATTCACTTCACCTCCCTGAAGTCCCTCCTTCTCGTGTCCACTTCCACTCTCTCCTGTGTGACCTGGAGGTTCATTCGATGACATCACAGTGGACACTGAGGAGATATTTGCTAAATAAACCGTGGAGCGGTGGGTAAACAATCAAAGTTTATTTCATATCAGGAGCCCGAGATTTCTGCAAGGACACAGTCCTCTCTGGTCCCTGGGCTCCAGCGGGGAGGTCACCTCTTAGAGCGCAGACCCCGCCTGGGCAGGCCAGAGGAGGGGTCAGGAGTGGGGGTGCTGGCTTCTCCTGGCAGAGGGGTGGGCTGAGCCCCTCCGGCGGGCGGGTGATGAGCGAGAGAGCGAGAGCGTAGCTCTCTGTGAAATTCCTGCTTAGAACTCGAGGCAGACAGCCTGGGATAAGCGGCAGGGACACTGGGGGCGTGGGGGAGAGGGGGCAGGGTGCCAGAGGGGGTCTGACTCAGTCACTCATTCTCCTGATGGTTTCAAGTTCAGGGACAGAAAAGACATGCGCATAAGTGTGGTGGGGGGACCCCAACAAAGACAGAAAACCTGAGTTGGGACCAGGCGGGATTGGGGTTCTGAAGGAGGGGGCTGGCCACACCCCCGAGGTGACCTGAGACCCCAGATACCTGGGGGGACACCCCTCCAAGCAGGAATGGGCAAGGGAGTCGGGGGCATCTGCGATGATTCTGAAATAAGCCAGCAGCAAAGGACAAGCATTGATGATCCCACTTCTGCGGGGTTCCTGGGGCAGCCCCGCTCACGGAGACAGAAAGCAGGGTGGTCGGTGTGGCGGCTGGGGGCGGGGCGGGGCGGGGGGCTGGTGCAGTGGGTTCCGTTTGGGAAGATAAAGCCGTCTGGACAGGGTGGTGGTGATGTTGCACATCAGCGTGAATGTGCTTAACGCCCCTGAACTGTGCACTTAAACCTGGTCTCAAATGTCCGACACCGTATCTGTTTTACCACAATTAAAACAAGGAGATGGGCGCCTTCACTTCTGACCGCTCTAGACCTTTCACTTCGGGGAGGCGGGTGGGATTTACTAGGGGCTCAGGGGCAGCAGGACACTTTGGGATTTGAACCCGAGCACCCCTCCACTCGGGACAGGAAACAGTGTGTGGGGGGGGGTGCGGGCGCGGTGGCCTCGGTGGTGTTTAATTGGCAGCGGCAGCGGCACCTTTAAGTTCACCTTGAGCTCTGCGAGGCCGCTTTACCATCTGCATCGACATATTCCCAGCATCTCTCCCTCAGCTGCCTACTCCCTTAATTGCTGTTTTGCTCGCTCCTGAAGCCCAGGAATGTCGTTCGAGGTTCCTTCCTGGTCTGAGCGAGCGCTGTCAGCCCCTGCAGCCCGGTGATTAATGGCAGGGTGACCGCCCCTCTGCCTTCGCCTCCCCCCCACCTCCCTCCACCCAGTGCACCTGGGTCTTTACTGCCCTGCAAGCAGATGTCTCCTCAAAGAGTGAAATTCCTACCACGCGGCCCCTCCTCCCCCAGCACTTAGGTGAGAAGTCGGGGGGCGGGGGGGGGGGGGGGGGGAGACACAGGAAGGAAGGGCGGGCCAGCAGCCCTGCAGGAGCCTTCAGAAGAGCCACCCCAGGCCTTCCCAGAGGAATGACCTCTGACCCCGCTGGGCGCAGTGCACCCCGGGGCACCCACACAGGAGAAGGGTCATCTGGGGAGGAAAAGGGCGGGGTGGGGGGCAGGGAACAGACAACCCGAGGGAGGAAGGAGTTGGCAGCGCCGTGCGCAGTGTGTGGCTGGCGGTCGGTCGTCTAGGGATGGGGACGTTTTTGAGCTTCTCTGTGTCCACCTAGGCCACGCGCCTCCCATCATCGCCGTGGTGTCCGCCTCACGGTGACCTGTGGGGAAGGCCTGCCCGCCCCTCCGCCTTTGCAGATGAGCAAACCCCAGTTTGGAGCCAGGGCGGAGCTGGACCCAGGCCACGCGTGTGTGGTGTCAGAGCCGGGATTTGAACCCAGATCTGGGTGATTCCAAAGCTTGAGCCTCCAGGCCTAGCCTGGAGCGCCCGGCATGGTCCAGAGGCCTGCCCGCGGTTCCGGTCAGTCATCCCGGGGAAAGCAGGGGACGGGGCGAGGCGGCCGGCCAGGGCGAGTGCGTGTCCCGCCTGCTCCGGCCTGCGCCTGCCTTTCTCGCCCACGGGCACTCTGGCCAGCACCCGGTTTCTGGCTTCTGCTGCCCAGCTGGCCCTTCGGTGCTGAAGGTGGCTGCCTTGCCGCCCAGGCCGGGCCACGGCTTGGTGCCCTCCGTGCACGCTTCTCAACCCACCCCCAGTGCCGGCTGGCCCCTTTCTGTTATGGCCTCGCCTCGGCCTCCCCGGCCCGGCCTCCCACCCTCGTGCATCTGGTTCACCTGTGGCCCAGGGTGCCGCCCGGGCCTGCAGGAGGTTGGTTTCCTAAACCTGAAGAATCAGCAGAAGGATCTAGAAGGGGCTGAACAGGGAGGGAGGAGGCTTGGCAAGGGACTCAGAGCCGGAATGTCGTGCTCACCTTCTCCTGGGAAACGGCCCTGCTCTCTAGCTCTGACCTTTATGCTCCAGGATGCTCCTTAGGCAGCCACCCCCCCCCCCCCCCCGGGGAAGGAGGCAGGGGGAACCACGTGGGTCAGTGGGGAGCAGTGAGGGTACGTGGCGAGGCAGAGGCACATAGTTGGTGCGCGTCTTGTCCAGGCTGACGGTCGATCTGGACACTTGGTGAAGGTTGTGGCGACCTTGACCAGCTCCGGGAAGGGAGGTGGTTTGATTCTCTGTGAATGTGGGTCACAGGGGGAGCTGCTCTCTGTCACAATGACCGGCACCCGGGAGAGCGCCTGGAGGCGCTTGGCGCTCGGTGGCTCGGTCGTTCCCTGCTTTGTCCAGTTCACCTTCTGGGTCAGCGCTGGGTCCCGCCCTCCTCGGGAGCACGCTGCTGGCGCCTTGCAGTTCGTACCTTTTCTTTCCCCGGATGCTCGGGGACCACAGAGGCAGCGGCATTAACTGGGAAGACCAGACCGGCACTTTGCTAAGGAGTCAATTTTAAGTGAAACTGAAACCCAGGCGGGGTTTTTTGGTTCACTTCCCAGATCCCAGGAATTTATTGCCTCATTAACACTCCCATAAGCAGTTTTAAATGATTCCAGGACAGGCTGGCGCTTGGAATCGCAGGTCATCTCCTTGGCCTCCGGTCTGTTAGCGCATTCACAACTGACTTTTGCTTCCAGGGGGCCCCTATGGGGAGAAAGGAGGCAGGAAGAGGTGCAGAGAGGAAATGGGGGTGGGCGGGCCTTCTGGTTTAAGTAGAAGGGACTTTAATTGTGTGTGTGTGTGTGTGTGGGGGGGGGGGGCGGGATTTAGAAGTTTTGTAAATAAAGATTGTTAGTCATTTAGCCTGGTGACTTAGAGGTACTTGGGGAGAGAGAGAGAGAGAGAGAGAGAGAGAGAGAGAGAGAGAGAGAGAGTGTGTGTGTGTGTGTGTGTGTGTGTGTGTGTGAACAGCCATGTGTCTTTACTGATTTCGATCTGTTTCCACTTTAGGGCCAAGATGGTTTGTAGGTTTAATGATCTATCTCGTAATGCTCTAGCCCAGTGGTCAGCAAACTCATTAGTCCACAGAGCCAAATATCAACAGTACAACGATTGAAATTTCTTTTGAGAGCCAAATTTTTTAAACTTCAACTTCTTCTAACACCACTTCTTCAAAATAGACTCGCCCAGGCCGTGGTATTTTGTGGAAGAGCCACACTCAAGGGGCCAAAGAGCCGCATGTGGCTCGCGAGCCGCGGTTTGCCGACCACTGCTCTAGTGTAAGCTCCTTCATGGCTGCTTCCATGTGTGTGTGTGTGTGTGTGTGTGTGTGTGTGTGTGTGTTTCATTTTTCCCATCGTTTATTACTAATGTATTCCAAGTACTTAGAATAGTGACTGGCACATAGGAACACAATTACTGTTTGTTGAGTGAATAAATAAATGACCGTGGATGTGTGTGTGTGAGTGCGTTTGTATGTGTAAGTAGGTGCACAGACACGCACAGACAAGAGGAACATCTCACCCGCACGTTACTTATGGAACAACCTGGAGTGTGGAGAATAGGGAAGCGTTAGAGCCCAGTCCACAGCTGTGGAGTGGCCTCGTGGAGGTGACACAGCTCAGGCCCAGGTTTCCTTACTCCCCAGAGAGACTTCTCGTCCTCACAGCCACGCCTGCTTTATGCTGGGCTGGCCCGGAGCAGGTCAGAAATGGCCAGGTGAAGATAGAGATCATCAGAAAGACAAAACCAGCAGGGACAGCCGACAGCCGACAGCCTGACAGGAGGAGGGAGGACAGGAAGCAGGCCTGCGCGTCCTGAGGACACGCGACTGTCCCTTTGGCCTTGGACGTGACGTCGTGCGGCATGGATGAAATTAATGGTGTTCTTAGTAGACACTGAACCATCAGGAGCTTAAAATATGTCTCATCTATATATATAAAAGCCTAAGCGACCAAACGACTGAACGACCGGTCGCTATGATGCACACTGACCACCAGGGGGCAGGCACTCAATGCAGGAGCTGCCCCCTAGTGGTCAGTGAGCTCCTGACCGACCCGTCCCGGGAGTCACCAGCCTGGTGGCAGCCACTCCCTCCCTCAGTAGTCCTGAAGATCCAATCTCTGGAGAACGGACCAGGCACCCATGGACCTGTGCTGCGGGCACGGTCCCGACAGCACCTCTGGCCTCCTGGAAGCCGGCCTTCCCCTCCCTAGCTGCTTCCCCTCCCTAGATGCTCTGCAAGGTAGAAGGGATATAAAAGCAGCTGCCAGGTGGCTCCTGACAACTGTCGCGAACGTCAGCGGGATGGATCCGGATCCTGGGCTGGCAAGGGCATCCCATCGCCCGCCCAGAGGGCCAATTGCATCCTGACTCTCCCCCCTGCCCTCCCCCCACCCTCCTGGGACGGCGCCTGATGCAGGGCTCACAGCTGGTGAATGCCACTGTGGTGCAAGCCTCTCTCAATCAGGACTGACAGGGCGAGAGCCCGGGGAAGGTGCCGTGGGGCCGGGATGAGAGGGAGCGGCAGGCAGTGTTGGACTGTGGGTTTCTGCCTGATCCCCGCCAGTCACCCCGAGGGACCCCACCCGTGCACGAATTCGTGCACCGGGCCTCTAGTAACTTTGTAAGAAGAAAAGGTTACCTCTAACTCTGTAGAAAGAGTCCTTTGGAATGGGGTAAATAGCTGTTTCTTGAAGTACATGTTTCCTTGATCTATACCAGGAGGTAGAAAATGATGGCCAGCAAGCCAAATCCAGCTCGCTGCTTGTTTTTATTAATAAAGTTTTATTGGCAACTTTTGCGCTCTTGAAGCAGAGTTGAGTAGTTGCAACAGAGAGACATGGCCCTCAAAGCCAAAAACACCGGGGTGGCAAAAGTAGGTTTACAGTCGTGAGTACACAAAACACAGTTTATTCTTGTCTTATTATTTGTTAACTAGAAGCCCGGTGCACGAAATTCGTGCACGGTGGGGGGTTGTCCCTCAGCCCAGCCTGTACCCTCTCCAATCTGGGATCCCTCTCACAATCCAGGACTGCTGGCTCCCAACTGCTTGCCTGCCTGCCTTCCTGATTGCCCCTAACCGCTTCTGCCTGCCAGCCTGATCACCCCCTAACCACTCTGCTGCCAGCCTGGTTGATGCTTAACTGCTCCCCTGCCAGCCTGTTTGCCCCCAACTTCCCTCCTCTGCCCGCCTGGTCACCACTAACTGCCCTCTTCTGCAGGGTTGATCACCTCCAACTGCCCTCCCTTGCAAGCCTGGTCCCTCTCAACTGCCCTCCCTTGCAGGCCTGGTCCCTCACAACTGCCCTCCCTTGCAGGCCGGGTGCCTCCCAACTGCCCTCTCCTGCTGGCCATCTTGTAGTGGCCATCTTGTGTCCACATGGGGGCAGGATCTTTGACCACATGGGGGCAGCTATATTGTGTGTTGCAGTGATGACCAATCTGTATATTACTCTTTTATTAGATAGGATAGAGGCCTGGTGCATGGGTGGGGGCCAGCTGGTTTGCCCTGAAGGGTGTCACAGATAAGGGTGGGGGTTCCCTTGGGGTGTGGGGCAGCCTGAGTGAGGGGCCTGTGGTGGTTTGCAGGCCGGCCACACCCCCTGGCAACCCAAGGGGAGGCCCTGGTATCTGGAATTTATTTTCCTTCTACAATTGAAACTTTGTAGCCTGGGGCGGAGCCAAGCCTGGGGCTCCGGCAGCCATTTCTGTGGCAGTTAATTCACCTTCTACAATTGAAACTTTGTAGCCTTAAGCGGTTGAGCCCAGCCAGGGTGTGCGGAAAGCTTTGCTTCCCCTGTTGCCGCCGGCAACCCTGGCCTGCTCTCTCAAGCTCCATTCTGCCGCCATTTGTTTGAATTTGTTTACCTTCTATAATTGAAACTTTGTAGCTTGAGTGGAGGCTTAGGCCGGCAACAGCTATGGAAAGCTTGGCTTCCTCTGTTACCTGGGAAACCTTGCTCTCTGTGGCTGTAGCCATCTTGGATTTGGGTTAATTTGCATACTCGTCCTGATTGGCTGGTGGGCGTGGCTTGGATGGTGGGCGTGGCTTATGTAGCGGAGTGATGGTTAATTTGCATATTACCATTTTATTAGAGAGGATTATTGCACTAGTTTCCATGGAACAACTGTAACCCCACTTTTGCCCCGCCCTGTATTTATTGTCTGGTCCTTTACAGAAAAGGCTGGCTGGTCCCTGATCTAAAAGTTGGGTCCCTCCTGGATGTCCGTTTCTGCTTGTGTGCACATCCGATGCATTTGCATCCATTGGCACGTGGTCCGTATACACGCGTGTGTACACGTGCCCATGCCTGGGTGGTCGCAAGCGCAATTACATGTTAACACCACATTCCTTTCACTTGTCAAACGTATGGAAAAGACCTTGGATCAAATTAGCCGTCAGCCTTCCCGCTTCATTCCGCTGATGGTATGTGTGACCTCTGACTCAAAGGGCAAAGACATTTGGAGGACGATGCCACCGTAGACACCCCACTGCACGCTCCCCGACCTCCATGGCTCCTCGAGCACATGTATAGACGGACTCAGAGCTTCTATAGGTGTGAAGGACTCTGTGATCATGTATCCCACACTACGTAGGGTCGTGTGGGATGGCAAATGGAAGCCAAACTCAATGGCAAGAAATATGCACCATAAAATGTAGGATGTATTCCAGGTTGAATTTTGCTTTCAGATGATTCCTGTGGCCCCGGCCACTGACTTAGTGGAGAAGCTTCCGGCTCAGGCGGCGCGCTGGTGGATTGCTCTGTGCTCATGTATCTGTGCCGTCACACAAGTGTTTACTTTTCCCATCTCTGACTGCGTCGCACTCCTTGCTCAGCCTCACTCACGTACCGCACTCGATCCTGTTCATTTTCAAGTACCAGGAGCCAGAATCCACCATGGAAGGCAGGCGTCCGAGACTAGAGACTCCTATGGAGAAAACATGTGCGTGGATCATTAAAATAAGCGCGAAATCACAGTTGGGGTTTGGGGTGGCGAACCGAGTGTCTTTTTAAAAATTAAGATATAATTTATATGCCACAAAACTGACCCTTGTAAGGTGTAAATCCAGTAGTTTTTAGTATATTTACAACATCATGCAACCATCTTAAAAATACTGGTATACAAGCAGTTGGTTCACTTTTGAGGCACTCCACACGGAAGTGGCTGTTCGAGTTGAACGGAAACCCACACGTGTGTGCTCTGTTGAGATTTTACAGATGCCTGTGTGCCCGGGACTGCTGAGCATGGGTCCTGGCTGTCCTGGGTCCCCTGAGTTTATTTTACACACAAATGGTTCATTCCCGATGGGCGGAGTCAGGGAGCGCCAGGGCCACTGTCCCAGGCTTTACCTTATCTGGGCCTCGGGGGTTTGATCGGCCCCCACCTGTTTCTGGAATCCTCTCTCCCTCTGTTACAGTGAAGCACGGAGAGCGTACCTTACACCGGGGTCTGTAAGAAGTGGCATGGGACCCGGGGACACCCCTGACTTATAAAGGGCGGGTTGCTACAGGTCCCGTCCTGAGCTCGCTCCCAGGAGCTTCCGCTGGAGAAGCCAGAACCCGGGGATCTAGAGGAAAGCCCAGGGAGGCGGAGGCTCGTGCGTACACTTGCGTGCACGCCGCGAACGACATTCCCCTCACGGAGAAGCTCCTCCGTCTTTGTGAGTTTCATTTCCCCGCTGGCGGCCGGCCGGGCGGCGCCGCCATATGGTGCCGGGCTCCCGGGGCGCCCCTAACTCTGCATGTCGGCACCCTCTCCCTTCCCTCTGGGTTCACACGACGTTGACTCCCCGGATGTTGATTTTCTTTTCCGTTCTGGATTTTCAAATTCTCAGACTGCAAAACGAGCTGGGAAGCAATCCCTTGTTGCCTCTTGCGATGAGCGAGAGTCTGCGCTTGGGCGACCGCTCCAGGTGATGTGACGACTGCAGCACATCCCTAACCTGGCTCCACTTTGGCGGGGGCACCGCATTGCCTCCGAGCCTTTGCTGGGTGGCATGTGGATTGCGTGTGGGTGGCGTGTGGATTGCATGTGGGTGGCATGTGGATTGCATGTGGGTGGCGTGTGGATTGCGTGTGGGTGGCATGGGCGTCAGTAGTAGAAAACAGGCCTGGCTGCGTAAGGTTTCCCACACATTTGACTTCTTGCCTGCAGTGGGTTTTTATTTCAAGACCAGCAGCCGTAGGCAGACGGAGTCATTGAAGACGGACAGCATCGGGCCAGCTGGTTGGTGTTCGGAAGCCAGGGGCCCTCAGAGGCGCAGCCCCTGGCGCCTGCGTGTTTTCACATAGAATTGCCTTTCCAGAAGTATGTTGTCGTGTGGTTGAGAGTATTGGTGATGTGGATTAAAACGGGAGACAGCGGTATAGACGGGGAAAGCGTAGTCTCTCACCCAAAGGCGACGCCTCAGTCAATAGTCTCTAGTCATTTTGCCTTTGAAGTTTCTTCTGAAGTTGATATTGTTGTTGTTTTTTTTTCTTTCTGTTTTTCCCAAGGACTTGGGGCCCCAGGGGCTAAAGGGACCCCTCCACAATTTCTCAGCAATTCAGGGCCGTTTAGGAGGGTTAGAACTCACACAGCAGACCCTGGGGGCCGGGAGCCAGCTGCAGGAGGCCTGCCTGGTAGGCGGAGCGGGAGAGAGACGGCAGCGGGAGGGGGAGGAGGCAGGAACTTAAAGCGGGATTGGGGTTCAAGTTTGTTTTGGAAAGAAACCATCATAAACAGACTCCAGGCCTGGGCCTTCACTGTTAGTGTGCTTGGGACTGAATCTGAAACGAAATTCCTTCGTTATCTGCAGAGTATTGGTTGCTTGGGCGAGATGAACTGGAAGAAGAGAGGTAATCCATTTCATGTGGGGATCACTTGAGATTTAAGATTGGAGCTGGTTAATGACTTTACTGCATAAAAACTTCAAAAATATTTAGAAAGTTGCATAAAATCTATTTTTTTTCCTACCATGACGCGTGCATTCATGAGGCATAATCCCCACTTTTGCCTCTGCTCCGCTAAGGTCATTACTAACCTGCACCCCAGTCTGTGTCAAAACACCACAATGAGAGCCGGGGTGAAAACGAATATCACATTTTTACAAAGTTCCCACTAAATGCTTAAACTTTAGATTTTTTAAACTTTTATTTATTTTTATTTTAACTTAAAAAAATATTGTTTATTGATTTCAGAGAGGAAGGGAAAGTAAAAGGGAGATAGAAACATCAATGATGAGAGAGGATCATTGATTGGCTGCCTCCTGCCCGCCTTCTACTGGGGATGGAGCCTGCAACCTGGGCCTGTGCCCTGACCGGGAATCTAAGCGTGACCTCCTGGTTCATAGGTCGATGGTCAGCCACTGAGCCACGCCGGCCAGGCAGATTTTTTTTTTTTTTTGACATCTGGCAGTAGTTTGGAGGTAAGAGAGGAGTCACCTTTGTAACTGGCATTTAAATGCATGCTTTTCTCTGAGTTGAAAAGGACCTCATTCACGCCAGCACAAGGACCCAGTTTATTATTCTTGCCGGCTGACGTGTCTGACAGGCTGCAAAATCTCAAAGTGAAATAGATGTATTTGTGCGAGACGTTGACTCGTAATTCATGGAATTGCAACCTCCCCGGTAAAGAAAGGAATCAGCAGAGGTGTGCTTTTTATTTATGTGGCCAAAGCCAGAAAACACACAGGAAAGTCTTTGCTCTGCCGTCACAGCTGAAGGTGAGTGTCCAAGAATCCAGAATGCTCCCTGCAGCCGGTCCTCAGGAGCAGGGGTACAGGAAGGCCAGCGGTTTCCTGGGAGTTGGTGGAATTGCCAGGCTTGCTTGGGGTGCCCCTGCCCTGCTTTAGGCAGAACACTGTGCATGGGTCCTCCCTCCTTCCCTCCCTCCCTCTCTCCCTCCCTCTCCCTCTCCTTCCCTCCCTCCCTCCCTCCCTCCCTCTCCTTCCTTCCTCTCTGCCTCCCTCCCTCCCTCTCTCCCTCCCTCCTTCCTTCCTCTCCCTCTCCCTTCTTCCCTCCCTCACTCCTTCCTTCTTCTCCCTCTCCCTCCCTCCCTCCCTCTCTCCTTCCTTCCTTGTTCTCTCCTCTACTCATCTGTTCTCTCTCCGGGTGTTGTTTTTCTTGGTGGTTCCTCATCATCTCTAAAGAGACTCGGAGAGCTCAGTCTTCATACTCTTCTCTGTCTACACGCACTCCGTCCCTGTGTCATCTCTCCTTGTCCCAGACTTGCCATCCTCTTGGCCCCTGGAATGGACTCTAGCCTGGGCCTTGAACCTGAACTCCAGACTCGATATCCCCCCCCCCACCTCCTTTTCAACCACTGCCCTCCACACTCATCCCACTCCAGCCTCGCTGGCCTCCCAGCTGTTCCTAGTTATGCTAATTGTGCTCCCACCTGGGTGTGTGTGTGTGCGGTGTCTGTGAGTGTGTGTGTGTATGTGTTGTGTGTGTGTGTTTGTGTGGTGTGTGTGTCTGTGATGTGTGTGTGTGGTGTGAGTGTGTGGTGTGTGTGTATGTGTGTGTGGTGTGTGAATGTGTGTGTGTCTGTATGTGTGGTGTGTGAATGTGTGTGTGTCTGTGTGTGTGGTGTGTGTGTGTGGTGTGTGAATGTGTGTGTGTGTGTGGTGTGTGTGTGTGTGGTGTGTGTGTGTGTGAATGTGTGGTGTGTGTATATGTGTGTGTGTGGTGTGTGTGTGTGTGTGAGTGTGTGTGGTGTGTGTTGTCTGTGTGTCTGAGTCATGTCTCTGTGTGTGTGTACCTCTCCCCTGCCTGACGTGCTGCCCAGATGCCTGCTGTGTGTGTGGTGTGTGTGTGTGTGTGTGTCTGTGTGTGTGTGTGTGGGCTCATGCCGCAGGCCTGTGTGGAAGTGGCCCTGGCAGAGGCCATCTCTGACAGCGTGGACAAGGGCCATCCCTACTCCAACTACAAAAGCCCCTTTGACCCGCCCCGCTCCACGCCCCGCTCCACGCCTCCCCATGGATTTGCTTTTACTCGTTTTCCTCCAGAAGAGAGCTCCCGGCCGCAGAGAGGAGGCTTTGTTCTCTGCCCCGGGGCCAAGGTGGAGCGCATAGTAGGTGCTCAGTGAGCAGGTGCTGAGTGAGTGCACGGAGTCACCGCAGGAAAAGCTAGGCAGGTGCCTTGTAGAACTCCACGCCTGTAAGTTTTTAAAAGTAAATTGATTCATGTTTACGAAGTGAATAAAGTCATAGATGGTGAGCCTTCCCTCCTCCCTTCAGATTTAAGGCCTTCCAGATGCACCTGAAACTGTGGTAACCGGCTGTGAGGGTTACAGTGAGCTCGCAGGGGGTGCTGATGGCCAGATATGGTTTAAGTAGCAGCATTAGCAGCGTAGTGGTTTTGCTAAAGAGCCACAGTATTTTTTAGAAGGGAAGCTTCAATAATCCCATTTTACTACTTCCTGAAACCTTTGGAAAACACAGTACTCATTAGTGTTGAATTATTCACTAGGAATCCACCCCCAAACCCACCCTGATATTAGTTGTCTGGGGTTAAACGTTTTTAATAATGCCTCGATAATATTGGCTTAATGAATTAAGTTCTAAGAAAATAAATCAGGTTATGCTTTTTGCAATAAAAGCAACTAAAACTCTGCTTGTAAGTAATAATGAGGGGAGATCTGGTATTAATCAAACCACCGGCCACAGCTGGGCTCTCTCTGCGGCCCTGAACTCGGTGGAGTTAATATGGAACATATCCCTATTTGAGGCTTAAAGAACACAATTAAGCAGTCCTTTGAGAACAAGCTTTTTGCAAAAAAACACCCCCCCCCCAAAAAAAAAAAAAAAAACAGTGGGGAATTGCACCCGAAACTTTCAGAAAATCCTATTTTCAGCGTGTCTGTCTTAGAACATTGTAAGAAACTAGGTGGCTAGCCTCTTGACCATGTAGCTGGTCCTGGGAAAAAGGTGTTGGCAGTGTTTTTTTGCATAAATAATCGCCCTTCGAAGTTCCATGAGGGGATGCAGACGCTGGCCTGGCCCCGTCTGGGTTGGGGGATCCCTCCGAGTCTGTGCCTGGTGCCAGCCCAGCCTGCGTGGGTGGGGCATCCTGGGTGCAGCAGAGAGTCACCCATCTGGCCAGTGGTGGATCCACAGGCAGATCTCGTTGCATCAGAATCTCCTTTTTCCTAGAAGGAGATTTCTTGAGAGTTTTCTACCAGTTTCAGCAAAAAATAATCCCAACACTTTTTTTCCTAGGACCAGCTACATGACCAAGAGGCTAGCCATATATATATACACACACACACACATACTAGAGGCCTGGTGCACAAAATTTGTGCACGGGGTGGGGGGATGTCCCTCAGCCCAGCCTGCACCCTCTCCAATCTGGGATACCTCTCACAATCCAGGATTGCTCACTCCAAACTACTTGCCTGCCTGCCTTCCTGATTGCCCCTAATCACTTCTGCCTGCCAGCCTGATCACCCCCTAACCACTCCCCTGCCAGTCTAAATGATGCCTAACTGCTCCCCTGCCAGCCTGATTGCCCCTAACTAACCTCCCCTGCAGGCCTGGTCACCCCTAACTGCCCTCCCCTGCAGGCCTGGTCACCCCTAACTGCTCTCACCTGCAGGCCTGGTCCCCCCAAATGCTCTCCCCTGCAGGCATGGGTCCCCTCCCCCCCCCAACTGCCCTTCCCTGCAGGCCCGGTCGCCCCCAACTATCCTCCTCTGCGGCCTGGTCACCCCTAACTGCCCTCCCCTGCAGGCTTCATCACCCCCAACTGTCCTCCCTTGCAGGCCTGGTCCCTCCAAACTGCCCTCCTCTGCTGGCCATTTTGTGTGGGCCATCTTGTGTCCACATGGGGGCAACCATCTTTGACCAGATGGGGGCAGCCATCTTGTGTGTTGGAGTGATGGTCAATTTGCATATCACTCTTTTATTAGATAGGATTTCTTAATGTTCTAAGACAGAGACTTTGAAAATATAATTTCCTAAGTGTTTCAGGTGCAGGTCCCCACCGATTATTTTTTTGCAAAAGCTGGTTCTCCAAGGACTGCCTAATTGTGTCCTTAGTCTAGCATCACAGGCCACCCTGACCCCCTTGGCCTTCTCTGAAGCCTGCCTCGTGCCCTGGGCCACAGACTGTCTGCCAGTCCTGTAACAGGGTGGGGAACGTCTGACCCGCGGGCCGTATAAGGCCCGTGGAATCACTTGGTCTGGCCCTGCCCAGGCATGAGGGGTGAGTTAATGAAATGTTTGACCAAATATAGCAGGCCAGTTGTTAAGTGGATAATTTTGTATGGCCCCCGAATGATGTTATAAATATCCACGTGGCCCTGGCTTTAGCAGATAAATACAACCTTTCTGTCAAATTCCAGGCTCCCATGTGCTAGGATGGCTGGAGGCATCAGCGAGGACAGTCCTAGTCTCTCACCCCCTCCACCCCCCTGTCTCTAACGTGGGCTTGTGGTTGAGCCTCTATAGAAGCATCTAGAAGGAATCACTCAAAGCAGACGGCTGCAGCTTTTGCTCAGATCCTCAAGGTGTTCTGCAGCTCTCCCACCCGGGAGGGCCCTCTGTGGGGGGAAGACGCCACGTCGTGGGCACGTGTGTGGTCATGTGTGGAAATCTCGCCTGCCCGGCAGTCACCCTGGCCGGGGTTTGTGGGGGGGACCTGCGTGGAGGGCGTCTGTCTGATTCTCTGCGTTGTGGGGTGTAAACGTGAACCAGGGCTGCCGGGGGGTGTGGCCAAGTCCCAGTGGAGGCCTCGTGTCCCTCTGCCCCAGCCTGCCGCCTGCACGGGCAGAGCTGCTCCCACGAAGCTTTGCTCAGTCCGGAGGGGTGCCCGCGGGCCTGGGCACCCTGGGCACAGCAGGAAGTCTCTCTCTGGCCAGGGGCTGATGGAGACAGATCTTCCGCATCAGCTGAGACTTCTCCACTGAAGGCCTTTATGGGAGAGAGAGGGTGGGAAACACTGCGGACCGTCCCCCATGGATCGCCCCCTCCCTAAACAAACAGACCTGTCCCAGACGGACGGTTCGGTCCGCGCCTGCGGACACGTCACGCCTGGGTCTCAGAGTGAGTCTGTCGGGTGTCGCTGGGGCCCCCTCTGCCCCAGGTGTGGGGCGCCGTCTCTAATGTGTCCTGAGGCCATTGTGCCTTCCCTCTCCGGCCCACTGGCCTGGAGCGTGGCTGGCTGTGCTGCGTCCACGTGGGTTGTGAGGAACAAGGTCTCTCTGGCCCTCTCCGTAATGGCATCCGGTGACGTCTCCGCTGGGCCTACTCACCTGGCGCTGGGCTTCCTTCTCCGAGAGGGAACTGTGGAGGCTTGAAGCGACCCCAGTCACAGCAGCCTCAGCCGGGCCCTCTCGAACCCGGGCCAAACGGCAGAGAAGCAAATGCCAGGTCCCAGGCAGCCGCCAAGCTGTGACCCAGATGAAGGGCTCCCTGTGGACAGGGCCCGGGCCCCACGTCAGCCCTTGTGGCCACACTCCTGTGAACAGCTGGCACCCTCAGGTGACAGTGTGTCCAGAGAAATAAAGCAGAGCGGGGGGGCGGGGTACGGGGGAGCTTGCAGTTGTACTCGGTGGTCAGGGGCGGCTGCGTCTACGAGGGGGTGGTGGAGCACCCCGCAGGAGGAAGAGCGCGTGCAAAGGCCCTGAGGTGGGAGGGAGATTCCCGGGCGACGGAGGAGCAGAAGGCTCTGTGGCGGGAGACAGAGGGCCCGGAGCGAGCAGAGGCGCCGAGGGCAGAGGCCAGCACTGGGACCTGATGCTGCCGGAGTCGCGTGGGACCCGGGGGGAATGTTGGGATCAGGTGTAAGACTCAAAGGACACCCTGGCTGCTGTCCTGAGCGGCCTCCGGGGGGCAGGCGTCGGGGTTGTCCTTACCACGAGCATTACGGCACGGTTCCTGCCCCCCAGGAATTTGCCTCGATGGTGGAGATACAGCATGTACGCTCTAACTCACCAGGAGGAGTTTGCCAAGTGGTGTGAGTAACTCAGACCAGAGGGGAGCCATGGGAGTGTGGGGGCGTCAGACCTCACGGACAGGCTGGGCCTTACGGGGGGCAGCGAGCATTTTGCTTTTAGCTGAATGGTTACAGAGCTGACACTCAGTGAACTGTACACGTCTCCAGTGCATGACTTGCTACGTCTGGTCCTATGTACACACCCATGAAACCAGGGTCACAGTAGTGAACATGCCCACCACCCCACACGTTGTCTTCTGGTTTGTGAGGCGGGATCGGAACTATCGGGGTGGGAATGTAAGCAAAGGCCCGGCACAGGGACTGCAGGACTCCCGTGGGACCGAGGGAAACCACCCTGGCTGTATGGGAGGGTCACGTGAGGACCCTGAGAGAGGCGATGGCGAGACAGCGTGAAGTGCATTACACGGGGCCCGAAACCAGGGGCGCAGGGACAGGCCCAGAGGAGCCAGCAGGCGTGTTTGCTTGTGGTGGGATACGTCAGAGCAGAGCTTATCTGCTAAAATTTCATCTTTTAAAAACAATAGCAGCAATGTCAAATTTTAGGTGCTTTATTTTTTTTTTTTTTGGTAGTAAGTCCAGGAAAACAGAGCCAAGTACATTTCTGCAGTATTTCATGCATACAGAATCAATTAACGGAGAAAGAAACATTAGGCAATTTCATAATTGGATAATTAACAGGCTCCTTAATAGCCTTGTACTAATACAGCGACTTGCAGATTGAAAGTAAATCCATTTGCCATCTGATGGTACATCGGCGCCGACCCATAAAAAAGTACATCTAATCCGGATCGCCTTTAATAATTTAAAGTAAAATTTCAGCGTGCCGTACTAGGATCGCAATTAGTGTTTCTTATTTGTGAAGTCCATGTTGAACTTTGGAGCCACGTTGAACGTGAACTTTAGAGTTCAGGAAAGCATTTTCAGTGGGCGTTACACACCCACTCTCCCATCCTTAGCTCCCCCTCATTGTGATTGGATCCCAGTTCCCCACGGCTAAGGGGTGGACTCGGGAGCAAGATTTTCATGTTGGAAAGTAGGCAGGCCAATGTGAAGTCATTGGTCTCTTTCTCCTCTCCCGGGGAGGGGTTGGCAGTAATGGCTCTGAGATTCTCACTGAAACCCTGCAAAGGCCCTTTGGAGCATTATGTATGCCAAACGGAGAAACTAAGAGTACTTTTCCATTGAGAAGCATCGTACGCAAACTCAGATCCATGGAAATGAACTACTCTCAACCTAGAGAAGAAGGCAAGGAGCCATCCGGTCCCAGCTCAGGAACGCAGGGACCCGTTCTTACTTGGGTTCCTTTTAAGAAGACCCCAACTTACCCTAATGCAGGAGGTGGTTAGCCAAAGACCAGTTCTAAGTCACTCTTAATTCCAAAAAGTGTTTGCTAAATCCTCCCAGATAATAGGCTCCTGAATAGCCTTATGTCAATAAAGCGACTACAGTCCTCCTTGCCGTCATATCATCATCAGTGGTGCTATAGTTATATATACAAGGTGCTGTATCACATACTGAGAAGTATAACATCTACCTAATAAAAGAGTTACATGCTAATTGACTGTACCTTCATGATGCCCACCAGCCAATCAGGAGTGAGTATGCAAATTAACCCAACAAAGATAGCTGGTTGATTTGCATACACAGGTGCCGAGTGGCTGGGGGTGGGACGCTTGCATCGTTGCCATGGCAACGACGCAGGCGTTCTGCACCACCCCAGCCTCACCGGGCCTCTGGGCAGCATGGGAAAGCAGAAAGGCGGTTCCAGCCAGAGAGAAGTGGTGCCGGCAGCCAGGAAAAGGAAGGCCCATTCTTGCATGAATCTTCGTGCATCGGGCCTCTAGTCTATAATAATAAAAGCATAATATGCTAATTAGACCAGACAGCTGAACGACCTTCCAGACGTCCTTCCGGACATCCTTCCAGATGAAGCCAGGGCTGTGAGGGTCAGCTGAGGCAGGCGGGGCTGCGAGGGCCGAGCCCCTTGCACAAATTTCGTGCATTGGGCCTCTGGTTGCTATTGATTGCTTACCATTTATGTCACATTTATTAGAACCAGGATGATGTCACATGTTTTAACGCATTTAATCCTCATTTAACCCGATATAGGGGCTGTTGTCAACTTCTAATTTTACACTTAAGGTGACTGAAGCTGGGATAGGTTTTTAAAATATAGCTCCTGGTCACACAGCTCCTGTGTGACCCAGCCGGGACTCGAACCGCCCATATCCTTAACCAGCAGTCTTCAAGAGAATCAAGAGACACCGTCCATGTTATGCAGTTGGAAAAGATGAGACATGGACATAAAAATATTTTTTTCTGTGGTCGTGATAAGAAACCCCTCGCTTGTTCTTTTGAGTAATGCATGAGCTGTTCTTAATCATCTTAAGTTCTAATGAAAAAACAACAACCCTTTTCTTTTGAAGCAGAAAAGTTTTATCACCTGCGACACTTTCCACGCATGGCAGTGGCAGCCTGGCGCTCCCGGCATCCCGCCCGCCTCTGGCTCCCACGGCCTCCCGTGTGGGACCCGTCACTCAAACCCCAGCCTCCCTGGTGTCGTTAACAGGCCCCATGTCTGCTCGGATCTGAGCAGAATTGCGTAGGCCGGGCACCGGCACTCCATTCCGGGTTAATTTGGCTTCTTGTGTAGAACGGCTCTGGTCTGACATTGAACATCGCTTCCTCTCTGATCTCATTACCCAGCGGCGCCTTCACATCCACCCTTTCACCTGCTTGGGGCCTGTCCGCGTGTGATCCTCGTTGCTGGGTGAGTGCTTTGGGCCCACGGAGCAGCCCGGTGACCATGCGGACCCTGGGGCTCAGAGGCGGCTGGGAGGCCAGAGGGAGTTTCCGGGGAAGTTCCGCGTTAACGAGGCAGGTCTGTGAGGTCGGGGCCTGGTGAGTGGCTGCCACCCCTCCGGTTGTGATTTTGGCGGTCAGGTCTCATCCGAGCAAACTCATTCTGACACGCCCTGGTAGCTTCAACGTGACCCCTGGGTGAGCAGCATCGCACTTGAGAAAGACAAGACTCCAGCGTGTCCTGGTCCTGTCTGTCCCTTGGACCTTCCACACCCGTCGAGCACACGTGTGCGTGAGAAGTGAAGGTCAGGGGGCCGATGACCTTGAGGAACCAAATCTTCCTGAGGAAGACGTTACGTCCGCTGGTTGGCATTTCGGACATGAGTTGACCGAAGACGGCCGTTAGACAAGAGGCCCTTCAGCAGCCTGGCAGCACACCCTTTCCTGAAATGCCCGTAAAAGAAGCAGAGGGGCCGGAAACCGTCAGGGGCACATGCTTTGTTCTTTGTGGGGGTCACTGCTCGGGGAGACTGGGGTGCCTGAGCGTTAACCTCATCCATCCCACCTTCCTTCTGAGGGACTTCCCCAGTTTTCTAATCGGCGAAATGTTTTCTTGACTCCCTCTTCCTGGCAGATGCGGGATACACATAATTTTGTATTCGTTTTGAAAGATGAGAGTGTTTTGAGCACAGACCCTTGCCCTTGAACGTTGAGGATGACCGCGTTGCCCGGGTACCCCAATGGCCCATTGTCATACGTGCAGAAATAAAAAGCGGGGCTTCAGAAGTCAAGGTTCCCCCTGGCTGGTGTGGCTCAGTTGGCTGGGTGTTGTCCCGCGCACCGAAAGGTGATGGTTCGATTCCCGGTCAGGGCACATGCCCAGGTTGCAGGTTTAACCCCCAGCAGGGGGCGTGTAGGAGGCAGCCGGCTGATGTTTTGCTCTCACATCGATGTATCTCTCTCTCCCTCTTCATCTCCCTCCATTTCTCTCTTACAATCAATTTTTAAAATTCTTTTAAAAAGTAAGAGGTTCAACTTGTGCCTGGCTTCCCGCCCTTCCTCTTTGCGTGTTTCCTGACGTCACAGGATGGGTCCGCACTAGACAACATGAGGGTCTTTGCAGGCCTCCACCTGGGCAGCATGCGATTCTGGGTGCCCGATTCGTTCCTCCTGCGGCCCGCGTGCCTGGTGTCAGCTGAGGCAGTGCTGCTCTCCTCTTCGTCTGCGGGGCCGCTGCGTCCTGTTGGCGTCGGCGTCAGGGACGCTTAGCACGAGCGAGTCACGCAGGGTTCCGAGGCCCCTTCTCCCTTTCCTTCCTGCTGGTACCGCTGTGCCGGCAGCGCCATCCTCGGCATCCCGGCACTTGGGGAAGGCTGTGTCCGTGGGCCGTTCCTCTTGGAAGTTTTGAGCCGCACTAAATATTTATCATGTGTGCACGAGCACTGGAAAGGGGTTTTCGTTCCCCGAAGATGGATCTCTTGCCTCACGGAGGCCCTTTGATGATAAGAACTCCCATAAGGCTTCAGATCAGGGCTGCGTCACGGAGGAACTCCTCTCTGACATCAGTAGGCAGTTGCGCGCTCATTAAAGGGACAATCTCATTGTTGCCCCGGACAAGGCAACAGCGGGCTCGTGGCTTGGCTGTGGCATCGTTGCTCAGACTGGTAGTCAGCTGTGTTGTCGATGCCTCGGGAGCCGGGAGGGGGCCACCGAGCTCGCTCCCTCCCTCCCTCTCTCTCTCTCTCTCTCTCTCTCTCTCTCTCTTTCTGTGTGTGTGTGTGTGTGTGTGTGTGTGTGTGTGTGTGTGTGTTGATTGGTCTGGACTAGAGGTGACAGCATAGGGACGTGGCGTTTGGTAGTCCACCACCAAGAAGTCCCCTTGACTGTGAACTCAGGACAGAAACCGTTGTCCTCTACCAAGAAGTCTCCTTGACTATGAACTCAGGACAGAAACCGTTCTCACGCCTGCTGCAGGGCCTGGCTTGTTAGGCGGCCGCCATGACTTGCTTGTTAGCTGTTGGAAGTTGCGCAGCGAAGGGCAGTGCGTGCAGTAAAGAAGGCACCGCCTCCAGCGAGAGGAGTCGAAACCCAGAAGAGAGCACAGGCTCCCGGCGGGTGTGTAGGCAGATGTGCCATCCAGCCGCAGATGCCCGGGTCAGGGCAGCTTCCACCAGGATCTGAAATACACTGCTGTGTGCTGATGGCCCTGGTCGTGTGCCTGCCTCCTTCCTGGGACACCTCTGCCGGTGACTGGGTTAGCAAGCATTCTAAGTGAGCCCTCAGAGGCTTCTCGAACCCCATGCCTCGATAGCATAAGCCGTGGGTTGCGGATTGGTTTTGAATGGTGGTCTCTGATTTCTCCCACCGCAGTGGTGGAATGCGGAAGCAAACAAACGAATTATGAAACAACCGAAGGATAAACATCCTGTGGTCATTAAAAACCACACTTTCAAATAACATTTGCTGATAAGATTCTCATTATGTAATGTTATGTGAAGAAAAGCAAGAGGCTATATCTCGACTCCTATGGGGGTCCAAATAAATTCCTTTTGAACAGATGACCATTTCCCAGCTGAATGGGGTGAAAACCTCAGATGTTGGTGCAAAAAAGTTGAGCCTTTGGCTCTTGAAGTGAAATGTTGTGGACTCGTGGCCAAGGAGTCAGGGCGTTGTCCAAGCTCTGACCCCTTTGGGAGGACCCTCAGAGTCCTCCTCGGGAAACGGAGGTGACAGTCTGCTCTGGAATGGTCCATAGCGCCCCTGTGGGTCCCACGTGCCCTGAGCTGCCCTCTGAGCCTGTGGACAAAGCACAGGCCTGGAGACGGACACGGCAGGGCAGGTCTCCCTGGTCTGCGTCACTGTGAGCCAGACCTGATCGCCCTTGACCTCCTCTTGCTTCCCACTGTTTCCTGTGACGGTCTTGAGTTTCTACCTCCGGAGCCACTCCTTGCCGCTGCTGGGTAAAGAGGCCTCCTGATTTATTAATCAATTAATCAGTGCGCGCCGAGGGGCTGTTCAGGGTAGTTAAACAAGGAAAACAAGATGCTGGGGATCGTAATCAAGATGGATCGTAATTAAGAACGCCCCTCCCACCGCTGAGCTTCCTGCCGCCCTGGTGACCCACACCACCGCCCTCACCCTCCGCGCACCCAACCCCGTGCGGCCCTGATGGGGTTCCCGCCCCCTAGGAGCTGACAGGTTTTCTTCTGGTGTCCTTGAGGGAGATGCACCTTGAGAGAAGCCTCATCAATTATTTGCAATAATTGTTGAATCTCAAAAGTGTAGCCAGGCCCCAGATATGGCCCGGTAGCTCTGTCCACGTGGATGGACACGGTGTTCTTCTGTCCCAGTTTCCCTACCCATGGAGACAGGAGGGCCGGACGACAAGGATGTGTGTGACCGATGACAGGTTCCGTGAGGCTAAGGAAGTGGTCCAGGGTCACACAGCGAATTCGTAGCAGAACTGGAGCTAGCCTCCACGTGTTTCGATACCCAGTCAACACACCTACCGCTCAGCACTCTGTGCAGTCCTGCCTTCCTGGGAAAATGAACCCTTTGCACTCGCTTGCTTTTTTCTCGATTCCTTTATTCTACTCGGGATTTAATTTTTTAAACACCCCAGATTTTACAAAGCGCGGCAGTAGAATAAAGAAACTGGAGTTTCTTTTCATACAAACGTACTTATTTGGATTTTTTTATATTTCAAATTATTGATACATTCAAAGAGTATAAGAAGAGCTGCTACCGATGCTAACCGTGTCGAGTCACACTCGACATCTGAGTGCAAAAGGTTAAAGCGAAGGAAACGAAAGAAAGCATCCTCAGTGCTTTCCCGGTTTCTCTTGGGTGAGGGCTTCCGAGCTAAGGAGTGGTTAACGGTAGTTTTTAGATGAACTTTGTGGGGGAAGTAACTTGGGCTGTTTGTCCAGGAGATAGTTTTCTTCTGCTGGATCAGGATATCAGGACCCGGAATCAGGCATGGCCAGCTCGCCACGGGGCAAAGGTCAGCAGAGGGATCTGCGAGGGTGGCTGGGCCGCTGGAGCTGGCTGGGTCTCGGGGCCAGAGGCGGTGAGTTTGGTTTTCTCCCAGGGGCACGTGGCACCCGGTGCTCATGAGGCCGAGGCTTCCCCCGAACAGAATCTCTGCTCGGGGTCACAGGCAGCACCTCCATTCGTTACCAGCTTCCCAGGGTTCACAGGGGCCGGGGCCACGGGGCACTTGTCCAGAATGCGTGAGCTCAGCCCGCCGCGCCGGGACAGACATCCGTGCCTACTAACGGCACGGTGGGGGCACCCAGGTGCGGCCGTAGCCCTTCAGGCACAAGGAGAACCTGGAGTGTGTTGACTGGCCTGGCAAGGAGGGTGCTTAGAAATCTTTAATTTTTAACCGTCTCTTAAGTCTCCACTATACAAACCTGCGTTTGTGAAAGGCGCTTGTCACCTGGAGGCTCTTCTGCCTCATTTCCGTGCCCGTGTCTGTGGGATGCCAATCCCACCAGTCGAGTAACTCTAGGACCTAGTGCAGTGGTCGGCAAACCGCGGCTCTTTGGCCCCTTGAGTGTGGCTCTTCCACAAAATACCACGGCCTGGGTGAGTCTATGTTGAAGAAGTGGCGTTAGAAGAAGTTTAAGTTTAAAAAATTTGCCTCTCAAAAAGACATTTCAGTCGTTGTGCTGTTGATATTGGGCTCTGTGGACTCACGAGTTTGCCGACCACTGACCCAGTGGGTGCCCACCGGCCTCTGAGGCGTGCTCACCAGGCTCTCCTTTGCTCTGCTTGTGCCCACAGGACCCGGCCTTCTCCGCCGTCATCCACGACAAGCTGCAGGTCCCCAACACCACCCGGAAGGCCTGGAATGACAGGGACAACCGCTGTGACATCTGCGCCACGCACCTGAACCAGCTGAAGCAGGAGGCCATCCAGATGGTGCTGACCTTGGAACAGGCCGCGGGCAGCGAGCACTACGACGGCTCCCCCGGCTCGCCGCCACCCCTGCCCAGCATCCCCGCGCTGGTGGGGTCCCGGCACGTGGGCGGGCTGCAGCCGCCCCGGGACTGGGCCTTCGTGCCCGCCTCCTACGCCTCCTCCAACTACACGGCCTTCGTCAGCAACAAGCACAGCAGCAAACCCAACGGCCTGGGCGTCAGCAATGGGGCCGAGAAGAAGAGCGTGTCCCCCACCCACCAGGCCAAGGTCAGCCTCCAGATGGCCACCAGCCCCAGCAACGGGAACATCCTCAGCTCCGTGGCCATCCAGGCTCACCAGTACCTGGATGGCACCTGGTCCCTCTCAAGAGCCAACGGGGTCACCCTGTACCCCTACCAGGTGAGTAGCCTCTGAGCAAGGAAGAGCAGGGCTGGTTAGAGCCCGCGCAGAGACGTGGGCCGGCGACACAGCCTTTCTCCGCTCTTGTCCTTCGGGAAACTCCCCGGCTCAGAGCCCGGTGCTTCACGCGGCCCCCGGGGACATGGCTAAACACAGATAAAACACGTGAGAAACCGTGGACCCACGATTACACTGCTCCCACGGTCTACAGTGTCTGCAGGAGGTGTAGACTCCCCTCCCAACCTCTCCCACCTGAGGGCCCAGAACCCTCTGCTGTTTGCAACTCCCCTCGTCGGTGCCGTGGCCGTGAGGTTGCACATGTGTTCCCCTTCTGGCCATTCTCTTTTCCCAGTTGTTTAAATCGGCACGTGCTCCCGAGGTTTCCTCTGGGAATAAGGGAGCAGGTCTTAAACCTGCCCAGGAATCGGAACAAATTCTCTTAATTTTTCTTGGCTGAGTTTTCTGTGGGACGAGGGGGTTGGCTTTACCGTATGGGTTCCCGTTGTCCCCGTGCGAAAGCGTTGACCGTCACTGTGGAGTGGAGAGGTGCCCAGGGTCATGAAGTGTATCAGTCAGGGAAGATACGTGGTGTAACAAATGAGCCCAGGGTATGCGTTTCTCGTATCTCTCTGTTGTATTGGTGTTTGGGGCGGGGGTGGCCTTCCACTGAGATGTAGGGACTCAGGCTCCCCTACCTAACATGCCACCACGTTTCAGGGGCCTCGGAGCCTCCCGCCACATCTCGCACAACCAGCAGGACCTGGGTAGAAGGATGTGCACCAGACCATTTTACGTAGAGCAGCAAAACCCGACGCTCTGCGAATCGATGCCTGGTCATATAAATTAGGACCTATTCCTATAATGGACAGTGCTTATATAATGGAATATGACGCTACCATTAGACCTCACATTTCAGCGGAATAGATAATGGCATGGGAAATGCACCCAGGATGTGAAGTAGGAAGCAAGGAGGGGGGCGTGGGGAGGGTCTCCCCGGGAGGCGGGGTGCCCAGCCTGGAAGGGTGTCGTTAACGTCCATCTGCACTCCAGTGGCAGGAGGTCAGGCTTCTGGCCCCGCCTTCTCTCCGGGGAGCCGGGGAGCGTCAACCCGTCCATGTGCCCGAGGGAAGCCAGCAGCACGTTAAGTGGGCACAGAGCATGGTTTCTGTTCCCAGGGCACAGGTGCAGGGAAACATAAAATGAGTTCACCGCGGCCAATGAACTTCCTGGTAACTTCTCTCGAGTGTGAGAAGGAATATACCGTATTTTCCGGAGTATAAGACGACTGGGCATATAAGATTTTCCTGGGTTAAAAAGTCATCTTATACGCCGGAAAATACGGTAGATCGCTTCTCGTGATTTCTTGCAAAAAAAATAAAAATAAAAATGGGAGCATAGATCATTATCTTAATAAGGACACATTCTTGGACGGCCAGATATTGATTCCTTGGGTGCTTTGTAGCTTACAAAAGACAGCGCACCCAGGATTGTATTAAACCCTAGAACAGGCCTACGAGGGTGGGCAGGGCGGATGCCAGCTTTTCTTTTGAATTTGAACTTGAATGGCCTGTGGCCCCCAGTTAGTGACAGAAGCAAGACCAGCTCTCTCCTGCCCAGAGGAAGGGGTTCCCCTAATGGCTGCTCCCGGCGTCCCCAGAGCTGCCTGCTGCCCACAGCGTTTCCGGGGTGGCTCCTTTGCAGGCACACACCCCAAATAAAAGGGCTCCTATTTTGACCTGCAGGGGCCCGGCTGCCACTTCACTTTCGGGCAGAGCTTTCTGGGCTGTGGGGATAAGTATGAGGAGGAGCCAGGGGCACCCTGGGTGGCTTCGCGGTCGAGAGCTTGAACTTGACCATCGAGGGCAGGAGCAGAAGAGCTTCCGGTTGGCGAATAACATGCCTCTTCCGTTTGCAATTTCAAAACAGGCTGTTTTGAAAATGACAGAAAGTAACCCATGTCTGTGGTAACATAAAATAAAGTAATATATGAAAAGGTTCAAATAAGACTTTAAAAATCAACTTCCCCCAGAAATAGATGGTGTGACATTTGGGTCTATTTCCTCCAGGTGCTCTGTACACCCACAATTGGTAAAATTGTGACCATGTCCCATTCTGCGACCTGCTTTTTGCTGGATATACCGCTGTTCTCTATTTTGCTAAAATATGATCTAATGTAGCATAATATCCCACTATGTAAGTCCTATCCATCCTGTGACTGTGGCCTAATTTATATGACCAGGCACCAATTCGTGGAGTGTAGGGTTTTGCTGCTCTACGTAAAACGGTCTGGTGCACATCCCTCTACCCACGTTGGATTTCCAGCGCATCTCGGGTTGTGCTTGTCACATGATCCCGTTCCACAGTCGACTCCCACTTCCCCCTCCCGGCCCTGAAGCACGGGTAACATGAGCCAGGTGCTGATTAGAAGATGCAGCCGCTGCCCCGCGCCGATGAGCACAGACAGAGGACCTGGAAGTGGCGCTTCCGTGTAAAACATTCCAGGCGCTGGAAGGTTGGTGTGAGCCGGAGGAGTGGCTGGAGATGCTGCCTGAAAGGAAGATCTGGTGGCTGTACATTTCTGTTACCGTATTTTCCGGCGTATAAGACGACTGGGTGTATATAAGATTTTCCTGGGTTAAAAAGTCGTCTTATATGCCGGAAAATACGGTATTTGGGCAATGATGCTCTCTGCCCCTCCTCTTTGTCTCCAGCTCCGATGAGAATGAATTTCCTTAGGAATAACAGGTGTTTACTGAGCTCTAACCGAGTGCCAGGTGCCATGCTAGGTGTTGGGCCGGAAACTCAGGTTCCTGTCCTGTGGTCCTTAGGGGAGGAGCAGCTGAGCCTCCTAGGAGAAGCCAGGGAGGTCAGTGCTAAGGTGCAGAGATGTCCAGGCCACTTGGAGGACACACAGGAGGGCTCCCCGTTCAGCCCGCGGGGCAAGGGTGGGCGCTGTGGCCTAAAGCCAGCTACTAAAAGCTTCCCGCCAGCCACCACCTGGGACTGTCCTGAGCCCGTGGTCAGCAAACTGCGGCTTGCGAGCCACATGTGGCTCTTCCACAAAATACCACGGCCTGGGCGAGTCTGTTTTGAAGAAGTGGCGTTAGAAGAAGTTTAAGTTTAAAAAATTTGGCTCTCAAAAGACATTTCGATCATTGTGCTGTTGATATTTGGCTCTGTGGACTCATGAGTTTGCCGACCACTGTCCTGGGCGGATCTGATGGCTTCTGGCCAACCCCAGAGCAGCCCAATTCATGCATTTCCTGGAGCGATAGCTAAAGCGAGGGGAGGAAGTCTCTCTGGGAGAAAGCGACGCGGTGCCTGGCTGTGAGTCCCCGTCCCCGTGGCATGGCTGTCCTCCTGGTGCCCGCAGCACGGGCTCCGGGCCGGGCCAGACTGCGTGTCTCCTGCTGGACATCTCCCTGCAGTAAATTCTCTGCACCTCGCCGACTGGCCCGCCTGGCAGAGACGGTTGACTGCTCTGAGGGTGACCTCACTTTTCCTGCTCACCCCACTCCGCCTCCTTCCACTCCGAGCAGCTGGCCCGCTGGGGCTGTGCCAGGGCTGGTCCCGGGCAGAGAGGCTCCCAGGCTCTGTCACTGCTGGGGTGCTGCTCCTCTCTCACAGCCCGGGGCCCGGGAAGCCGGAGGAAAGGACGCTGCCCTTCGGCCTTTTAAGGAGGGTGACAACGACCAGGACGGGTTTGTAATGGTGAGCAGGGGAACCTGTGCGCAGGGGAACCTGTGCGTGGGCGGCGGGAGGTCCCCAGACCCATCGAGCCCCATTACCCACAGCACCGTGCGGCCTTCTGCGATCAGCTCTCGGAGAAAGCTTCCTTCTGTGAGCTTGCAGATGTCTGACCAGTCTGTGTGCAATGGTGAAAGCAGAAAAGGCTCTAGAACCGTGGTCGGCAAACTGCGGCTCTTTGGCCCCTTGAGTGTGGCTTTTCCACAAAATACCACGGCCTGGGCAAGTCTATTTTGAAGAAGTGGCGTAAGAAGAAGTTTAAGTTTAAAAAATTTGGCTCTCAAGAGACATTTCGATCGTTGTACTGTTGGTATTTGGCTCTGCTGACGAATGAGTTTGCCGATCACTGCTCTAGAACAAGCATGTCAAACTCAAAGGCCAACACGGGCCCAATAAACAAGGCATGTGGCCCGCGGGCTGCGAGTTTGACACGCTTGCTCTAGAACCTTCATCGACCTCATGAGTTTTGACTGATTAGTTCCTTGTGGTCAGCCGTACATTAACTGGTTTTGAAGGGCAGCTGCTTTTGCCTGCTTTACGTTCATTACAGTAAATAAACTGCAGAAAAGACTGTACACATAACACTCAGCACCATAGAAGTTTCCAGAATCACAGAATCACAGCATCCCCTCTTGTAGGATGCAGGAGTGGATGCCTCGTTCAAGTCCACGGCCCCACCAGTTGTTGAACCTCAGTTTAGTAGCTTAACATCTCAGTCTGTTTTCTCCCTATGAAATCCCTGCCTTGTATGATTATGGTGGAGGACAATTAAGAAAAAAATGAAACTGTTTTATAAAGTGTAAGGCAGGGATACCGATGTGGATTACCTATTTCAACCCCCTCATTTGTTAGAGGAGAAACCCCGGGGCTGAGAGAGATGAAGTTCCTCTTGTTCAGTTTCCTGAATCTTGGTCTGGTCTCTTCTGCTGGATCACAGACTCACTGAGCACACGGGGCCATTTTATTCTCATGTCCCTCCCAACAGCTAAACGTGTAAAACTGGGTGCTCGTTAGAGAAAGCTTCAGTCTCAGGGAAACAGGAAAGCTGTTTCTCATGATGGGCCCTAGATTTTGGGAAAAAAATGCAGGCCAAAAAAATCTATTCAGACCCTGAGATTTTTGGTGGAAACCACCAGTTAGTTGGTGCCAAGCTAATCTTTAACCCGAAGTATCCTTGATGATACTCAATAAGTCCTTGGTTGCAATGAATAGAATTTTGATGCCACACTCAATCCAGGGACGTTTGAAAGGGTAGAAGTACTTGGTTTCATAGGGTTTTGATAAATTGACCTTGTCAGGAAAATTCAAGAAGCTGTTAGATTAACGCATAATTAACAAATCCAGGATGGGTCGTTCAGCGTGCATTCCTCGAGCGAGGGAAGCGGCTTTGGTGAAAACGACCCTGCTTTCTCACCAAGCATCCGTGGGAATCCGTGTCCCAGGAAATGCTAGACTGAACTCTGGCTGAAGTCAGGGTGGGGTTGTCTCCGTTACATCTTTAGGAATGCATGGTGTCTAGACAGCACGGGCATTATGGGAGTTTACACTTCAAGACGTGTGAGCAAGAGGGACGTGGCAGCACCAACCAGGAAGCCACCTGAGTTTGCTAAGTCGTGGGGCCTCCGCAGAACCAGGCCTTGCTCTGCAGAGCTCGGAGGCCTTGGGGGGACATGGTGCTGCCCCTTTATTTAAAAAAATATTTTTATTGATTTCAGAGAGGAAGCGAGAGGGAGAGAGAGGAACATCAGTGATGAGAGAGCATCACTGATTGGCTGCCTCCTGCACGCCCCATACTGGGGATCGAGCCCCCAACCTGGACATGTGCCCTGATCAGGAATCGAACCGTGACTTCCTGGTTCACAGGTGGACGCTCAACCACTCAGTCACGCCGGCTGGGCAAATGCTGGCCCTTTTTCTGGAGGACTTCCTAGTGCCGGAGAGACAGGTGAGCCTTAGGGGGGCGGCTCGTGCTCCGGACTCAGAGCCCGTGTTTGTGACAGACTCATGGAGCCCAGAAGCAGCCGATGTCCAAGGCGCCCGGCGCCCTGTGCGCTGTCCTGGCTGAGCCACGTGCCGAGGGGGAGCCGGGCCAGGTGCTTGCCGTGGGCCAGGAGCGGAGAATTCCCTCCCATTTGCGTCCGCTGCTCAGCCGCCTGTCCCCCGAAATACACAGGCCCTTCCTCTCCCGGCCCCGGTGTGTCCGCCTGCTGCCCCCTCGGCGCTGCTTCTGCCGGCCAGAGCAGGAGATGCCGCAGTCCGACGGGTCGTGACATCAGAAGGCCTTTTTTTTTAGCATCCTGGGTTTTGTTTTCTCCTGTTTATAGATGGCCTAGGGAGTTATGTATCCTTATGCTTCACGACAAACCATGGACTCAAGGAAAGGAACCGGGTGTGTATTCGGTCGCAGACAGGGGCCTTCTCCAGGAAGTGCCGCTCGCTCCGGTGGAGTTCCAAAGGGGTGGCCACATCCCCGAGGCGGGGCCGCGGTCGGAAGGGCACACACAAACTTCATCAGGAAATTTCAGAAATAGCGTTCATCTGGCCATAGCCCTGGGGTGGTAGGCCGAACAAGGCCCCCCCCCCCCCAAGACAGACATTCATGTCCCGATCCCCTGCGCATCGTCAAGGGGGTGTTTGGCAGCTGTGACTAAGGTGAGGGCTTTGAGATGGGGAGACCGTTCTGGGTTATCCAGGTGGGTCTCCTACAACCAGGAGGGCCCTTAGAAGAGGGCGATCAGAGGGAGGCGGTGTGAGGGTGACAGCAGAGAGCAGGAAAGGGCAGGAGGCCACGCTGCTGGCTTTGAGGCTGGAGGACGGGCCAGCAGCCCAGGGGTGAAGGCGGCCTGTCCACCCGGGGTGGGGACCCGCCCTGGGCCGTGTGGATATTGATAACATCATTCGGGGGCCACACAACAGTATCAGCTTACAAAGGAGCTGCTGTATGTGGTCAGACATGGAATTCATGCACCCCGAAGGCCTTGGCAGGGCCAGGCCACGTGAGTTTGCTGGCCTTCCGTGGCCCTTGGCCTGGGCATTCCCCATCCCTGCTGTAGAAACTGGAAAAGTCCAAGGAACTGGCGTCTCTCTCGAGCCCCCAGAACCAGCGCTCTGACCCACTTCAGACTTGCGACCTGTAGAACTCGAAGCGTAGGGAACACATTTGCGTGACTTGAAGCGGCAGAGTCTGTGGTAATCCGCCTCAGCCGCCATCGGGACCCAGGCCCCCGGGAGGCATTGGTAGCCGAAAAGCTGGGTAGGAGACGCCGGATGAGGTGTGCGGCCCGAGGAGGTGTGGCCAGGACACGGGCTGTGCGTCCCGCCCGGCGGCTGCACGGCCCTGTGGGTCGGACAGCACATTAGCAAGTCAGATTATTTCCCTCCACAGAATGAGGGCTGACTCACTGCACGGCTGGCTTTCCGTGGTCTCGGACTTCCCTGTTGTCCCAGCATCACAACACGCACGCCGTGGCCCTCTCCACGGTAGCCAGCAGTGAGCGTCACGTGAGGGTCATTCTGTGGGAACCACAGAAAGCACTCCCTCCGCGCTGGGAGGGACTTGAACTTGTGCGGGAGGAAGCTCATCCTCCCCGCAGGCCCTTCTGACCTGGTGCATGGTCTTCCCTAGAACCGCCCCCAATCGCTCCACCATCGCGAGGATCCGGTACATGGAAAGCGCTTGGGAAATAGTGGGGTCCCTTTTGAAGTTGGTCGGCAGGAGGCAGGCACTGGGGATCTTGGAACGTGGTAATGGGCACCTTCCCTTGCACACCAGTTACCTGCGAGTGTTAAGAAAATGCCAGTGCCCCTGGCTGGTATGGCTCAGTGGATAGAGCGTCGGCCTGTGGACTGAAGGGTCCTGGGTTCGATGCTGGTCAGGGGCACATCCCTGGGTTGTGGGCTCGATCCCCAGTGGGGGGCGTGCTGGGAGGCAGCCGATCAATCATTCTCTCTCATCATTGAAGTTTCTATCTCTCTCCCTCTCCCTCTCCCTCTTTGAAATCAATAATAATAATAATAAAAAGAAAATACCAGTGCCTAAGCCACACCCAGACCTATTCAATCAGAATGTCGGGGGCTGGGGCCCAGGCCTTGGTGTGAGCCGCCAGGGTCAGGGATGACAGCTTTAGGGACGTGGCCAGAGGAGATTCTCTAGATTGGGGTGGGGAACCTTTGTCCTGCCGAGGGCCACTTGGATATTTGCCACATCACTGTCGGGCCAGACAACATTATCAGCTTAAAAATCACCCTGCTCTGTTTGGTCAAACGTTAAATTCACTCACCCCTAACGCCCTGGCAGGGCCAGACCCAATGGTTTTGTGGGCCTCACACAGCCCGCGGGCCAGACGTTCCCCGGCCCTGCTCGGGACGTAGACTGTCTTTCCCAGTTCCCTCTGGTCTTCCATAGCTTCCCACCTCCTCTCTCATGTGAGCCATCCTCCCCAGCCCCGGTTTCTTTAGGCAAGACATTTGCGTCCTCTGTAGAGTTGGGGGGAAGAACTAGGGGACCCCCACTGTCCACAGGGGGCTGGCTCAGGGGTGACCCAGCTCCTGCTTCTTTAAATGACCAACTACGCAGAGTTTAGAAAGTCTGAGGCTGATGGTCATGGATGGTTCCACGCACGTCTCCAACGAGGAGTATGCGACGTGGGGTCAGGCCACACGCGCTGCTCACGCACCAGGAATAAAAGCCCAGCTCCCTGCTCCCCGGGGGCCTGCGGCAGGCGTCCTAAGGTGATGTGCCTGTGTTTTCTCCTGGAAAGTTCCAGCTGCCGTGGAGATGACGGGAGACAGTGAATGGTGGATGCTTGGCAGGTGTCTGACACCGGGACCCTCAGTCCAGTAACTTGGAGCACCATCTTGCTTTAGTCAACCCAGGTTCACGTGGCTCAGACCCAGAGGCGTCAGGGCCGTCTTTCCCATGTAAGAACCAGTGGGAGAGGCCGTGGGGACAAAGCGTGAGACAAAGATGGGCCCAAACCCCTAAAAAACGCTCTTGGCAATGCCGCCATCTAGTGAGACAAGCCCTCGCTCCCGGGCACAGGGCCTCTCCGGGCACTAACGGGGTCTGTCTGAGTTGAAATTTATTGGGGGAGCATTGGTTAATGACTTATAGTGTCCAGGTATCTTACCTAATAAAAGAGAAAAATGCTAATTGACCGCACCTTCGCTACGCCCACAGCCAATCAGAGTGAGTATGCAAATTAACCAAACAAAGATGGTGGTTAATTTGCATACACAGGTGCAGAGGGGAGTGAAGCCTGCTATGAGGGGAAGTGGGGTGGCGGAGGGAGCTACTCGAGTGGTGCTTCAGACAGAAGTGAGGAAGGGCCGGCTCCTTGCGGCGCGGAGCGGGGAGCGGGGACTTGCTGGCTCCTGGGCAGCCGGGGAGCAGGGACTTGCCTGGGCGGCTGGGGAGCGGTGACTTGCCGGCTCCCGGGCGGCTGGGAGTGAAGCCAGGGGCCTATTCTTGCACGAATATCGTGCAACGGGCCTCTAGTACATTATAATACGACATCTGCACGCACTATTGTGCGCACCACCCCAGGGGGTCTTCGTGGACACGAGTGTTGTGCGTTTAAATCCCTCGTCCTGCCCAGATCCTGCAGAGAGGCCGCCGCCGCCTGAGCAGATCTGCGGTGGAAATAGCCACTTGGGTCGGTGCCGTGGAGGGAACATCCGCTCTGCATGAGAAATCTGGCTCACGTGGCCACATTTAAAAATGTATGTCTTTATTGAGGTCAGAGAGGAAGGGAGAGGGAGAGAGAGACAGGAACATCAGTGATGAGAGAGAATCATGGATCGGCTGCCTCCTCCACGCCCCACACTGGAGATCGAGCCCGCAACCAGGGAATCGAACCCTGACCTCCCAGTTCACAGGTCGACACTCCACCACTGAGCCACGCCGGCTGGGCTCGCATGGTCACATTTGACCACACAAAACTTCAGTGTCCTCTGCACTAGTATCGAAGCGTCCCAAGTCGATAGTAAGGTTACTGGGAGGATTAGCACATTCATTCTAAAATACTTTTTGAGTTCTAAGCACTGGCTTCAAGTGAAGTTACACACACACACACACACACACACACACACACACACGCACACGCACACGCACACACGCAAAATGACATCCCAGACTGAGAAATCCTACAGAATGGGCACCTGGGCTACTTCAGGGTGTAGAGCGTGGCCGTCTGTCCTGCCTGCAGCCGAAGCACGTTTGCAGGTGGGCACACACCCTGGGCAGCGCGCAGACCCCTGACCCGTGGGGGGCGGGGCCCAGGAGGCGGCGGCCGCTCTGTGTGCAGCGGTTGCTCACAATGAGTGAACGCAGCTCCCGAGGCCCCGCCTGCAGCCTGCAGCCCCCAGGGCATGGAGCCAGCCGGCCGAGATGGGGGTGGCGTGGCTGGTGCCGACAGCTGGGTGCTTTCCTGCGGAGGACAGATTGCACTTTCCCTGGACGGCGACTTCGATGGCTGCAGGTGCCCAGGGAGGCAGCTGCCTGAGGCTGGGGCCCACGCCCTCCCCTCCCTGAGGACACGGCCAGGCTCACAGGAGGCTCGGGATTGAATGCAGGTCCAGAGACAGATGTGCTGAGGGCCGGAGGGTTGGAGGCTGCACTGTGTACAGGAGGTGGGTGAGGGTGAGGTGGGTATAGGAGAGGTGGGCGAGGGTGAGGGTGAAGTGGGTATAGGAGAGGTGGGCGTGGGTGAGGGTGAGGTGGGTAAAGGAGAGGTGGGTGAGGGTGAGGTGGGTATAGGAGAGGTGGGCGTGGGTGAGGGTGAGGTGGGTATAGGAGAGGTGGGTGAGGGTGAGGGTGAGGTGGGTATAGGAGAGGTGGGCGAGGGTGAGGGTGAGGTGGGTATAGGAGAGGCGGGCGTGGGAGAGGGTGAGGTGGGTATAGGAGAGGCGGGCGTGGGTGAGGGTGAGGTGGGTATAGGAGAGGCGGGCGTGGGAGAGGGTGAGGTGGGTATAGGAGAGGCGGGCGTGGGTGAGGGTGAGGTGGGTATAGGAGAGGTGGGCGAGGGTGAGGCCAGGAGGTAAGAGAGGCTCGGACAGCTAGCTCCTCAGGACCCAGGCCTTTGGACGCTGTTCCACGTCTTCTCCTCTGCCGCTCCTGGTCAGTGCCTCGCCGTGGGCAGCAGTGACGGTGCTGTGACCGCCCTGTAGAAGGCCCCCCATTTTTCATCTGCGCAGCAAACGCCTGAGCCAGGCGCTGTCCTAGTCCCTGGGACACAGCTCGTGCTTTCGGCCTGAGCGGAGACTCTGCCTGTGGTCAGAGTGTCGTGGTGTCGGGAGCCAGTGAAGTGCGTCGACTCCTCTCTCCTTTCCTGCGCTGATGTGTGGGCGTGGGGTGCGGGGAGCACCCAGGGGTGTGTGTGCAGGATGGGCACAGTGACCCCAAGGCCCTTGATGGGGGGCAGAGCTGTGGCCCACTCTGTGGGCGATGGGCTCAGGGCTCCTGCTGCCCAGCGGGTTGCAGCTACGGAGCACTAACCTTCGACCACCCAGAGCGGAGGAGCCTTGCTGGCCCCGCCCTGCCCCGCAAACACCGAAGGTCACAGGGCCCCCCCTGACCTGGCTGTGGGACCTGTGTCCGCCTTCTTAAAGCCGCCCACTGATGGGGTGAGTGACGAGTGGCTTCATCAGCTTAACCTATGCCGATGTCCCCTCTCCTTCAGTCCCTCTGACCTGGGAGGAGGAGTTCAGTTGAAGAAGCTCATTCATCCAGTGTTGTGAGACACCCACCATATGCCAGCTGTCAGGTGTGGGAAGTCAAGATGAGTGCACATACTCACACACACACACTCACACATGCACACACTCACATGAACACACTCACGCACACACTCACATGCACACACTGACAGTGAACACACTCACGCACACACACGCACACATTCACACACGCACACAAATTCACACACCTGCACACTCACATGTGCACACACATTCACATGTGCACACACACTCAAGTTTGCACACACACTCACACACTCACACGTGCACACATGCTCACACACCCATATGTGCACACACTCACATGAACACAAATGCACACTTACACATGCACACATGTGCACCCACTCACATGTGCACACACTCACATGAACACACATGCACACATGTGCACACACATGCACACACTCACGCGAACACACACATGCACACATGTGCACACACATGCGCACACTCATATGAACACTCATGCACACACACATGAACACACATGCACACATATGCGCACACACACATTCACATGTGCACACACACAGCTCTCCTGGTTTCACGGGAAAGGTTATAATTTATCCACCTTTATTGCAGGAATTGGCTGACAAAGAGCTATCGCTTACCTTCCATCTACATGAAAAATGGGATTATATTTCAAGCTCAGTGTACATAATTGTGTTTATCCTTTGAAGGGTTGTTCTAATCCCTTGAATATTTGAAGCAGTAAATTACGTTTTGGAGGAATGCTGTAATTACTTAGGGTGTTTAAATTTTTAGAAATTGTCTTTTGTGTTAGTTTTCAAAATCACAGTGACATTTACGCGAGAGTCTGTCACTCACCAAGATGACACAGGAGGCACTGCCCACCGCTGGGAGTGCTGGCGCCTCCTGCCTGCAGAGTTTCACTGATGTTTACCTTCAGATCATGCCGTTCTTTTCATTTATTTAGTTTTTGATTTACTATCGATTTATTTAGCTTTAGATTGCCTATCATAGCAGTTCTCAAAGTGTGCTTAATGAATGATTAGCGTCCTTAAAACCCTTTCATTGGGTCTATGAGATCAAAATTATTTTTGTTAAGTGGTGGTAAGCTGGGTGGTGGTGAGTTGGATGGTGGTAAGTTGGGTGGTAATAAGTTGGGTGGTGGTAAGTAGGGTGGTGGTAAGTTGGGTGGTGATTTAGGTGGTGATGAGTTGGGTGGTGGTGAGTTGGGTGGTAATAAGTTGGGTGGTGGTAAGTAGGGTGGTGGTGAGTTGGGTGGTGATTTAGGTGGTGATGAGTTGGGTGGTGGTAAGCTGGGTGGTGGTGAGTTGGGTGGTGGTGAGTTGAGTGGTGGTAAGTTGGGTGGTGGTAAGTTGGGTGGTGATTTAGGTGGTGATGAGTTGGGTGGTGGTGAGTTGGGTGGTGGTAAGCGGGGTAGTGGTAAGTTGGGTGGTGGTGAGTTGGGGGGTGGTGAGTTGGGTGGTGGTAAGTTGGGTGGTGGTAAGCTGGGTGGTGATGAGTTGGGTGGTGGTGAGTTGGGTGGTGGTAGGTTGGGTGGTGGTGAGTTGGGTGGTGGTGAGTTGGGTGGTGGTGAGTTGGGTGGTGGTGAGTTGGGTGGTGGTAGGTTGGGTGGTGGTGAGTTGGGTGGTGGTAGGTTGGGTGGTGGTGAGTTGGGTGGTGGTGAGTTGGGTGGTGGTAAGTGAGATGGTGGTGGAGGGGACACAATTTAAGGGAAATATGGAATTTCCCTGCTCACTGAGGAGCCAATCAGGTGCAAGTAGACTTTCTTGGAGACGACCACCTGGGAACAAGTCCTAGATCCACTGGTTGTTGGGGCCCGTGCCTCTGCCGCGGTGGGAGTATTTACACCTTGGGAATTGGCAAAGCCCCAGATCATGGTTTTGTGTAACACTCAGACATGTTTTATCTTCTTTTTTACTGTGTTGACATTTGCTTGGAAGGTTCAAAGGCAACAATGGTGACCCTGCTGGCGCGTTTGCACGAATCAAGGCGGTGGCACCAGACCACATGCGTCATTGATTCCTCGTTGTTTTTCTCTTCGTATTAGATGCTTCCTCGGGTATTTGTGATCCTTGGCTGGCTGGTCATGTTTACGCGTGAGGCACGAAATAGCTAACGGAGGAGCCCGGGAGGGTCGTACCTGTAGGGTGACCTGGAGGAGCCATTGAAAACATTCCTTTCGTTCTTTCCTTTGCAGTTGGCCAGATCCCCCCGAAGAAAGGTTAGCTTCCAGTTTTCTGGGAGCAGAGAGGGAGGAGACAGGGAGACCTCAAATTATTATGTAAAATTTGGCTGAATTGCCGCTTTATGAGTTCCCCTCTCCTAACTTCGCCTAATGGGTTCTAGTCTAGAGACCCTGGGTTTTATCTTCTCAGAGACTAAACCTTTAGCCCCTGCCAGGTGGAGGTGGACTCTCCTGGAGCAGAGAAAGGGGCCAGAGCTCTAACTGCTTCATAAACAGGATTCCAGCCAGTCCCCTGGGCTCAGCTCCACCGTCACCCCTACTTCCCGAGGGACCTGGTGCCGTCGGTCCTTGAGCCTTCGGGGGGTGTTGAGGTGTAACCTGGGCTGTTCGCAGCTTTGCCTGTCACTAGCTTGAGACTCGTCTTTTTTGGATCTAAGTTACTTAGCACTCACCATCCTGGTTCCAGCGTCCAAAACCGTGCTGCGTTTATTTCCTGCCATGTTCTCTTTGGCCCGTGAGCCTGTGTCCTCTTAAAAACCGCTATTGTCATCTTATTAGGATTACAGTAAAGAGCATTGCTAAAGGCCCGTATGTAACCCACCATCTCCAACCAGAAGTGTTTTTTTTGATATTTGAAAGGCAGAAGTAATACCTCTAAGGTATTTTCTTAGAAGGTGAAATTGCTAATAGTAAGAAGCATTTATTCAGCTCCTACTGTTTCTTGAACAAAGATTAAAAACAATTATTCATATCTGAGATATTACAGGCCTAATAGAAAAGTAAGCAGTTTTTAGATTTTAACGTTGAGCAGTCACATGTAATCAATATCAGGTTCAGACACAGTAGATCTGGGCAAAGGTATATGTTGAAGATAAAGTCACTATTGAGGAGTTTTAAGGACCCTCTGGCTTTCCGAGATGGGATTTCCTGTGACCTCGATTTACTTGCGTTCGTCCAACTGTAGTCCATTCTCCCCCTTCCCTTCCCTTTTCCAGAAATGGCTCACACTATGAAATGAAATTAAGAGGTCAGTGAGGTGGTGGTGGAGGGGATGCCATGTGAGGGAAATAGGGAATTTCCCTGCTCACCGAGGAGCTACAGGTCATCTTGGAGATGACCACCTGGGACAAGTCCTAGATCCAGTGGTCATTGGAGCCTGTGCCTCTGCCGCGGTGGGAGTATTTACACCTTGGGCATTGGCAGATCATGGTCTATTTTTCTGGAAAACTGGTTTTTAAATCTTTTTTTCAGCCTAGGCCTGACTTTGCTCACAGGGTAGCCTGATGAAGCCCCAGAGCTTCGTAATTATGCCATCGTATGTCCGTTACATGACCTTGTATGTACTCACCACACCGAGGCCCAGGGAGGCCAGCTGACACAATGGGCAAACACCACATTGAGAGGCAGACAGCTTGACATTTCGATCCTCCCACGGCGACCTCTAGCTCCGTGACCTCGGGCAGATTCCTCTGAGCCCCAGCTTCGGTTTCTGAATCAGCAGAACCTGAGAAACAGCTTCCACCTCGCAGGATTGTTGTAAGCAGGATTGTTGTAAAAAGTAATGACTGTGACCATCTGCCCTCCCGACACCATGCCTGCAGGAAGCTGGCTTTATGGGGAGGGACCTCTGTGGCTTCATTCTGTATTTCAGCAGAGTTATGTGACATCTTCGGCCAGGATTCTTATTTTTGTAACAAAAGACTCACGTCACCTTATGTTTATCTGGTCTCCGAAGTTTATGAAGCCACTTAATCAAGAATCTAGGATCTGTACACTTCAGACTCCTGAGAGAGTGTAACCTCAAACCTTCCCCCCTCCAGGGCTCAGAATCCCGGAGGAGGCGGCGGCTGGTTGGGGGTCAGTAACGTAAAGCACAGCTAGCACGCGATCCAGCGGCTCTCAGCTGCATCCGGCCGTCAGATGAAAACACTGGGGAAGATATTTACATATTTGGACCAAATCAACTTCACCCATGCTGGCTCGTGTCTTGATCTTTCACCTTCAAGCCGTGATCAGAAAGGACTATACGGAGCGCTTGTGTTAATTCTGCGTCAGCGCTGGCTGTGGGTTTTGAATAGAGAATGTTGAGTAGCCAGCACATGGCTCCGTTCCCTGGTGTACGATGCCCATCCTACACAAGACGCCGTCCTGGTTCCAGGGAATAACCGTGTCTTTTCTGAGGAGCTGGCCTGTCCTCCCCCTGCACACAGAGAGGCAGACTCAGGCCTCCCTGCCCACCGTGGGGCCAGGCGCATTGGAATCCAGTTCCAGAACCAACCCCAAGAGGGGTGTGAACTTCCTGTTTGGCTCGTTAGAGCTCTCCTCCAGGTCCTGGTTGCTACACGGTCACATCTATTTTATGAATCGTCTTGTATTTGCCTTTTTATCAATGAGAAATCCTCTTGCACATCGTGCAGCGTGAGGCTCGGTTAGGGAAATGGCCGGATTTCCGTCTGGACGAGAGAAGACGAGGGAGCATGCACCGTGTGCAGGTGTGTGAGAGGCTGTATTTCGGGAGGGACAGGGGGCAGGAATGTTGCTGCTCCCGAGGACAGAACGGGAGCCCACAGGGAGACTTTCCAGGAACTGATCCACGCGTTCCAAAGCGATTTCTCTCGCGCCTCCATCAAGCACGTTGTGAGGTCCAAAGAGGAAGATCCGCCTCCTGCTCTCCGTTCTTCCTTTCCAGGGAGGCAGTTTTTGCCGACGGCAAAGGAGAACTTTCTCACAGTCGGTTACCCCACAGGGTCTGAGAGCCAAAATTATCTTCCCAAGCAGGGAGCTTCCCGTCTCTGCAGGACCCCAAGGCGCGGAGTGACCCAGCTCCCTGCGTCAGGAGAGGGGGTGGGTCTGTTGACCTCCAAGGTCTGGTCCTCCTCTGCTTCCATGATTCTCTTTGATGTGGAGGTTTCCACGTTAAACGGGAGGATTAGGTTGTTTCGGAGTAAGTGGGCGTTCCGAGGTGGAAGGAGAAGACAGTGAAAATGCTGTCGTCACACACCTGTCTCTCCCCTGGGACCCGGGCTGTTCCCATGGGCACCGTGACCCTTGGGCACTCCTGGCAGCGCGTGGCGGCCGCGGCAGCAGCCAGGGCTCCAAGGAACCTGTGGTTACTTCCTGATGGGGAGTCTTACCTGCTGTTGGAGCCACTGTAAGGATGGCTTCAGCCACCCCAGGGAAACGAGGGCAGGGGACAGACACCTGGGCCAGCGCTGAGGCCAACGACCCCAGCCCATGCTTCTTGCTATGGAGACGTCAGGAGGAGGGACTCAGGCTCAGAGTGAGAGCTGGGGCGGGGCCAGGAGAGGGGGCCCGTCACCAGACGAGAGCCAGGCATCACTCCCCACCTTCTGCAGTAACGCCCAGAGGCTGTCTGAGCCATTTGAGAGTGAGGTGCATGAGCCTTAAAAAAAAAATACACACACACACACACACACACACACACACACACACACACACACACACACTAGAGGCCCGGTGCATGAAATTTGTGTGTGGGTACGGTCCCTGGGCCTGGCCTGCGATCAGGGCCATCTTCCCTGGCTGCCTGCAGCCAGCCCTGCCCCCCACTGTCACCCCCCCCCCCCCCCGGTTCCCTGTTAGCCATTGGGTGATCTGTGTCTGACAGCAGGGGGAAGGAACCGAGAGGTTGGCTGTTCCTGCCCGCTCATCGGCCCCACCACCACCACCACCTCAGGTTGCCCTCTGTGTGTGGGGCGACCGTTGGGGCGGGGGCCTTGGCCTGGCACTGCCTGTGTTTCCGCCACCCACCCCCGGTACCCCATTCACCATCAGGCAATCGGAGCCTGCCGGCTGGGGAACGGGACCGAGACGTGGTCAGTGCGCCTCATAGTGACTGGTCCAGGGGTCATTCTGGTCATTCTGCCGTTAAGGTCAATTTGCATATTACCCTTTTATTATATAGGAAGGATGTATTTTTATTGATTTCAGAGAAGAAGGAAGAGGGAGAGAGAGAAACATCAATGATGAGAAAGAATCATCAATCGAATGCCTCTTGCACACCCCCAAGTGGGGATGGAGCCCACAACCTGGACATGTGCCCTGACCGGGAATCACGCTCGTGACCTCCTGGTTCTTGGGTCAACACTCAACCACTGAGCCACGCCGGCCGGGCTGCATGAGCCTCTGTGTCTGAATGCTTCATGTGCATTTCCTAGGAAACAGGATGTTCTTTAGTGTCCTCAGAGCACAGTACCAAATTCAGTAGAATTAACATTGGTGGATGACTTGATCTGACCCGCCATCCACGGTGTATTCCAGTTTTTGCCAGTTGCCCCAATAACGTCCTGTATAGCACTGTTTCCCTTCCAGGGCAGGGTCTGTGGAGGGTTGGTGACAACTCGTTGTCATGTCTCTTTTTGGAGATCTTTGAACAGTAGCATTATTACGGTTAATTGGTCATTTTAGCGGCTTAGTCTAAACCAGGGGTCCTCAAACTACGGCCCGCGGGCCACATGCGGCCCACCGAGGACATTTATCCGGCCCGCCGGGTGTTTTTGCCGCCGCTGCCTGTCCTGCTTAGCAGCCAATTTAGCAGTGTGCATAGGAATCTGTTCATAGTTTTTTTTTTAAACTATAGTCCGGCCCTCCAACGGTCTGAGGGACAGTGAACTCGCCCCCTGTTTAAAAAGTTTGAAGACCCCTGGTCTAAACCTTTAGATAAAACGACTTCTAATCGTAGGCTATATTTAACTCCTTTCGTTCACTTGAAAACCAAGGCTACATTCTTGGAAACCAAATGTCCTCCCATTCCATAGAAAATGCTTTCACACGGCGGGTAGGGACGGGGGTAGAGCGTGGGGTGTGCATTTTAGACAGGGGTGCCTTTTTATTTGACTCAAAACACACACACACAGATCAGGGACGTTGGGAATCACACGCCGGTGACCCTGTTTTCAATCCGCCTTCTTGCCGAGCGGCCTTTTTCCTTCATCCTCGAGGAGAAACAAAGACCATTTTGAGATTCCTTTATTTATTTATTTTGAAACAACACACTCTAAGGAATCTAGGAACAGATAAAAAAGTTTATCTTTACATTCACGCAGAGCTCTCATTACCTTATCTCCGCACTCTTCCGTGTTTTATGAGTCAGCAGCAGCAACACGTGTGATAACCGAGTGTTTCTACGTGTGCAGTGCGGTGGCAGCCCAGGACGGGGTGCATGCAGCAACTTTGGTCTCCGCCCTTCAGAACAGCTTGCTTCACAGGCATCGACATGCATGTCTAACAATAATAACACGGCAGGGAAGACATGCAAGACACAACACAGACTCCGAATTGTGGGCCACATTGAACCCCAGAGAAATGGAACAATTTGCCAAAACTTACTTTAAAAACACCCAGAGCTATCGTCCCTCCTGTCTGCGGTGTGGCTCAGTGGTTGAGCGTCGACCTATGAACTGGGAGGTTATGGTTCCATTCCTGGACAGGACACACGCCCAGGTTGCGGGCTCGGTCCCCAGCGGGGGGCTTACGGGAGGCAGCTGAGCGATGATTCGCTCTCATCATTGATGTCTCTATCCTTCTCTTCCTCTCCCTTTCTCTCTCTGAAATCAATAAAAAACGTATTTTTGGTTTACTCCCTCACTTGGCAAATGCCCTATCTGAATGTCTTCTTTAGTATCCACTCTAGGAAACAGAGGGACGGTGGATATAGAAGATACCAGGTTTTGAAGGTTACAGAAATCTGGTCCCATAGACTCTTTTTAAGAAACATTTTTAAATGAAAAAAAACTTGGCTTTTCATTTTCCAAGGGTGCAGTTTTATAGAGAAGGGACTGCACGGTGGTCTGTGTGTACGAGGCTGCAGGAGCTCTGATTGGCTGGGAGGGAGGTCAGATTGGTAACTTTCTAACTTACCTCTGATAACTCTTAACGTAGCCTTTTTTTTTTTTTTTTCCTGCTCCAAGTATTTCTCCTTTCACCTAGTTTAGTTTCCCTTTACTTATTTTGCTATGAATTATTGACAGAAAAAAATGGACTTTAGAGGTGACATGATTTTAATATTTTTGAGTGTGTGGTATATATGGTTTGTAGATTCTGAGTTTACAGTGTCTGGCTCATGGTATCTAGTAACTAGTACCTAGTGTATAGCGTCTGCTAGAACGCATGCAGGCTGCCTTGTGGCTCCCTTTATATTTCCGTTGGACAGTGCAATCTAGAAGGAAAGGAAGTGCAAGCCAACGCCCCAACTCATTTAGTGAATTTGAGGGTGCGTTCCTGTGGAAAGATGAAATCCGGGGAGTTCCCATTTTTATTTATTTTTTTTTGGATTTCATTAAGCTTCTTTAATTAAATCTATTGTAAATCTGCTCCAAGGGCCCAGCTGGGAAGAGAATTGGATCTTTTTAAAAAATATATATTTCATTGATTTTTTACAGAGAGGAAAGGAGAGGGACAGAGAGCTAGAAACATCAATGAGAGAGAAACATCGATCAGCTGCCCCCTGCACCCCCCCCACTGGGGATGTGCCCGCAACCAAGGCACAGGCCCCTGAGAATTGGATCTTTTTGTTTGCTTACAAGCATTCTAAGCAAATACTGAACTCATTTAAAAAGTGATTTGTTTTTAAAAGTTTCAGAAAAAGCTCTCCATTTACCGAGACTGGAGTTGTGGTTGATATTGAGTTCTTAAGAGGCTCGAGAACGGTGAGAAGTCTCCAGAACTCTCGGGAAGGACCTCCCTGGCCTCACGGAGAGGCAGCCAGGGAGACGTAAGGGCCCTGGGAGGCCACGGATCAGCCATAGGCTCTGTGTTCACACCTTCCCTCCAGCAAACGAAAACATTGGCAAAGATAAAATTTTTATTCCTAAGCGTCTATAACCGGATTTATGGGTGTAACTTGCTGGGTGTTATTGCCTGCGTAAAGCCATGTAACTGTGCACGTAAAGCATGTTTTTATTAGTTCCGACATAAAGTTTTTATGATAATGGCAAACAAAGGGCCAATTTGGTTGAGCTGAGCTTGTTCTTATGACTCCGCTTCGGAGAGATAAGCAACAGTGCAAATAACAGCAGGCGGCAGGGAGAAGGTCGGGCTCCCAGGCCGGGGCGCCTGGCCCCATGGGCCCCCGAGGTTGGACAGGCTGCCTGGTGGGGAGCCCCCAAAGGCCTGGCCAGAAGGTAGTAGGGTGAGGCTGGGGGGAAGGGGACCTTGCCAGTAGCTTTCAAGTCGGTTGTTGAGCAGTTATATACCCAGTTGGTCACTGTGGCGTATTCAAATTTAGTGTCTGAAAAGGCCTGCATAGCTGCTATTGAAAGAACTCCCACATACTGGATTTCAGCTGGAGACTTACAGAGAAAAGAGGTTCAAGTGGCTATTGTGGGCCATCTCCCACTCTGGGAGTTAGACAAAGCACACACAGAACAAAGTTCCTTTAAACGGGGTGCCTTCATCTGAGTCCCTCCTGTCTGCGGCTTGGCAGGCTCGCGGGATGCAGAGCGAGCCCGCGCCTCTCGTTCCCACCACCGCCTTTTCATGTTTGACCCTTGAATGTGGCAAATGATCCCCACGGTGACCTGGATTGGAGGGGAGTTTCTCTAGAATTTGAAGATAAGGCGGCTTTCAGACAAACGGCATTTTTCTTCCCAAACGACTGGTTAAAAGTCGATAGTAACTCTGTAATCTGGAGCAAGTATGATTCCTGAACCAAAAAAATGAAAATTCAGGAGGCAGGATTTGACACATGTAGATCTACGTAGGGAACAATAACATGAAGTATTTTAAGTTGACTGAGGCTAGAAAATGAAGGATGCGGTTATCAGAGATATGCAACAATGAGGACTATCTTAGAAAGCAATCAGCCGAGACAGCAGGCAAGCCTGGGACACGCTAGGTTCACGCTGGGCTAAGGTCTGTCTGGGACATTGGTGCAATGACAGCTTGGTTGGGAGAGAGCTGCGCTGGCCTAGATTGTGGACATGGGAAGCATTTATGCATCAGGTTCATGCTTGAGCAGAGTTCTTGTCCAGGCATCTGGTATACCTCTCCTCAGTAGAGCTACACGAGAGTCATTCTGGACAGCCGGCTACTTTGACCTGAAAGGTCTCTATAGAAGGAAGGACCTTCCAGAACTTCTAGCAGCCCCACTTTGGGGACGCGTCCCCCAATCTAACCTGATGTTCTTTAATCTGTGTATTTCCTCAGAGGGCATGTTTACTGATTTTCAACTGCGTCTTAGTATGTTTGGCAAGTGGTTTCTTAACATTCTTTCCCCCAGGGGAGGGATAGTCATTCTTTCTCAGAGACACCGCTGGAGCAGAATTCCTCTCCTAAAGTTTTTATTGATTTTATTGGGATGACACTGGTTAATAAAATGATATAGGGTTCAAGTGTCCAATTCTATAAAACATCATCTGTATATTGTGTGTTCACCACCCAATGTCAAGTCTCCGTTCATCCCTGTTTATTCCCCCTTTATCCTCTTCTACCTCCTCCACCCCTTTTCCCTCTGACAATCACCATGCTCTTGTTTGTTGGAAGGACAATTCTGGTGTGTGTGTGTGTGTGTGTGTGTGTGTGTGTGTGTGTGTGTGTATGTGTGTATACACACGTGTGCTTACTTAGACTCTGGGGGAAAAACAACCGACTAACTCGTAAGCCAACTGTGAAATGAGGGCACGTTGCCCTGCTCTGGCTGACAGTTGACGAACGTGCTGGTGGTAAGCCCCGTAGAAAGTCAAATAGCAGAGTGTCCCCCACTTCCTCTGCGGGGGTCACTCGGAGTAGTCACAGTGCTCCAAAGGCAAGCTTTGTTTCTGCCTTCACGGGACCGACCTTCCAAAATGGAGGTGGTGCTGTCCATGCGGACAAGGGGAGCTGCCCGTCCGGTGTCCTCTCGGCTGGTCTTGAACGTTGGAGCTGTTGGCCACCATGTCTTCCTGAGATGGCCTGGTGGTCGCCACGCCCTGGATCCAGACCTGGCTCTTCCTCCACGTGGAAGTTCCGCATACGTCACGTTCCTTTGTGTTCAGGGCAGATGCGTGGTTTGGGGAGTTGAGGAAGACGACACACAGACTTCACTGAGATGTTGATGTTTCTCTTTCTTGAGGCTTCTAAGGGGATAATTCCATTTAGGGGACTTGCAACAAGACTGATTCGTTAACACAGTTAGTCTTTTAACTCGGCATTGGATGAATGGCTTTTCAAGTGTGTGTGAAAGACAAGAGTCCCTACAGATCGGTTCTGTTTTCAAGAGCAGACCCCAGGGACGCAAGGTCTGCAACAAAAGGGCAGATATGGAAGGGAGGAAGCCCAGATCCAACTGTGTTTGAGAATAGAGCGCGCTGGCCGGGGTCCCTGAGGGGGCCGGGCCTGCCAATCTCGCTGGCTCTGGTTTGTCAGGGAGGGGAATCTAGTCAGATTGCTCACAATAAGCTCGTTGGTATTGACTTTGCTGGGCCTGACCCATATTATAAAGTTCTAACGAGTGGAAAGTGTAGCCGAGCTTTGGGAAAAGCCATAGCATGCACAATAGAAGAAAAATCCCAACATCTTAAGTGAACAGAGGAGAAACTTGAGCGGGATCACCAAGTAAAGAAATCAGGACACTGGATGGAATGTTACAGCCACAACAGAAAAAGAAAGTCGAATATTCATTTAGTGAAGACATAATGAGATTATGCAATTCCCTGTTGCCAACTCACAGAAAATCCTCGCCTCTTTGCTAATTATGTTCAAAGCAAAGGGGTGCTGAGAGACTATACAGACTTGAAGAAATCTGACAGCAGCAAAATTAATTTCAGAATTCCGTTTTACAACTTACGAGGCCCAAGATTTTAAAATATCCTTAAATTTGAGAATTCAGAGTTCAGGAAGGATTTAAGGACTATCCAAACATTATTAACCTTCTAAAGCATTCTCAATGTCAATTTTACTAGTGAAATAGGCACTGAAAACACACATATGTAAATAAGTGTATTTCATTAATAATCTGAATTAACCAGGTGAACTGATTTAGAAAACCATCAACTGAGAGTCTCCCCAGGGCTCGGGCCGGTCCTGATCGGGATGAGGACCCAGAGTTGCCCATTGAGCAGCCCTGCTGAGCTGGTCGCTAAATTCTGGACGGTAGGGACGATATGAAGTTTTAAAAAATATATATTTTTATTGATTTCAAAGAGAGAGAGAGAGAGAGAGAGAGAGAGAGAGAGAGAGAGAGATGATGAGAGAGAATCATTGATCTGCTGCCTCCTGCATGCCCCCCACTGGGGATCAAGCCTGCAACCCGGGCATGTGCCCTGACCTCCTGGTTCATAGGTCCACGTTCAGCCACTGAGCCCTTGGTCTTGAGTCGGAAGCCGTTGTTCTTTGCGGAGAAGGATGCTCGCGAGCGTGTGTATTTAATATTCTTGGTGGCAGAGCCCTGCTTTTGGGAGCTAAGTTGCAGCGAGGTTAATCCACTTTATTCAGGCCCCACAGCTGGCCACTTGGCTAGAACCGAGCCCCTGGCTTATGGACAAACTGCAGGCGCTCTCTCTGCAGTCCAGGGATTTGCAGTCATTTTAGAATTCTGCCCTCATCTTGCTGCTGGTTTCTAATATGCATAAGCAAGCCCTGCAATTGGCTGGCTGTGCCACACACGAGGTGTGTGATTTTGGACAACTCGCCTCACCCATCCGGGGACGTCTCTTCACGTGGGCACGGTGAACGTTGGCCTAGAATGCACCGAAGGACTTTTCCGGCTCCATTCAAAGGTTGTTTTGAAAACTGCGTCTGGATGGTGCAGCATGTGGCGTTTCCGCAGCTGGTGGCCGGGAGAGGAGAGACGTGAGGTCAGTCAAAGCCAGGACCACGGAAGTCCGTGCGTCGCGGAGGAACCGCCTAAACTCGGCTCCTTGTTCACCGTTGGTGGTCTGCGACAACGCTGGAGAATGTTGTTGTCTTCTTTGCTGTGTTTGAGTCAAGTCCACACAAATGTTCAATCAGGGACACACTTTAAAGATGATCGGGACTATTTCTACACGCCCCTGCGTTCTATTGGATCGGGACCTTAGGAACCACAGGACCCGTTCAGCTACGTCACCCCACTTCATCCCAGGCAGGCTGGGGAGTCAGGGCGAAGAGAGCCCCTCGTGCTGCCATCCATCAAGCCAGGCCCACACGTGGTCCTCATCCTTCAGGGCCACATTGACCGAGGCCGAAGCGCGGTCCACCCTTTGCGGGGCACTGGGCTCGCACTGGTCGTTCCATTTGGTCCAGCCCGTTTCCAGTCCGACTGTCTGTCCTCTGTGGCTGTGGTTTGGAGCTGCCGGGGCAGAGCAGGATGAATCCTACCCTCTAGAGCCAGGCTTCATGCAGCCAGGCTCCGTGCTACCGCCTCCTTAAAGGCCCCACGCCGGGGCTGTGTTCTCAGGGCTCCTGCTGCCGGGGCTCCAGCAGCCGCTGGCCTCGCCCTTCTGCCTTATATGGGCTACCACCCCAGCATCCCGAGGGGTGCGTGCATGTGTATGTGTGCATGCATATGTGTCCATGCATGTGTATGTGTGCGCCTGTGTGCAAATGTGTGGGTGCATGCCTTTGCTTCCCCAGTTTTGCCCACAATGCAAGGTTGCTTTTGCATCTAACAAACTGGCCATTCTGCAGACTTGAGGTGGGTCACTCAGAGCCAAGAATTGTCTACAGGTCCCTCTTGACTTTTTCGTAAGAGCGCAATTAAAACAGGAGGAAGTAAGGTGCCTACAAGGAATGCATATTTAAGATTCCAGGCCATAACGCACCGCTGGTTCTCTGGAAAGTTTTCCAAGCGTTAGCCAAGACTTGGGTGAAGGGCTGTGCCGCGTGCCCTGGGAAGGGCCTGCTTCTTAAAAAGACACATGACAATGTCCTCTCCAGACAAACACAGCCGGCTGAGCAGGGGCGGGCAAGGCCATGCGCCGTGTGAGGACTAACTGCTGCTTCAGGGAACCTGAGGTGCAGCCTCTGAATCTTACTGTCCCCCCTGTGGAAAACAGTGCCATTCTGCAAGGGTGACCTGACGCAGGTATCCAGGAATTCCAACGTTCCAAGCCCTTTTCCTCAAAGGTTGGGGGTATTTTTTTTTTTTTTTTAATGGAAAAGGGAGAGAGTGCTCAGTTTTGTGCACTGGATCTTCAGATTCCTGGGTGCACCTTTATCTTCTAGGCCCTGGGTTCAGAGTTTAACTGAGACTCCTGCCCAGTTCCAGGGGCTCCAGGGCCGGCAGCGGGCCCTCAGTCTCTGGTTGGCTTCTCCTCTCATGGGAGCCCGAAGCCTAGGGTCCTGTGTCCAATGTTCCAGAGAATTCCAGCTCCCCACCTGTGGCTCTCACACGCTCACACTCACGCTGGCTGAGAGGGACAATTGCTGGTCTTCTCTCCCCCCTGGTCAAATCTTTTTACGTAAATTTCTTTTTGTTTTTCTCTTTCTTTTTCTTCCCCTTTCTCCTGTCTCTCTCTGTTTCCCTGGGTCTCTGTGTTTGCCTTTTCTTTCCGCCACTCAGTCACGTGTCTCCCCGCTCTATTGAATCACATATATGCTGAAATATGTTATTTTTGTTGAATGCAGCTTTATGCACCCTATTCATAGCTTTTTAAATCAGGCGAAAATAACCTGTTTCCTTAAAATCAAACTCCAGCAATCCCAATTCAGCGAAACGAAGTTCATTTTTATTTGCAAGTATTTGTTAAGTAGTGTATTAATTAATGTACTTATTCGATATAGTCCATATCTGGACTCTAGGCTGTGCTGGTGATACTGAGGTGAGCAAGACCCAGGCAATTGTTTTTTTAAAAATGTACCATTATTGTTGGAAGTATGATAGATGTCCCCTTTGTGTGTTTTTTCCCTCATTGGCACCCGCCTTCCCCGCCCCCGCCCCTCCCAAGCCTTCGCCACACTCCTGTCTGCATCCATGAGCCATGCATATATGCATGCAAGTTCCCCGTCAATCTCCTCTCCCCCACCCGCACCTTCCCTCTGAAATTCATCAGTCTGTTCATGGTTCTAGATCTCTGGGTCTGTTTTGTTCATTAGATTCCACGTGTGAGTGGGATCGTGTGATACTTATCTTTCTCTGACTACCCAGTCCCTATTGTCACAGGACTGGCCAAGGTTAGGCAGAGAGACCAGTGTCATCAGTTACAAAACAATCAAATATCGTAAGGACAGGGCTGGGGACACCCGGGGGTTGGCCCTGACTGTCAGTGTGGGGAAGGGTGCTCAGGGCATGTGTTCTTGGGCCCTGGCTCTTGGTTGGGTGTTTGTTGCTGGGGAGCAATGGTAACCTTCCCCCAGTAGGAGAATAGCTCCCGATAATTCATACAGGACTAATGGGGTTAGTCCTCCAGGCCCTGGGAGTAGCCCCTGGCGTGTTGACCCCGATGTCAAGGGTGGGCTGATACGGGTTGTGATTCCCTCTTGACGACTCAGTCTAAGTCCGCTCAGTTGCAGGTTGAACGTGAGATCAATTACATCAAGATTCAGACACTTGATTTTAAGTTTCCTTCGATTATAAAAGCCACAGAGCACTTGGGTAGAGAGAGCTGTTTGTGCACATTGGGACGTTAGTCACATGATCGTGTTCTCTGCTCTTTACCCCGTCTTTTGTGGTGGCCCGTGTTCTGACTGGGAGCCAGAGAGGAAGAGCTGCATTGGGGCCGGGTAAACCCAAGGCAGAAACCACGCCCAGCGGCATGTCCTGTTCCACGGCTTTCCATGCGCGGAGTTGAAGCTATTATCTATAATGATAAAAGCGTAATATGCTAATTAGACCGGACGCCCTTCCAGACGAAGCCAGGGCTGCGAGGGAAGCCCGGGTCCCGGGTGCCGGAGGGAAGCCGGTGCCAGCTGCCGGGGGAAGGAAGGCCTACTCTTGCACGAATTCTGTGCATCGGGCCTCTAGTTTTATAATAATGGTGCCTACTTCATAGGGTTTTTATCAGGATTAAATAGGACAGGACATATGCAAAGCTCACCTGATGTTGTTCCTCAAAAGCATGTCAACTGGACTCCTTGTGTCGTTACATGTCATTGAATATGTCACCAAAACCACCCCACAAAACAGCATTGAGGATTAAGTATTTTTAAAAAAATATATTTTATTGGTTTTTTACAGAGAGGAAGGGAGAGGGATAGAGAGTTAGAAACCTCGATGAGAGAGAAACATTGATCAGCTGCCTCCTGCACACCTCCTACTGGGGATGTGCCCGCGACCAAGGTACATGCCCTTGACTGGAATCGAACCTGGGACCTTTCAGTCCGAATGCCAACGCTCTATCCACTGAGCCAAACCAGTTAGGGTGAGGATTAAGTATTAAAATTACTGGGATTCAACGTATCTGCCGGGTGAAGTTAAATGCACACGTAGAAATACTGCAGGCTCGATAGCACGGCTTGAGCATTTGTTAAAAGATACTCTGTACAAGAATATTGGAGCCTTGGCCTGCCCTCTCGGAACGAAGGAATCTCAGGGCAGAGGCCAGAACGGAAGTGTCAGGGGTCCTGGCTTCACCCTGCAGCTCAGTCCTCTCTGAAGCCTGTGGGTGGCCCTGCCCTTTACCTTCCAGCAGCACAGAGAAGGAAGGAAAACAGCCGCCCCTCGGAGGGCCTCCTGCAATGGAGCAGTCCCTTCTGTTTGCCAAGGCTCATCCCACGGGGCAGACCTGGGCTGGGGTGCGGCTGTAAATCCAGGTGGAGAGAAGGAGGGTCTCACCAGCCCGGTGTGCGGAATTATCTTTTGCAAGAGGTCACTGAGTCAAATGCTATGGCTGGATAATTTTATGGCTGCTAATAAAATTTATAGCCAAAGCAAGCGGAGATAATAAGGGTAATCAGGCACCCACCCAGCCCTGGGACAGGAGAATCCCGCCTGGGCCCCTTGGTGCTGGCCGGGGGCCGAGCAGCAGGGGGTGTCTGTCTGTCTGTCTGACTCCTCAAGGACAGTGGCAGAGGCTCCGAGCCCCTGGGAGCTGCGAGGACTGGGCCAGGCCCGGGGGCAAGCTGCAAGTTAGGTGGTCACTGCTGTGCTTCAGGGCAGCAGGCCAAGAGCCACAGGAAAATTATCTGTGGTATTTATTTAATTAAAAAGATTTTTTAAAATCTTCACCTGAGGGCATTTTTCTATTGATTTTCAGGAAGAGTGGAAAAGCGAGGGAAAGACAGAGAAAACCATCGATGTGAGAGAAACACGTCGACTGGTTGCCTCCTGCATGCTTCCCGACCAGGGCCTGGGTTGGGTCAAGGAGCCTGCAACTGATGTACCTGCCCTTGACCGGAATCGAACCTGGGACCCTTCAGTCTGCAGGCTGACGCTCTATCCACTGAGCCAGACCAGCTAGGGCTCTGTCCTATTCAAATGCCTAATAGCAATCAGTGAGCATAAGAAAGGATCAGAACCAACCCAGTTCTGGAATACTGAATTATGGAAAGCAGGTTAACCGACTGCTCGGCATGACGTGGCTTGGCGTGACGTGGCTCAGCGTGATGTGGCTCAACGTGATGTGGCTCGACTGTGATGTGGCTCTGGTATGATGTGGCTCGGTGTGACATGGCCTGACGTGACGTGGCTTGGCGTGATGTGGCTTGGGTGTTACGTGGCTCGGGTGTGACTTGGCTCAGTGTGACTTGGCTCAGTGTGATGTAGCTCGGGTATGACTTGGATCGGGTGTGATGTGGCTCAGCATGATGTGGCTCAGCGTGATGTGGCTCAGGTGTGACGTGACTCAGGTGTGATGTGGCTCAGGTGTGACGTGGCTCAGGTGTGATGTGGCTCGGTGTGACGTGGCTCAGGTGTGACGTGGCTCAATGTGACTCGGCTCGGTGTGACGTGGCTCGGGTGTGATGTGGCTCAGAGTGATGTGGCTCGGTATGATGTGGCTCGGTGTGACGTGGCTCGGTGTGACTCAGCTTGGTGTGACTCAGCTCGGTGTGACTCGGCTTGGTGTGTTGTGGCTCAGTGTGATGTGGCTTGGTGTGATGTGGCTCGGGTGTGACGTGGCTTGTTGTGACTCGGCTTGGTGTGATGTAGGAGCTGGGGCAGCCTGACCTGCCCAGGCTCTGCAGAAAGGAGGGTGTCTGGCTTCCCGACTTCCCAGTGCTCCCCTCTCGAGGGGGCGTTTCTTTCGTTTCTGTGCCAGCGAAGAGAACATAAGCATAACTCAGGAAAGGCAGCCTTCTGGCCCCAGAAGGAGTGGTGCCAAAGCAAACGCCGTGTGCCGTGCTTGCTGAGGCAGGAGCCCTTTGTGCAAAGTGCAGGCTGCCAGGGGGAGGGGGAGCTAGGGGATGGGGGATAATGAGGGGGGCGGAGCCTGCTTTGTGCCATCATAGCCGGCGCGGACGTGACTCTGAAAGGGGATTGCCGCATCTTCCTGCAGCCAGAGCTAAGACTCAGACAGGAAGATAAAAACAGCTGGGGTGCATTTACACCTCGGGACACTATGCAGCAGCAAAAAAGGAGGAGCTCTTACCCTTTGAGACAGCATGGAGGGACCTGGAGAGTATTATGCTAAGTGAAACAAGCCAGTCAGAGAAAGACAATGGTCACATGACCTCTCTCATATGTGGAAGATAAAGAACAAAATAAACTGACGAGAAAAATAGATCCAGAGACGTAGCAGCATGAAACAGACTGTGGAATCTCAGGGAAAGCAGGGGAGGGTGGGTGGGGAGAGATGAATGGGGGAATTTATATGCATACTAGAGGCCCGGTGCACGAAATTTGTGCACGGGTAGAGTCCCCAGGCCTGGCCGGCGATCAGGGCCAATCGGGGCCTTCCAGCTGCCGGCTGCCGGCCAGGGCCTTCCTTCCCCAGCTGCCGGCTGCTGGCCGAGGCCTTCCTTCGTTCTGCGACGCCCCCTGGTGGTGAGCACATAGCGGGTGGTCGAACTCCCGGTAGGTCGAACTCCCAAGGGGACAATTTGCATATTAGCCTTTTATTGTATAGGATAGGCATAGCCCATGGACACAGACAATAGGGTGGTGAGGGCCTGGGGCAGGGGCAGGCTAGAAGGGGTCAATGGGGAAAGAAAAGTGGCATCTGTAATACTTCCAACAATAAAGATAAATTTTTTAAAAAAGAAAGGGACGCATATTTTTAAAATGTGGCCTGGATGCTGCACAGAGCGGGTGTCTTTCTGTGCACATCAGCCTCCCCGTGGCGCACGTGGGGCATCCGTGTGAGCCGTGCACTTGGCTTTATCTTTGCTTTGGGAATGCACTTTTTATCTTTCTTGTTGGCAGACATGCGTCCCTAGTTTATATCTCACGTGGGCTGTTTGAGAGTGTATCCTGGCGTCCTAAGTGCTCGACAGTCAACAGCGTAGATGCATCCCATGACTATACCGAGGGTCACCTTTTCTGAGAGAACTGTAAGGTGGTTTGTGCACGGGAATATTTATTGAGCACCCACTGTTGGCACAACCACGAGAACATGAAGTAGCGTGTCAGTGATCAGTGACAGTAAAAGAGATGTCCCCAGACAGTGAGACGGTGACTGGCCCGGAGACGCTGACAGCTCAGCGCCGCCGTCAGCAGGGGGTTAGAGGTCAATGGCTCACAGACTGCCATTCGAGATGTGGAAGCAACCTGGGCTTGTAAGAGCCAGACCTCTTTTGTCTTGACTCTGTGGGCAGGCACATGGCCAAACGGAAGATTTTTCTGTTTCTTTGGGGATGAATTTGCAGCTCCTCATACCGAACGATGAGAGCAAATGTGTACGTGGTTGAAGACACGGATCTGGCTTTGTCTGTGAGGTCTGTGAAGAGCAGCCTCCGTGCACACGAGCGATAACTGGGGCTCTCATGCATGCTGAGGGCCCACATGGACAAGCACACATGTGCGCAAACACAAGCCCACACACACGCACAAGCACACACATGTGCAAACACACATGTGCACACACTTCTCAAAGCACACATGTGCACAGACACAAGCGCAAGCAACACATGCCCAAACATGTACAAACACACGTGAAAACACAAATGTACAAGCACACACGTGTGTGAACACACATGTGCACCCTCTCCCTGTGACGCGGTGTTTTGAAGGTAACAGATACCATTGCTTCGGTGAACTGGTCCCGAGGAGCCGCGTGGAGAGCTAAAGGCAGGTCTGAATCAGAACTAAACCCAGAAAGCCCTGCGCTGAGACATCTGGGCCCCTGTCCCCTGGTCTGTGCGTAGGACCCACCCGTGGGTCAGTGGCTCCCGGAGGACAGGACATGTGCATCCTCCGAGGAACAGACTTGCCTGCGGAACCTCAGTTTCCACACGTGTTAGCTGGAGGTTTTCGCACCCGAGTCTCCGCAGGGACAGTCGCGGATCTGTCACGTTGTCGTGAGAGAAGGCACTGACTCAGAGCGGCCTGAGGAGCAGAGGCCACGCCTCGTCCTCTGTCCACGGGCTCCCGCTGTGGCTCCCGCCGCTGCTGGCATTTTCTCTCCGTGGATGGGGGAGGGGCCGAGAGCAGCCCCGGGACAGGAAGGGGTCCTGGTGCGGGGGGTTAAGGAGGGGACCTGGACTGAGGGGTGGAGTGCAGAATGAAGATCGTCTCAGAGTTAAACAAACCGGGTCCAGCCCTGGCTCCCCGACTCCCCGTCCCTGGTTACATGGCCCCATCTTTGTGCCCGTCAGCGTCCTCAGGGGGAGATGGTTAAACCTTAGAACCCAGCTCCCACAGGCGACACCACAGGACTGCGTGAGGCTCCGTGGCCCCCCCCCCCCAGCCCAGCCGCCAGTCCGCGCGTGGGCCCCCATGTGGCCTGGGAGCCAGAGGGGGGCCGCTGAGCGGCTGGGCAGGGCAGGGAGCTTGGGGGCTGGTCTCCCCACCCTCGGAGCAGCCTGCGCTTTCGGGCCGACGTACACCCCGCAGGGCCCGGCCAGAGCTGGCAGCCGACGCTGGCCCCCGCCACGCTTTGGAAGGGGGTGCGGTTGGGCCACTGGACTGAGAGGCCGCAGCGCGACATGACATGCGCAGCCAGGAGAACGCTGCTCCTGGGGGGGGGGGTGCCACCGCGGGTGGGGACAGCGACAGGAACTGGGGTGGGAGTGCCCATGGCGGGAACACTCCTCAGACCCTTTCAGGACGGTGGTGTCTGCCCCACGTCACTCAGAGAGCCAGCCTCGACCCGGGGAGACTGAGTCACGGTGAGGCCGAGGCGTGTGGCAGCGTCTCACGCATACGTGTTGTATGACGGGGGCTGCAGCTGTGGCCCCGGGTCTGTTTCCTCCAGAAGCAGGTGGGGTGACCCAGGCTCAGCACCTCCTCCTCCTCCTCCGGCCCCCACGCCCGGGGCAGGCCTCATGCTGCTCCCCCACGGACACGGGGCTGTTTGGTGGTGACGACGGCGTGATGGCCATGTCTTCAGCCCCCCGGTTGTTTCAGGGGTCCCTGCGGGAGAGGGGCAGCCGGTGGAGGGTGGAGGGGAGCCCACAGCAGCGGGCAGCGGAGGCAGCCCGGGGAGAGGTGGCCGGTCCCTGCACTGGGCGGCGCCTTGCTGAGCCCGGGACGTGCTGCGGGCACGGCGGCCTCCGCGGCCTCCACTCTGCCCTCTCCCATGTGGGTCGGGTTTCCCTGCAGCGCGGGGTGACCGAGAAGAAGAAAGTGTGTGTTGGCTGGGTTTCAGCTGCATAAAGCCGAGGCTTTCCGAGTAAGCGCATGCGTTTAAGCAGAGCCAAGTGTCAGGTCAGGGGGGCTGAGTAATGGCTGTTCGGCCGGTAACGAGAAGTGCAAATGCGTTTGTGTTCCAAAGGTCAGCAAATGGGGCTCTCCCCGTCTGCTCCGTCACAAAGTGGAAATTGCCCGCCCACCCCACTTCCCTCCCCCACCAGCCTCCTCGCTTTATTGCACTTGCATTTTCTAGGCAATTAGAAGCATTGTCCACGCAGCCTTTAAGAAGTTGGAGCTGGCTGGAGGCTTTTTTTTTTTTTTTTTTTTAAATCCTCACCCCAGGATATTTTTTCTCCATTGATTTCTAGAGAGTGGAAGCGGGGGAGGAGGCGGAGAGAGAGAGAGAGAGCGAAACAGCGATGTGAGAGAGACACGATAATTGGTTGCCTCCCCAGGGCTGGGGAACCTGCAACCGAGGTGCATGCCCTTGGCCAGGAACCTAACCCCCAACTCTTTGGCCCACAGGCCGATGCTCTAACCACTGAGCAACCGGCCGGGGCTGTCTGGAGACTTTCTCTTTTGAACTAAAGTGTCCCCGTTTTTTGTTTTTTTAAACGATTTTTGCTTTTTAGAAGTAGACCCAAGTTTTAAAGTATTATTTTTTTCCGAAATAGCACCCTAGACGTGCCTGCGTCATTATGACACTTGCCACGGGGTTAGCATTTTCCTGGAGTAGATTTCTACACGAGTGTCTCCTTGCGCCGGGAGTACAGTTCTTCGTAGCATATGACGTGGATTTAGGCAAAACAGACCCAGCCCCATCGGCCAGAACTCCTGTTATAAAGGCAACGATTGCAAATACGATGGGAGCCATTGATCTTAATGATCCAGGAGGAAAATGGAAGGATCTAAACCCTCCCCGGGACCCCCGCTGGAGTTCATGGCGACTCTGTCTATTTTTATGAGCTTTTCGGTCAGCTGCGTGCCGACTGCCTACAGCAAACAACAACAAGCAATGCTTTAATTCCTTATGCCCGGCGTGAGCAGGCTCACGTCTCCCTTAACAAAACGAGGCCTTTGCCCCCCTCGTCCGTTGGAGAGCATCTGGGGGCACTCCTGGTGAGACACTAGCGGGCGCCGGTCGATGTCACTGGCCTGGTCTTGGGCTGCAAACAGTGCGGATAATGGTTCAAATGCAGGGGAGACAGACATAATGGAAACTTACAATGTCGGCGGGTGATTTTATTCCATTATTTGGAACGCAAGTGAGGAGGCATCCTGGCTAAAATGCTGGAAAATGGCCTTGGAGGAGCCCTGAGCGCCGTGTATGCTGTGTGACGGGGGGATGTGCTCCTTCCCTGCCCCCCATGCTGGCAGGGGCGGTCAGGGCACGTGGCGAGCCCCAGTAATGAGCTCCGTGTCCGTTTCCCCCTCAGATCTCCCAGCTGATGACGGAGACAGGCCGGGAGGGCCTGTCCGAAGCGGCGCTGAATCGCTACAATGCAGACAAGCCGTCCGCCTCCGGCGCCCCGGCCTCACAGGGCTCCTGCGTGGCCACCGAGACCTCCACGGGCACCTCCGTGGCCGCCTCCTTCTTCGCAAGGTAAGAGAGGTTCCCGGAGCCTCGGTTCTCTCGGATCAGCCCGTCCGGTTAGCCTCTCGCATGGGCCAGTTCCGATAAAACACTGGGAAGAGTCCTGGCTGGTGCGGCTCAGTAGGTTAGGCGTCCCGTGCACTGAAAGGTGGCTGTTTGATTCCCAGCCAGGGCACAAGCTGGGGTTGTGGGCTTGATCTCCTGCAGGGGGCGTGCATGAGGCAGCCAATCAGATAATCTGATGTTTTACTCTCACATCAATGTTTCACTCGCTCTCTTTCTCCCTTCCTCTCTCTCTAAAAATCTATAAAAAATATCTATATCTATAAAAGCCTAAGCGCCAAACGATCGAACAACCGGTTGACCGGTTGCTATGATACGCACTGACCACCAGGGAGCAGATGCTCCATGCAGGAGCTGCCCCCTGGTGGTCAGTTTGCTCCCATTGCGGGAGTGCGGCGCAGCCAGAAGCCGGGCTCATAGCTGGTGAGCGCAGGTGCAGTGGCACGAGCCTCTCCCACCTCCGCGGCAGCAGCAGGCGCAGAGGGGCCGGGATGAATGGAAGCAGCGCCCGGCCCCAGCTCAGGCTCCTCCCTGGCTGCCTACCGCTTCCTGCATTGCTGCATCCCGAGGCTGAGACCGGCAGTCCGACATCCCCCAAGGGGTCCCGGATTGCGAGAGGGTGCAGTCCAGGCCGAGGGACCCCACCAGTGCACAAATCCGTGCACTGGGCCTCTAGCTAAAAACAAAACACTAGGAAGAGTTTGGGGCCATTATCTGACCTCACCCTTTAAGACGGGACTCGCTATCTCAGCACTGTGGGCATCTTGGGCCAGATCCTTCTGGTTTGTGGGGACCGTCCTGTGCGTTGGAGGGTGAGTAGCAGCCTCCTGGCCTCTGCTCGCTGCATCCCTATGGCACCTTCCCCATTGCATCCGTCCCCTGGTTCTGAGACCATGTGGCTGTCAGGGTGCTATTCCGTGGGGTGAGGGCCTTCGTGGGTGCAGCCCTGTGGCCGGCGTGTCCAGATTTATCTTCTCAGCACAGAAGGAGCTGCTTAAGCACGAACATTGTGTAGACGGCAGTTTTCGTCCTGCTTGAGGGACCCGCTGATAGTTACCAAATACCGCCCAGCTAATCTTAGAAACTGAAAACACGAGGAACGAAAAAAGAGAAAGGCATTTCAGCCATGTTCTCTGCCTAATTTTAGCAACCTGGTGGAGACAGGGCCACAGACGGGGGACAGCTGGGAGGCGAGCACGGCAGGGCCGTCTGACCTCAGTCCCCCGATCTTATGAATGAGGAAACTGGGGACCCGCCGCGTGAACCCGGGGGTTCACTCCGCAGCAAAGCCCAAGACAGAAACCGATTCCTCTGCTGTTTCTTTATTTGGTACTTGGAACTTACCCTGAGAAAACTTGTCCTGCCTCAGATTTCTAAGCTCCCGACGTTGAAACAAATACGAAACCAGATGACCCCTTGGGTTCCAGTTTGCAGGTCTGCCTCAGTTTCCTCATGTGTCACGCCCACTCCTAGGGCTGCTCTGAGGGTTGAGATGAGTGTGGTGTAAAGTGCTATGCAGATGTTAACTCAGAATGGATGTCGCTAGCATGTCTGTAGAGCAATGCTGGATGGCTGTTCTCGTTACCCTCATGGATGGTCACATCGAAAGCGCAGACATGAAGAAGGGGTTCAGGTGGAGAGAGGAAGGTTGGAGGGCTGATACCCGGGATTAAGCTGCAGGTAAGGCAGCACGTGGGCTTGTTGGAAGACTGGCTTTGAGGTCCTGATTATACTGTGGTGCCATGTTTATTGTCCTATGAACAATCGGGCCAACTTGAAGGCATGGGAAGTAACAGGAAACATGTATGTGCAGCCACCATTCACGGGGCCCGTCGTGCTAGCTCTGTGTGGACATGGATTCCCGTGTTGTTGGGACCTTTGGACGAGCTCGCTGGGAGGTCATGTCCATGCCATTCAGGGAGGGAATAGAGAGGTGGAACGGAGCATGAGGAAACACCACAGCACAGAGGACCCCGGGACCTGGGCAGGCCATCGGAGCCGTCAGCGGGGAGGTGGCTGGAGTGTTGAGGAACCTGGAAGCCACCTCCTGGCAGGCTTAGTGCGGAGAAGGGTCCTCAGCTGCCCCGGGCCAGCACGTCAGAGAGAGGTGGTTGGTTCTGCAGATCACCCGGCCGTGCGGGCAAAGGCTGAGTAACACCGAGTGATGGCAGGGAGATAACTCCCAGGTCAGAACGCAGGCGAACTCGCTCACCAGGCAAACTGCCCTGGAGAGAGCGAGGTCCCCGTCCCTGGGGGAGATCAAGCTTGCATTGGATGGCTACCTGGCCTCGCTGCAGAGAGAACGGTCAGTGCTTGGCTGGGCGTTGATGTCCAGCGCACCTCCTAACCCGAAGTTCTTTGACTGTGAAGAGCCATCAGGTCAGAGTTCACCCACTGCTTTTTTTCCCCCACTGTGTTGACTGACAAACCCCAGAGGAGGATTTGAAGCAGGAGAAGTGAGGGGGTGAGGCTCCTGATGGGCGGTGTTTAGGGAGAACAGGTATTTCCTGCCGCAGGACAACCCGCAGCGTCTTCAGCGCCAGGGAATGGCTGTCGGACTGAGATCCCTGGGAACACCCGAGGGCCGGACAAATGCGTGCTGGGGACCCGCTTTCACGGTCACCGGGGAGGACTTACAAACAGGCAAATGAGCGTCAGCGGACGGAAGGGCAAATGCAGGCAAGGCCGGTCCCGAGACCTGCTCGCACAGCCGAGGGGTGAATGGGGACACTGCGGTGAGCTCAGGGCGGCTGGGCCGAGGTGTCGGCTGGGGGGCCCTGCAGGGGAGTTAGCGGTGCGCGGAGACGGGACTCGTGATTTCCGGAGCCCGGCGGCTGTGGTGTGAGCCTGCGCAGCGCTGGACATGTCCACAGGGCGGCCCGATCGTCATTTCATCGAGGTGGATGCTGATAGCACTCGGACCTTCATGGCGCAAGGTGATAAAAGTCCACGGGTTGTTTAAAGGTTTACAGTGTATAGTTGCAGGGGCTGGGGGAGGTACCGTGTGAAAAAAGAATAATTCTTCATATACATACATACATATAGAGAGTTGAGCAAAAGTAGGGTTACAGTTGTGAGTATGTGAAACACGGAGTTTATTCTTGTATTATTATTTATTAACTAGAGGCCCGGTGCACGAAATTCATGCAAGGGGCTCGGCCCTCGCAGCCCTGGTTTCGTCTGGAAGGTCGTCTGGAAGGTTGTTCCCCTGTTCAGCCGTCCAGACTAATTAGGATATTATAATAATTATGCTTTTATTATTATAGATTGTTGTATTATTTTACTTATGAACAACTGTTTGCCCCGCCCTGTATATAACACACACACACACACACACACATGTACATACATGTATATTCATCCCCCTCACCTCCTGCCCTGCTGTTCTTGTCAATCCCTCTGGGCTATGTCACTGCAAGGAGCTAGGCAGCATTCTAACCACTCGCCCCCCTCCGCTGTCCCTGAAGGGGCCTAAGCAGAAGATGGAGTGTCTTCTGTCTCACGGTCAAGAGACAGAACCAGGGATGCCTCCTTGGAACCCTCCCCCCAACCCCCCGCCCAGATCCACGGGATACTCGGACCCAGCCGCCTCGTGCTGTCAGACGCAGCCTGAGTGTGTCCAGGGCTCTCTGTTCCGCTGCAGCAGCGCTGTGGGCGGCGGCTTTGGATGCAGGTGAATCTGGATCCGTCGCTGGAGCCCAAACCGGAACCCTTCAGCGGCTGTGGGCTGATGCTGAAGGATAGGGGGGTCCTTCGCACGGGGTTTGGGGGCAGGGTCAGCGCCTACACCCCAAGCCCATGCTCACCACGGTCCAATGCTTTCTGCTTGCCTGGGCAACACCCCGAGTCTGCAGGGCCCTGGCCCCGCGGCTCCAGCGAGGACGCAGCAGCACTCAGGAAGCCGTGCTGGCATCATTTCACATCACCTGGGGGTGACACCGTTTGCCAAATTGGTGGCCAACGTGGCTGACATGTACCGAACACGCAGCATGCGTCCCTCACTGAACTAAGCTCTAAATTGGCAAAGGCTCCCCCAATCCTGTGAGGTGGATCTGTCTTCTCCCTTGTTAGGGGGATAAAGAAGGAAGGGTCCTGAGCTTGAGCTACAGACCCAAAGCGGCACAGCCAGGAAGTGGCAGCGTCGGGGGTGGATCCTCGCTCCCTCGCACTCGTGGGCCCTGGTGCTGTTCTGCTATAGAAGAGATCGAGACACGTGGCCCTGCAGTGGGTCTGAGAGGAGAGATGGAGCAGCAGCAACGACAAGACCCCCATCTGTTGAGGGGGGCAGCTGCCCACTTCTCTCCAAGGTCTGAGCCTTTCTTTTTAAATGTTTACGTTTCAGAGCTATGGGTAGAGGTCGGGGTGGACCTTGTTGCATTTCAGAGATTCAACGTCTATCAAATAAGAATTCCAGTTCTGAGGCAGCAATGATGCTGTTGGCCAGGGCTCCCCCAGGTGTGGTCTGTGGTCTGTGGTCCGTGGCCTGTGCATGGCAGCCGGGCCGCCAGTGCCTGGTCTGTGACGGGTAGAAGTGGAGAGGAGGCATTCAGGAACTTCGGGAGCAAGGTCACAGAGTGACCTTATGTCTGTGGAACCCAAGAATTGAAAAGTGGGGTTGAGCTCTGACTGGTGGGACTCAGTTGCATGGGCTTCGTCCTGGGCTCCGAAAGGTTACTGGCTCAATTCCGGGTCCAGGGCACATGCCCAGTTGTGGGCTCCATCCCCAGTAGGGGGTGTGCAGGAGGCAGCCAATAGATGTTCCACGCTCACATTTATGTTTCTCTCTCTCTCTCTCATCCCCTCTCCCTTTCTCACTCTCTTAAAAAAAAATCGATAAAATTATATTTTTTACAACTGGGGCTTATATTTTGAATATAACTAGAAATTCTTCATCACAATCTGAGAAGCACTGATTTAGAGAGCGGTGAAGTCCAAAGCGCTTGTCTCTTGCTTCTCTCCCCAGAATTACCTGCGCCTCCTCACCCCCCCTCCCCGAATTTCTTTATGCCTTTAAATCTCAGCATATTGGTAAAAGACCTTTGCTTCAGGATTACTGTGTCCAGTTATAGGAAAAACATGTTATTTTTTTTGGGGGGGGGGGATATAGTAACACTGGCATAGTAAAAATAATACTAAAAATGTTAATAGTACTCCAACAAGGATGTTGACACAATTGGTCATCAAGTTGGTTGACGATCGTGTTGGCTTTGAACTTTTCAAACGTGGGAATGTCCTTCGCATGGGTCCCATGTTCATCTGAAGTGGTGCATGAAGTAGGTGTGATGCAGTTTTCCCATTTGTTGACGGTTAATTTTGCATAAAGATTTCATTATGTGCTTAGCCTTAAAGACAGGAAGTTGTAGGTCAAGGCGGTGGGGACTTTACTTTTATTTGAAGAGCAGCGAACAGACTCAGGGTTGTGCATAGCATTGCCTTGAACCCTGGTCCACAAGGCAAGACGCCTCTTTCAGATGATCTCATCGCATTGATGTTCTTTCCCAAATAACCATTTCAGTTCATGTTGTTGTTGTTGGAATTCATGGAGCGAATGAGCCTCTGGAGGATTTTAATCTACACGGTTTGAGAAATGGTGAGAACTGCCAACTCTCACATGCGCTTCAAAGAGACAAGTTCGTGTGGGGAAGCGTAGAACCCTGCCCCGCTCTGGAGCTGATGAGCACGCGTGGCTTCAGTCCGGTTTGCAGACACCACTTCTTAGTGGGATGGTGTTTGCTTCCAGCTGTTATGTTTCGGTCACAACCTTTGTAAGACCATTGTTTTTTATCAAATTCAAGTCACATTTTCCAGTGAAATTATTTAAGGGCATTTTTGACTATCAATGGTTGTTGTTTTTTTAAGCTCCCTACATTCTTAGTGTAAATAAATGCCTTTAAAATCCGCTTCCGTAGGTTTTGGTTCATTCGGATGACTCGGTGCCTGCAAATGCTCGACTCTTGGTCCTTTTGCTCATTACGTGGTCCGTCACGTTAGTCAGAGCGTCTACCTCTTTCTCTCTTCCTTCCTGTTTTTCAAGAAAGGGTTCTTCTGTACTTTCTTCTTAAAGACTATCTTTTACACAGTTTTTTTTTTTTTTTTTTTACTGTTGATTAAAAATACCTCTGTCCTTGGGTTTGGAATTTCTGGGTAAATTTGGTGTTCACCTCGCTAACCGGTTGCTCTGAAATTCACTCTGGGGGACCCATTTGCTGTCCCTCATTTCCTTCCACCAACTCCTTCGGCTCCTTGACTTTGTCCCAAACTCATAGTTCCCTCAGGGATGTTGTTATATTTCTGTCCATCTCGCTCTCTCGTGCGGTTCCTTCCATCTGTGGTTTTTGATGGCTCCTGTGTTACCTGGCGGCCTTCTCCGAGCCCCTGGAGCGCATGGCTGGCACTGGGACGGACTTGATGGGCATCCCACGGAGACCAGAGGTTGTGGCGGCAGTAAAACCGGGACCCGCTCAGGTTCCTGGGGTCAGGAGCTCAGCTGAGCCGAGAGGGTTGACTCTGGCCTCTGAGACCCTTCCTTAGGTCCGGGTCGCTCCACACCTCACCCCTGGTGGGACCTGTCTTAGTGCTGTGTACCCACGCGCTGTGGTGCCTACAGGGAAGGTCCCGCCTACAAGCCATTTCCACATTCCTGCCGACAGCCAGCTCAGCGGTGCCCGTCCCACTGGTTACGGCAAAGGCTTTTCTTGTAGAATCTGTACACGAGGGCTTTCTTGAGTCCCTGGCAAGTTAACACACAACAGGAGTGCTTGGTTCTGTGCTAAGAGAGTATTAAGTCCAGGAAGGATGAGAAGGGTGTGGAACTGCTCTCGGTCCTTTGCTGCTTCTATCAGGTACAGTTCCCTCCAGGGAAGCTCACATCTTCCCACTATAAACACACCAACGATTAGGACCCGAGAAAATCCATGCTGTGCACACCACAGCTGGTCTCAGGCGACCTCGGAGGTGGGAAGCGGAGCGGGTGCGTGAGACCTGGCTCTTACCTGCCAGTCCCTGTGGGGAGAGGCAGCGTTTCCGCCCTGTTTTACAGAATGGAAGTCAATTTCTAGCCCCGTGTCATCATTTATCATAAACGATGCCTCTACAAAACAAAACAAAACAAACAAAACAAAGCACAACAATGGGAGCGCTTTTAGGAGCTCATGTTGTGGGACTTCTCTGAATTGTTATGTTTTTCCTGTTTCTTGTTTCGTTGTCACTGAAGCACATTGTACCTCGCCTGCCCCTTCCCTCGTGCCAGCGTCCCACTCTGACTGGTGTCTGTGGTTCCCTTTGCCCCATCCCTGTCTCCCACCTCCCCGCCCCCCAGCTCCCGCCCTATCCCAGGCTTCCACTGAAGTGGGGCTTTCCCTGAGCTCCTATGGGACCTCGTGGTCGGGGCCGACATGTAGAATCAGGGGAAAGAGCAACAGTGGGAGGAGTGGGTCAGCGAGTGGGGCTTCCCTGTGGCCACCCCGCTGCTGGCTGGGCCCCGTGCCCCCTGCCGGGCCCCATCCGTCCAGACGGGCATCCCTTTCTCAGTTGTGCAAAGGTGCAGCCTGGGCTCCAGTTACACCACTGCCCTGCCCCTCCCCTGGTGGCCAGGCAGCGTCCGGCGTGATCTTTGAAGGCCTGAGCGGGAGGCCAGTCCCCACCCTCTGGGGCTCGTGCTTGTTTATTTCTGGCAGGTCACACCTTCACTTTTCCTGGAAAAGACTCCATGGACTTCTCAGAAAACAAGGGGCTCTTTCTCATGTGCATTGGTGAGGCGAACGTTTAGGAATCCTCGTTATTATAGGAGTACAGTTTCGCGGGAACGCACATCAGTCACAGTATGGAAGGAACACATTGAGAGGCACATGTGTGTTTAGTGGATTACAAGGGCCCCCAGAAAGTTTCAGGTGTTTGCGGAACGAAGAGGTAAATCTTTGCCCGGCTCAGTGGTTGAGAGTCGTCCTATGAACCAGGAGGTCTTGGTTTGATTCCTAGTCAGGGCACATGCCCAGGTTGTGGGCTCGATCCCCAGTAGGGGGCATGCAGGAGGCAGCCCATCCATGATTCTCTCTCATTGATGTTTGTCTCTCTCTCTCTCTCTCCTTCTGCCTTCCTCTCTGAAATCAATAAAAATATATTTAAACTAGAGGCCTGGTGCATGAAATTCGTACACGGGGTGTGGGGGGTCCCTCAGCCCAGCCTGTGCACTCTCGCAATCTGGGACCCCTCGGGGGATGTCTAACTGCGGGGCCGGCCCCACCCCCCAATCACTGCCGCTGGTCACCTCCCTCTCGGGGGCAGATCCTCAACACAGGAGGCAGCTCCTGCATTGAGCGTCTGCCCCTGGTGGTCAGTGTGCATCATAGCAACTGGTTGTTCTGTCCGTTGTTCTGTTGTTCGGTCGATTTGCATATTAGGGTTTTATTATCTAGGATAAGAGGAGGTAAATCCTTGATTGCTTGTGAGAGACAGCAATAGTACTGAAGAAAAAGTGGCCTAATTCAGTGTCTGCACTATTATCCTTTATGTTAAAAAAAACACAAATTCTAAAACTCTCCAGCTAGAGAACCGAGCCCCACGGCCCCCAGGACTATTCGCTTTGGGGCTGAGCAGACCGTAACAGAGCGGCATTCATGGCCGGCCCATGCCATCCTGGCTGGTGATCTGTCCCAGAGAAAATGGCCAGTGTCCGCAGCCCCTCCCCATCTCCCGCTGCAGGGTGTGTGTGAAATGGGGCATTTTCTGATTAAACAAGCCCTTTGTCTGCCTGGTGGCTGGTCGGGGTGTTGGCAGTCAGCTCACAACATCTGGGAGTCATTTGCACAGCGTTGCCGCGGCTGGAAACCCAGTTCCTGCCTTGGTGCGGGTGTTTGAAGGCAAAGTGAGCCTGAAGGACCAGGGATTGCTGTCAGGTATCCCCAGGGCTGGGCGTTTCAGTTCTTCCTGACAGTTTGAATGTCTTCTTGATGATGTGGGTGGGGGTGGGGAAGAGGGTACTGGGCAACGCCAGCCAAGGGAAAGGCGTGCGGCCTGGGGTGGAATCCAGAGTCTGCTACTGTCACGCTGCCACCAGGCGTCACTGCATCTCTCTGAGCCTCAGTTTCTTCTGCTTAGTGGCGATCACCACGCCTCCTTCCCAGGACTGTGGGAGGGTTAACTGCAAGGTGAGAGCTCTGTGCCAAGTCCATCTAAATCCCACAGCTGATGTGAGGATGGGGCTTCTTGTAAGAAGGAGGGAATCTGCTCTCAGTGGGAAATCCATGAATTCTCAACGGCGTCTCCTGAGTGGAGGACTTGTCAAGCCTGCCTTGGCAGCGTGTTCCCCTGGCACTTGGTGCCCGGCCTCAAGAAACCCTGGGGCCCCTGTGGCCAGGTGCAGATCGGGCATCATGCCTCGAGGACCAAGGTGATACACGGGCCGCCGAGAAGACACTCATCCCTGAGAGCCTCAGCTAGAAAGAGCCAGGCGCCCCTGGTGGTGGGAAACGGTAGCGACCCACACGGAGAGAAACTCCGCCCTCCCCGGTGGGGCTCCCTCGGGCTGCCTGTGCAGTTCTAAACCTCTTGAGAGGCTTCATTTGGTAGCTTTATGCTCTAGAAAAACCCCCACAGGGTCAGGAGGACAGCAGGGGAAGAGGGAGGAGCACCTAACCATTCTGTACCACCTGGCTTGGTGGTGACTCAGGAGCAGGGAGCTGGAACTCGGCCGTGACACTGACCGTGGCCATGAACCAGAGCAGCAAGTGAAAGAGAAGCGAACGGGGGAAACATTCCCCTCGTTTGCTCATAGCCTCTGGGTTTGAATGGGGGGCTGAAGAGCGAGAGTGAGGCGGCACGGCGTCCATTCAGACAGAGCACAGAGGGACCGGGTGTTGGCGGAGAGGACGGGTGGGGAGCGGATACAGTTCTCTCTGCTAGGTCAGTGGTCGGCAAACCGCGGCTCGCGAGCCACCTGCGGCTCTTTGGCCCCTTGAGTGTGGCTCGGCATTAGAACCACTTCTTCAAAATAGACTCGCCCAGGCCAAAAACCGACTTCTGCGCATGGGCCACGAAGTTTCAATCGCACTGTACGAGCGCCCGCCGCACGTGGTATTTTGTGGAAGAGCCACACTCAAGGGGCCAAAGAGCCACATGTGGCTCGCAAGCTGCGGTTTGCCGACCACTGAGCTAGGGATTCTTAAAATGTGGGTCCCAGGCTACACTTCCACCGCCTACTGCCACGCCTCTATAGCTCATTTCCTTTCTTCAGTACTCGCTCACGTAGCAACACTGGCCTACATTTGTTGAGGGTTTCCTACACTACCCTTAGTTCTTTACAGGAATTTAAACATTAAATCCCCCCCCCCAGCCCCCCGCCACAGTTGGTCCTCTTACTATCCCGTTGTTTAGATGTGGAAACACGGTCAGTAGCCAGTCGGTGAGGAGCAGCTACTTGAGCCCGGCCGTGGGAGCCCGGGAACTAGAGTGTAAGCCCACAGGGTACGGCCGTTGGTCTCTCTGATCTTGGCCGAAGCCTCAGTGCCTGAGAGAGCCCCTAAGAGACGTCCGTGGAATGAATCAGCAAATGCTCTCGGCGCCCATGCTCTCCCGCCGCCACCCCCCAGGTGGTGGTGGGTGGGTGATCACGTGGTCTCGGCTCGAGGATGGCGAAGGAGACCGAGGGAGGCCGTGGATGCTCAGCAGCCACGGAAGCTGCAGGGAGAACGTTGGTCCAGCTCCTCTTCATTGGCCTCATGTCTCTAGTTACTGAAATACTAGAGGCCCGATGCACGAAATTTGTGCAAGAATAGGCCTTCCTTCCCCTGGCTGCTGGCACCGGCTTCCCTCTGGCACCTGGGACCCGGGTTTGCTTCCCTCAGGCCGCCTGCAGGCACCTAGGACCCGGGCTTCCCTCTGGCCCTGGCTTCGTCTGGAAGGATGTCTGGAATGACATCTGGAAGGACATCTGGTCTAATTAGTATATTACCCTTTTATTATTATAGACTGGCGCTGGGGCAGGGGGAGCAGCCTGAGGTCCCCTAGCCCAGCACCAGGATGGGAGCGCACCTTGAGGTCCCCCGTCAAGCCCTGCCAGGTGGGGGTGTGGCCTGGGGTCCCCTGTCAAGCCCCACGGGGGCAGGGGAGGGCATAGCCTCAGGTCCCTGCTGATTGCTCTTTAAGGCTCCTATGGGAACCTGGCCTCAGCTGTGGGTGCAGCCATCTTTGTGACGGAGTGATGGTCAATTAGCATATTCCCTCTTTATTAGATAGGATTGCTTCCTCTGTTACTTAGAGTGGACACTAACTGGTTTTCAGTGACGTACAAGGCTTTCTCTACAGTCTGCCCTCCTCCCCCTCACCCTCTCCCTCTCTCCCTCTTGTTTACTCTGCTCTGGGTACCCCGACCTCCTTGCTTTCCCTCAGCAAGAGCCAAGACCATCCATACCCCGTGGGCTTTGCTCTTTCTGTTCCCTCTGCCCTCCCCCAGATAATGCATGGCTCCGCCCTCCTTTTAGACCTCTGCTCAGATGCCACTTACCGGCAGCCTTCTCCGCCCGCCCTCCCTGTTTAATAGGACAACTGTTCCGTGTCTGCACGTCATGCCTATGGTCTTCGGAGTATTCGTTGATTGAATGAGTGAGTGAGTGAATGAATGAATGAGTCTCAGGCTAACAGGGAGATGGGCAGCTCCTTCTCTGGATTGTTCTCCACTCCAGTTCTTGGAGGAGTTCCCATCTTCTCTCACTCAGTCCAAACCCCATGCTCGGGATTTAAATTACTCTTCCAGCTCCAGGACACTTTGGGGAGATAGCATCATAGTACAGCATGGGCAAAGGCATCGCTGGGAAATGGAGATTCTTATCAAAGCGTCAGTGCCTCGTCGTCTTTGCACGAGGTTGTGTAAGCGATGGGACACGTGGTGCTGCCTGGGACAGCAAACCCGAAAAGGAGTTAAAACCGAGAGAGGAGCTTGAGTTACAGGGCGAGCACCAAGGCAGTGGGCTCACCATCTTTCTTCCTGTCTCCCGGAAAACCGGCCTTTTCCTCCCTTGAACAGACCTCTCTGGGTCTGTCCCCGCTGTGATTTATTATTTTAATTCTGTAGCTGTCTTAGTGAAGTATGTAAAGCATTTGCGGGTAAAGTCATGTGGAAGACATTATGGGAACTGAAGATGTATTACCTTACGTGGGACCGGCGAGAGCGTCGGCTTGCTGATGAGTCACGTTGTCGATGAGAACACAAATCTGTCCCCGGATTGCCTGGCGGCTGAGGGAGCACTCGGCTCCTCGCTGAGAGCAGGAAGGAGGAGCTCGGGAGCACAGCAGTGATGCTTTGGCTGGGAGTCCATAGAACCAAAGCGTGAAGGGACCTAGTCGAAGGCTCGTCGGCTGTTTATGCTCCAACGTGTCACTGAAGGTGGGGTTCTAATCTTCTCGCCTCTAAAATGGAAATCATGGGTTTTCCTTTGCTTCTACCTGGTTCCTAAGGTGTAGATTTCAGGAGAATGGGAACAGTGTGTAACTGCCCCCCCTCACACACACACATATACACACACACTTAAATCATGCCTGGTGTATCAGACCAGCTCAGTAAATGGAAGTTGCAAGAATCAGCCATGCTTGCCAACTTAGGCCAGCCTTGCTTCTCACCGGGTGAAATGCTCCAAGAAACAAACACTGAGCAGCAATGGGATTGATTGTGCTTGGAAACGTCTACGCCGATTGTGTAGCCTCTGAGTTGTCCTTATCGCAAGTACCGGGATTCGGGACAAAAATCATCCTGATGCATAAAAAGCAAAAGGAACCCTTTTCCTTTGTTGATTTCCGCACAGATTCGGCGGGACACTCTCTCTGATCCTCACCTCTCTCTGTAGCTCCTGCAAAACCACCCCGAGCATCACTGTCATCCGATGCTCCTCTTAGCACCTGGCTGCTTGTTTGTGGAGGACACTGGAGTTTGGGAAACCGGGTTTTAGGAGCCTGGAAACAATGTCCTGTGTCAAACCCAGAGCCTTAGAGTCCCAGTGTGTCCTTTTAAACCCCAGCAGAGGACAGAAAGGGCCTGGCAGTGGCCGAGAAAGAAAAGCCCTCCGGCACCTGTGGTGAAAAGGATGTGGTCAGCACCAGACAAGCCACTGTGATCAACAACAAGCATATCAACCACCCCCGCCATTTATTTCCAGTCTCCTGGCCGCTTCAAAAAAAAAACAAACAACAACAACAAAAATAAATGTGGGTCATTTTTCTCAAATGAATTTTCCCTTATCATCATCTCGGGCTCTTTGGCGCCCACCCTGACGTGGCGAGGTGGCGTTTGTGGGGAAAGCAGACTCCTTCCGTGTGACCTGACTACCCAGCATTTCAGAGGCACCTTCTGGGGATAAAACACCTAGCCAACAGTTTTAAGCCCCTGCACGCACTCGCACCACGTACAAGTGTTTAAATACCAAAACAAGCCCTTGTTTCCACCCTTGAGGAGCTCCAGCGTCAGGTTGAAATTGAGAGGGAGTGGAAGAGGGCCAAGGATTGCCTGTGAGGCTGAAAATCTGCCCTGGCCCGAGTCCAGGCCGTTCCCAGAACCTCCCCTCCTCCCCCTCCACCCCCCGCTGCTCCACAGCCCCTCACACAGCACTGTCTCCAGGTCCCCCCGGAATTCTCCAGGTGGATGGAGGTGGCTGCAGCAGGTCCCCCAGGCCCCCAGGCCCCCATGATTCTCTGCTCATCATCCTCTGAGCAAAGCCCCTCGCTCTGGGGCTCAGCCCTGTGACTGCCCCAGAGTTTTCTCCGGCCACTGGAGCCCCCTGCGCTCATGGGTGGGCCAGGCCAGGGTGCCAGGGGTGTGGTCCTCTTGGGGGCAGGTCCCCAGTGAGGCTGACGGGGTTGGGGGAAAAGTATCCCCAGCTTCATTGGCCCTTGGTTGGGATAACACTGAGACAATGTCCACCATGTGTCCCAGATTTTGTAAGTAGGATTGAGCCTCAATTGCCCACATCAGCTTCATGCCACCCCCTCCGGTGACATCTTTCCCTTTCTGTCTCATTTTCCTACTCCCCTCCCGCTGTTTGCTGGAATTACCTCCTAATTAAACCTGTTAGCACTCTCATCTTTTCCCAGAGATGCTTCTATAGAAACCCAGCATAAGATATTGGCAATATATCCTCATCCACCCATCCATCTATCCATCCACCTATCCATCCATCCATCTATCCATCCATTTATCCATCCATCCATCCATCCATCCATCCATCCATCCATTTATCCATCACCCATCCATCCATCCATCCATCCGCCCACCCACCCATCCACCCACCCACCCATCCATTTATCCATCCATCCATCCATCCATCCATCCATCCATCCATCCATCCATTTATCCATCCATTTATCCATCCATCCATCCATCCATCCATCCATCCATCCATCCATCCATCCATCCATCCATCCATTTATCCATCCATCCATCCATCCATCCATCCATCCATCCATCCATCCACCCACCCATCCACCCACCCACCCACCCATCCATCCATCCATCCATCCATCCATCCATCCATCCATCCATCCATCCATCCATCCATCCATCCATCCATTTATCCATCCGTCCATCCATCCGTCCATCCATCCATCCATCCATCCATCCATCCATCCATCCATCCACCCACCCACCCACCCACCCACCCATCCATCTGTCCATCCAGCCATCCAGCCAGCTAGCTGTCCCTCCGTTCCTCCCTCCCTCCCTCCTCCCCCCTCCCCCCTCCCCCCAGCATTTGGCAAGCCCACACTGTATTCCAGACATTATATGAGACACTGAGGATAGCAAGCAGCAGCCACTGCCATCAGGGAGCGCCTAGTCCAACTGCTGGACAGAAGCAACAGGGACGCTCAGGACACAGGCCTCCCAGCGCCGCCCTCCCTGAGTCTCCAGGTTGCCTGGAAGTTAAAGGTGACTTCCCAGCCCCTGCGATGATCAGAAATTACCTTGGTCACTTGCTTCCTTGTTGCCGGTCTCCCCTTCCAGCACGTCAGACCCAGGGAAAGAGGCACCTGTCCGTCTCGTTCCATCCCCGCATCCTCAGCTCTCAGAACGGGGCAGGAACGCAGTAAATGCTGGGGGAGCACCTCTCGGAGGCCTGGCGGGGTCTGCCAGGAGCCTTTCTGTGGCCCCGGAGGAGCCCCTGTGTTACCGTAAAGCTAAGCTCCTCTCTGAATGCAGTGTCTCCAACACCCCCTGACAGCCTGGCTCAGGCAGGAGGGAGAGGAGTCCCCACCCCACAGGCCACCACGCTGCGGGCAGGGCTTCCTCCCCACTCCCCCCCTCCCGGGAACTAAGGACTTTGCCCAACCGATACCTGAGGTGAGCGCTTTCCTTTAACTGTTAACATAATGGAGGGGGATGTACTTGCTCAGAGTCTATGGATCTAAATGTGAGCCACCCCCAAAATGCCTTCAGAGCAGCACGCAGACTGGTGCTTGACCAGACAGCCGGGCACCATAGCCCCCAGCTGGCCATCTCACCGAGAGTCATACCAAGTGTCACCTGAAAACACTTCCCATCCCTGCGGCTGCCTCGGTCCCTCCCTCGCTCACCTCCATCTTCATCTTGTGCTTCCTCGCTCTCTGCTGTGGGCATGTTTAACCGAACCCTCAGGTCTCTTGGGTAAATTGGAGGGTCTCTTATCATTTACAACTGACGATGTGAGCGTTTTATTTTAGCCTTTGCACCAAAGCTTGAGAAAATACAACCGGATAGCATTCACCTCTAAGCTTCTCCGAGGTCCTGATCGCCCACCACAGCCTCCTAGACGTGTAGTGGGTTTACTACTTGCACCGTCTCCATTTCCTTTAAGCTGGACCCGTGAGGGAAACTGATTTATGGAGCCTAGATCCTGCTGAGTTAGGGGGAGGGAAGCAAAGTGTTGCTAAAGCAAGCGGCAGTAAATTTAAAAATCACTAGTATATATTTTTATACATTCAGGAAAAAAAGTCAACCTTAGTACGTTACTATTGCTATGGGAGCTCATAAATTTAAAAACAACAAGTCTGTATCCTATACACCTGGGACTTCAAAATTACAATCTGTTCATTCCGTGATTCTCCCTTTGCAAAAGGGGAACGGGGGTGGTGGCGTTATGGCTCAAACAGGCTCTCCCATCATAGCTCGAAAATCCAAGCAATGATTCCTCCATGTCTTTTGACTGTTGCTTAAAAAAATTTGGGGGAGGGGAGGAGGGATAAGGAAGTTACTTACCTGAAACGTAGACTCTAAGAATTTTGTGCCATTATTTCCCCCCTCTAACCTTCCTCTTTTGTTCTCTCTCTCTCTCTCTCTCTCTCTCTGGTTTTGGATTTTTTATTTTGCACAAATTTCAAAACAAGTCTAGTAGCATCAGAAACAAAACATGGGAAAAGTCTTCTTTACTTTCTGCGCTGAGCCATAGCTGCCTCCATGCCCTCAAACAGTCCACCCCAGGAGGCCGGGAAGAATGTGATCACCACAGAGCTCGCGAGAGCGGGGACATGGTTTCCCCTCCCATCGCTGTGGGGGTGCTTGCCACCTGGCCCTGTGGCTTCTGGGCGCCCCTTTACGAGGTCAGGACCGCGCAGCCCTGGTGGACGGTGTCCTGCAGAAGCAATGGCACAACTTCGAGACCCCATACGCTTTTACGTCTTCATTTTGTTCTTTGAGAACTACGTTTGCTTTTTTTTTTGGAGAAAGTGCATAAATCAAGGGGAAGGGGAGGATATACTTTAGTTAGATGATGAAGTCAGCCTTTAAAAATAAGTCATACTGGAAGCAGTAGAAACCAGTTTTCACTGCCCTACCACCCAGCCCTCCACAATTAGGTTTCCCGAAGAGAAATGAAGGCATGTTCCCACAAACACTTGTGCATGAATGTTCATAGCAATCCTATTTAAAAGGCTAATATGCAAATCAACCGAATGGCACAACACCTGGTCGCTATGACGCACACTGACCACCGGGGGGCAGATGCTCAACGCAGGAGCTGACGCCTGCTGGTCAGTGCGCTCCCACAGGGGGAGCGCCGCTCAGCCAGAAGAGGGGCTCACGGCTGGCAAGAGCAGTGGCTCGCCTCCGCGGCAGCACTAAGGATGTCTGACCAGGCCTAAGCCACAGTCCACAGTCGGACATCCCCGTAGGGATCCCGGACTGCGAAAGAGTGCAGGCCGGGCTGAAGGACACCCCCCACCCACCCCCGCTGTGCACGAATGTCGTACACGGGGCCTCTAGTTTTATTCATAATAACCCAAACCTGGCAACAACTCAAGGGTCCACAGCTGATAAATGGATAAACAAAATGTGGTATATGCATACCGTGGAATGTTACTGAGCGTGTTGGAATTGTGGGTATATGCAACAGCATGGATACGCCTCAAATAATTATAGCGAGTGAAAGAATCCAGACTCCCCCACAAAAAAACAGAAGACTACATATGTATGATTTCATTTACTTTAAATTGTAGGCACTGCAAACTAATCTGTGATGACAGAAAGCGTAGCCGTTGACTAGGAATGGCCGAGAGAGGAAGAGACCGACAACAAATGGGCATGAGGAGAACGGGTGTGCCCGTTACCTTGTCATGTGTACATAGACACAGGTGTACACATATGACGAAACCCACGAAATGGCCTACTTAACTATGCACAGTTGATTCTATATCAGTTATACCCAGGGGTCCTCAAACTTTTTTTTAAAAAAATATATTTTATTGATTTTTTACAGAGAGGAAGGGAGAGGGATAGAGAGTTAGAAACATCAATGGGAGAGAAACATCCATCAGCTGCCTCCTGCACACCCCCAACCAAGGTACATGCCCTTGGCCGGGAATCGAACCCGGGACCCTTCAGTCCGCAGGCCGACGCTCTATCCACTGAGCCAAACCGGTTAGGGCTCCTCAAACTTTTTAAACGGGGGGCCAGTTCACTGCCCCTCAGACCGTTGGAGGGCCGGACTATAGTTAAAAAAAACAAGCTATGAACAAATTCCTGTGCACACTGCCAAGTCGGCTGCTAAGCAGGACAGGCAGCAGCGGCAAAAACACCCGGCGGGCCGGATAAATGTCCTCGGCGGGCCGCATGTGGCCCGGGGGCCGTAGTTTGAGGACCCCTGGTTATACCTCACTGAAGCGAACCAAACGAGTTTTGTTGGGACTAGAAAAAATGTTTTGCGATGGGGAGAGAATGGTCTTAGAGAGTAAGTAAAATGTGGGGATATTTGGAGGGCAAAGTGTTCATCACGGGAACCCATAGAAAAGCGTATTGAACGGAACCTCATTAACATTTTCTCGAGGGATCAAGATAAAGAAGTGCCATGGGGAGTCTCCAAATGTGTGTGCAAAAAGAGCTTCCGTTTGCTGTATCCTGTCATTTCGGACGCTCCATCCTGCTTCCCCCGCCTCCCTGGCTGCCCCCATGTCATCTGCGGGCTCTGGGGGTTGGAGGTTCCAGCCGGTTCGGCTAGCGAGGGTGTGATTCTGATGGTAACGAGCAACAGGAGCGAGCCCGGGAGAGACGCGAGAACAGGACGGTCCTGGATTTTCATGCGGAGACTGATAATCCAGGCTCCGGTCCCGGCAGGCGAAACCGAGGGGAAAGGAGAATGAAATCGTCCCCGCTGCTCGCGCTGGCTGGTGGAGACGCCCCCGTATCCGGCTGCTGCGCTGCATGGCTCATAAAGGCCCAGTCACGTCCCTCAGGGGCCTTTTTCCGAGCGAGGGGCCGTTTTGTCACGCAGTTATGGCACATCTGCTTGCTGTCCCTGGCAGCACCAAGACCCGCAGGCAAGGCGGACCCGACTGCAGAGGCAACCGCTCCTCTGCGGGGTCTGGGGTCACCTCTCACCTTAAGAGCACCCTCCAAATGCAGATGCAGGCTCGGCGGCCGGTGGGCACTGGGCACCTGCTGTGTGCCAGGCACCGGGCTAGGGCATCTCATTTTACCCCCGCAACGGCCAGGCAGGTATTCTCACCATCTGCAAAAGAATCAGTGGGACACAGAGCCCGGACTCTTCGAGGAACATACATGGCCATTCGGGGTCACACTGCCGCAAGCGACGGGCCGAGGTGCCCAGGACGGGGCCTTGCTCCAGGCCAACCTCCTTTGCCTGTGCACGTGTGTGCTGAGAAGGAACAGTACCTTCCAGAACACGCACACTGCGGGCGTGCTAGGTGACCTGCCGTTTCCCCAGAAGCAGATCCTGAAGCGAGGGTTGCTGCGCGAGAGGTCTGTAGGGATGTGGAACCCAGGGCACTGGGAAGGGCATGCGTGTGTGAGGGAGGCAGGGAGGGGGAGGGGAGCCAGAGAGGGCGGCCTTCGGCGTCAGCCCCATCTTGCCGGGACTCCGGGTGAGTCACACCTCAGAGCTGTCCTGAGCTGGGGCTGTTCTAGTCCCTGACCACCTAGTAGGGCTGCAGGAGAGGGCCAGTTGCTGACTGCAGCCAGGGGTCTGTCTCCCACGAGATGCGCATACCGTGACCACCACATACCGGCAGCGTCTCCACCAGCCAGTGCGAGCATCAGAAAAAGATATTTCATTCTCTTTTCCCCTCTGTTTTATGTGCTGTTCACCTCCTGCTGGGATTGGAGCTGGATTATCAGTCTCCACATGAAAATATAGGACCGTCCTGTTCTCGCGTCTCTCTTGGGGTCGCCCCTGTTGCTCGTTACCTTCCGAGTCACACCCTCGCCAGATGATTGGCGGTGACCCGATGGAGTGACCGATGGACGGGATGGTCATCTTCCCCGTGGCGGCTTCTCTGGGTGGCGTCAGCTCTGCCCTCCCTCCCGAGCACGGGTGGGGCCGGCCGGCCCTGGAGCTGGTGCCTCCGTGGCTGGCTCACTCGGTGCTGCTGTGCTCCCGCCCATTCAGGTACCAGCCCCCGGGGCGCTCAGGTCTGCTCTGTGCCAGGCCACGTGGTACTGAGAACACCAGGTACTCCCGGGGCAGGCTCTAGCCTTGATGCTTTCATTCAGTCCTGTCCACCTTGTCTTCTGTCTTGAGTCCGTTTCTGTCTGTTAAGTGACAAAGAAGATGCCAAGTACTGGGATGCTAAACCACAGCTCTTCATAAGGACTCATCTTGGAAAGAAGGAGTTAACACGGACCTTCTGGGGGTGTGGCTGATGCTAGGAGCCCGGAGGAGACCTGGGGTTCTCTGTGTGGCGCTGTGGAGCGTCATGCAAACATCCCAGGGCTGTTTTCAGTCCGAAGTTTGGTAACTGTTGTTGGATTCGGAATAGGCCACAGTCTGTAAAGTGTCGAATCCTCTCTTGCGTACATAGAGCTAGCTACCTTGGGTTTTAATGCCTTCATGCTATGCGTTCATTGAGAAATACATTTCTCGAACGTCTATGGATTCCCGACAGTGGGGTCTGCTAGGTTTTGGCTAGCCTCGTATTTTTAAAACCAGAAGCACCAGCAGCGAGTAAGTCCTTAAAGCGAGACCAGGCATTCACAGCCCGGCCTCTGAGAGCCAAGAGCCCTGGTGTTCCGTGTAGCACATCTGTCCGTGAGGATCGAGCCTCCGTGGCTGTTTCTGGCCACAGCGTTCAGGACAACGTCACGTGGAGGTGAACCAAAGTGGATGCAGCAGCAGACGGCCCATCACCGTGACAGAACGGGCCGGAGCCCGCAGCTGCCACCACATCAAGGCGCTCGCTTTCAGGGCGCTCCGCGTCCCCCTGGGCCTGGTCATATGGAAGCGATTGGGGCGAAGAGAACCCAGATGTTTCCAAACGTCAGTGAGAACGAGTGGCAAGCCCGAGCCCAGAAACAAGCTGGCCACACCACAAAGGAAGTGCATTTCCCACAACCTGTTTCGGAGGAGGCCGCAGAGGGCTTGTCTTTGAATCGCGTTTGCCGTGCAGTGTCCGGTCATCGCCGCCGTGGTGGCCGGACGGGAGGGCGCTGTTCCCTCTCAGACCCGGTTCCCGGGAGGGAGTGCGCCATTAGGGCTCCGTTCCCGTCGCCCTCTCCGTGGCTGACACACGTTTCCACTCCGGGCTGTTCACTGGGTACGTTTCGAGGAGCTGGGAAGGCATTCACTAACCACCTGGCTAGCCTCGGGCTCGTTACACGGGAGGCAGAAATGGTAATGGCTTTTCCATTTTAGACTGGATTATGGAATTCTGTAATCAAGGTTACTTTTCAAACCCCCAGTTGACTAAAGAGGTAAAATATCCTTGATCGTTCACAGCTGAGAGGAAATGTATCCAACAGAAGACGAAAACGTACATCTCAAATAACAGTTTGTTCCAAGGACATCCCACCTACCAAAGATGCCTTTAAAAACATTTTTTAAAATTTATTTCAGAGAGGAAGGGAGAGGGAGAGAGAGACAGAAACATCAATGATGAGAGAGAAGCATTGATTGGCTGCCTCCTGCACACCCCCTACTGGGGGTCCATAGATGCCTTTTACAGTCTGCTTGATATCTTAGGTCAGTGGTCAGCAAACCGCGGCTCGCGAGCCATAGGCGGCTCTTTGGCCCCTTGAGTGTGGCTCTTCCACAAAAGACCACGTGCGGGCGCGCACGGACAGTGCGATGGAAACTTCGCGGCCCATGCGCAGAAGTCGGTTTTCGGCCTGGGCGAGTCTATTTTGAAGAAGTGGTTCTAACGCCGAGCCACCCTCAAGGGGCCAAAGAGCCGCATGTGGCTCGCGAGCCGCGGTTTGCCAACCACTGTCTTAGGTGGTTATTGCCAATGCTTTCCGCTAACGGAGTCGTTGCAAGTGGGTTTACCATACGTGGAATCTGTCTTTTCTTGTGTGAGCACTCTCCATCCTCGTCCGGGTGACATATGTCCATCTGTGACGGATGGGCTCTCGTTGATGAGGAGAGAAAGGTGTCGGGGTGGCCTGTACGTGCGTCTTGCCTTGGGCAGCACCCACGTTGGACGGAAGATGCAGTTGGTGCGTGTCTAGCAGGGTGAGCCGAGCTGGCCTCGCTCTCATTCCCCTGAGCGGCCCTCACCTGCTTCCTCCAGTTGGCCATCCGCGCTCTCTCTTCTCTGTGGACTTGGTGGTTCCATCAGCACGTTGTGTTCTCTGGCCCATGGCAGAGTAGCTCCTTCCAAACCCCTGCGCGTACAGGCTGCGGGAGCCTGCCTGCCGCCCGCATCAGTTGAACATGAAGATTGGAAGGGGTGGGGTGGGGACTGGCCTCGGAGGAAGATGCCCCCTCACCTCGCCCTGGTCCTGGCTCTGGGTCACAGCCTCGTGGTATCCGTGTGTTTCTGTCTGGTTCGTGTGGGATTGTTCTTGTAAAAGCGGCTGCTCTGTGTTTGGTGTAAAAATATTCGTGAATGCTATACTATTGCCGTGAGCCGTGGCTTTTACTATCACCGAGTCCGTTTGTCTTGGTGAATGCTTTCTGACCTGGGTCCTACCTTGTCTGGTATCAGAATCGCAGACTCTGGGGAGAACTGGAGATTCTAGCTAGTCCTCGATGTACATATGATGACACTGAGGCCCAGGGACGTGGAAGAGGTTGAAATAATTATGCTCATTAAGATAAAAATGCCGCTTGCTTCACTTCTAAGTACGGATATGATAACAGCCTCAGTGTATTTCCATGTGGAAACGGCATCATGCTGAAATTGTGCAAATAAAAACCACAGCGACTTTCCGTATCACGTGCAAGCACCGCATGGGCCACAGGACTGCCGAGCGCCTGGGATGGGCGGGCTCAGGGGAGCTCCGGCCGCACGTGGTTCCGCTCAGGGAAGTGACACTCACACCCACTCGGGGGATGCTGGCCGGGGAACGCCAGTCGGGCGAAGCAGCACGATCCGCCTGCTCGGTGATTGGGAAGTTTGGTTTTAGTAACGAGATTCTGGACCTCCTTTCTGAGCTTCTAGAAGTGTGTTTTTCTTCAATGGGGGTGACACTGGTTAATAAAATGAAACAGGTTTCAGGTGTACAATTCCGTCATCCACCAACGGCATATTGTTTTGTGTTCACCAGCCAAAGTCAAGTCTCCTCCCATCATCATTTATCCCCCGTTTGCCCTCTCCTACCCCCCCCCCCCACCTCCCTTTCCCTCTGGTAATCACCATGCTGTTGTCTGAGTCTATAAGGTTGCTTTTTGTTGGTTTACCTTTTTTTCCCCAAAAATATATTTTATTGATTTTTTTACAGAGAGGAAGGGAGAGGGATAGAGAGTTAGAAACATCGATGAGAGAGAAACATCGATCAGCTGCCTCCTGCACACTCCCTACTGGGGATGTGCCCACAACCAAGGTACATGCCCTTGACCGGAATCGAACCTGGGACCCTCCAGTCCCAAGGCCGATGCTCTATCCACTGAGCCAAACCGGTTAGGGCTACTTTTTTTAAATCTTAATCCCTCATCATTTTTTCACCCAGCCCCCCCCTCCCCCAGCCCCCCACACACCTGCAGTCTGCTCTCCGTCTCTAAGCGTCTGGTTCTATATTGTTTGTTCGTGTGTTTGGCTCATTAGATTTCACATGTGAGTGAGGTCATATGGTACTTGTCTTTCTCTGGCTGGCTTATCTCATTAGCATAATGCTCTCCAGGCCCACCTCTGCCATCACAAAGGCTAAGAGTTCCTCCTTTTTCCGCCAAGTATCTCGAAGTTTCACGAGGGAAGAGGCAGTTGTTTTGCTGCACGGGGCCCAGAGTCCAGTCCCCTGATCTTTCCCTTTTGTCCTTCTTCCCGTAACTCACCGTCTCCGCATCCATCAGCGGCTTCATTTGAACCGTTCGGCGCCCTGAGACCTTCCTATTTTCTCCCAAGTAGCACTTGTGCCGGCGCTTCGAGCATCTCGGGAGGCACATCCGAAGGAGGAAGTAAAATATGGCTCCATTTCGGCCTCACCAGCCCCTTCCAAATGCACTCCTGCCGCTCCCTGCACAACGTGCTACGCGAATGAGAAGAGATGACATTTCGGTCCTGCAGGCTCTCCCCGTTGTCTCCTGCGGGCTCAGAGCAGCAGTGGCCGCGCAGGGAAGCCCTGGCCCCGGGACGCAGTCTTTCCCTTTGAAACGATCCACTGGGAGACTCCGCACAATGCACTGTGTCCCCGAGCTGCTGCTCCGGGTGGGGACACGGAGAGCACCATGGAGGCTTCGGGCAGGGATCTGATCTGCCCCAGAAACTGCCCCAGTTCCCTGTCAGGAGCCCCCTCCCCGCAGCCTTTCTTCTCTCTCCGGGTTGCTCTCCTTTCTATTGTAAGAATTGTGGGAACCTCTGCAACTGGAAATGACCCTGGGGCCCGGCTTTGTTTTCTGAGGTGGGTAAACGCCTGGATATCTCTACCCTCTGGGTGGACCTGGAGTCTCCGCTTTAGGTTACAGCAGACTTATTTGGGACAAATGCAGGAGTTCAAGGAGAAATAAGCGCGAGGGAGTATTGTGTGTATGTTTTTTTCAAAATTAATTATTTTATGTTTTATTGATTTCAGAGAGGAAGGGAGAGAGAGTGAGAGAAACATCAATGATGAGAGAGCATCATTGACCGGCTGCCTCCTGCACGCCCCACACTGGGGATCGAGCCCACAACCCGGGCATGGGACCCGACTGGGAATTGAGCCCTGACCTCCTGGTTCAAAGGTCGACAACACTCAAGCGCTGAGCCGCGCTGGCCGGGCTTGTGTGTATGGTTGTTAAAAGCACCTAAAAATTAAATGCTTGGTCCCCAGCCGGTGCCAGGCATCCCGCTCCCTCCTCACTGGTCCCTGCTTGGTGCATCTGCTCCAGGCAGGCTCCCTATCAGGTTTGTATTGGCATCCAAATCTCTCGCCACCACCCCTTGCTTGATTTTAACCGCTTTAAGTATTTCCGAACCCCTGCACGTCTATCCCTCTTTAAAAACTCTACTACAGCCCGGCCGGTGTGGCTCAGTGGTTGAGCATCAACCTCTGAACCAGGAGGTCACGGTTTGATTCCCGACCAGGGCACATGCCACTTGGTCCCCACTGGGGGAGGGCAGGCGGGAGGCAGCCGATCGACGATGCTCTCTCATCATTGATGTTTCCATCTCTCTCTCCCTCTCCCTTCCTCTCTGAAATCAATAAAAATATATTTTTTAAAAAAGTCAGCTAACCATTAAAAAAAAGAGCTAGACCTCATTACTTCCTGATTGCAGTTGCAGCTTATGTGGTAAGCAATACTTAAGCTGGTGATGCCGAGGGACATGAGCGGCTCAGCTCGCCTTCTTCTCTCACTCATTGAGACGAGCCTGAGTGGGTACAGATGGAATGTTCCAGAAGCGAAAGGGCGTCCCAGGAGCCGTTCTCCCAGGAGTGCGAGGGGTTTATTCTGCAAGGAGCCCTGGGCAGCAGGGGTCTTGCTGCTCCTCTCTGGGGGTCCCTCAGGACCTGGCGGCCAGGCCAGGAAGGGGCGCAGCCCTCCAGCGGTGGTACCACCTTCAGTGCATCCTTCCCGTCTCTACACCTGAAGGGTCCTTCCGCAGTCTCAGCTTCTGCAATTATCTGATCATTTACGTTTTATTCTAATTCTAAGACAGGCCCCTTGAAAAATATTTGAAAACAACGTAAGGGTGTAAAGAAAGGAGGCACCTATGAGTGAGCTCAGGAGTCTTTCTTCCATGCGGAGAGATATTTTACAGAATTGGACTCCCGTGCATAGGCAGTAGTGTTGTATCCTGGTTTCTCCTCTAACATTGTCTCTTAAACACCTGCCCGTGTCATTTAACATAAATGAAAAGATAAATACATATGAAGACTGCAGGTTATTACCTTGTGTAGGTAACACTTTATTTAACCAATACTCTGTTATATATTTAGGAGTTTTGCTTTGACAAGGGATGCTGTAGTGAATATCTTTGCCCATAAATCTTGGTGTACATCTTGGGATATTTTCTTGGTACATAATCCTAGTAGGACAATCATTGGGTCAAAGTGTTGGATATTTTTAAGGCGTTTGACACATAACGACCAAGCAGTATGTGAGCGCCTAATTTCCTGAACCCATACCAGTAGCAAATACTACCTTTGCCAATTTAATAGTTTAACTTCGCTCATTTTACAATTTGTCCAGCTTTTTGCTCATTTGCTTGAAAACTTTTTGTGTCCCTTTTTGTGTTTTTTGCCATCAGAAGTACTTCTGCTAAAATGCTTCTGTCCTTCATTCATCCCTCCCATTAGGGCATTGGGGTTTTTCCTGGTGGTTTTTAAGAACTCTAAAATTCTGTTATTGTGAAGTGTGAACTGAGTTAGCAAAACATTTTAAATTTTAATGAAGCAACAGTAGTCGGTCTCCTTTTCCATGTAGCCCTGTTATCATTTCCACGCCGTATGCGAGGAACAGAGCTGTGCATCCTCAAGGGGCTGCATACATGCTTCCTGCTGAGAGGATGATCCATTATCGAAGCACGCCACTGATGCACAGGCTGGTTAGCAGAGCTAAGATGCGAATTTTTAGTCCACTCAGAGTTACAATAGGAAAGTTTTTTGTTTGTTTTTTTTATAATGAGTCATCCCAGAAAAGGAAGACGGAAGAATAAAAATAAATTATATTCATAACTGTGACCGGACATCACAAAGGACAAATGTTACAAATCAAAATAAAAGGACAACTCGGAATTTTAAAAGATGAAGCAATGCTTCACGCAAAATATAAATCGAATGATCTATAAAACTTATTTTAAATCTTTATTTTCTGACCGTATTTTAAAGAAATAAAACATTCCCAGGATAATAGAATTCCTGCATTCCTTTCTCCCATCTCATTCCCCCTTTCTCCCCAGAGGTGGCTATTATTCTGAATACGATACTTTTCACTCAAGTGCATATTTTCATATTTTTATGGCATAGGCATGAATCTGTAAGGAATATGGTGTCTTGTTTTTCATTTTTAAACTTTTATAAATGGTATCATGCTATACGTTTCTTATTGCAACATTTCTTTTCTCATTTAATGTCAAGTTTGGGGGCACTGATCCATTTCCATAGTATTTCATCATGTAAATTTCACAACTTATTTATCCACTTTCCCACTGGTGTTCATTCTGATATTTTGCTCCTGCAAATGTCACGGTGATGAACAATGTTGATTGTGTCCCCTTGTTCACATATGTGGGTTTCTCTAGGGTAGCAATGGAATTGCTAAGTCATACCTACATGCACCTCCTTTTCTAGAAAGTTCCACATTGTTCTCATGGGTTTACGTACCCGAGTCCCCCATGGACATTTAGATTAATAATGCCAGGGACTATTTTGTGAGTGCTTCCTGTGGACAGGAAATGTTCTAAGGGTTTTTACATGTTTCAGCATATTTAATCTTATATATATTTAATCATATATATATATAAAAGCCTAAGTGACTGTTCGACCATTTGATCATTTGACCGTTTGACCATTCGACCAATAGCTATGACGTGCACTGACCACCAGGGGACAGACGCTCAACGCACAGTCATGGAAACATGGAACAGACTTATGAATCTCAGAGGGAAGGGGGAGGAGGGAGGGCGGGAAGAAATTAACCAAAGATCTTATATGCATACCAGAGGCCTGGTGCACGGATTTGTACACCGGTGGGGTCCCTGGGCCTGGCCTGTGCAGATTAGGCCGAATCCATGCACCAGGCCTCCAACATCACCCCAGGGATCCCAGATTGCTAGAGGGTACAGGCCAGGCCGAGGGACCCCACCATGCACCGGGCCTCTAGTCATTTCATAAATGAGGAAACCAAGACACAGTGAACTTGCAGATCTTGCCTAAGGTCAGACAGTGGGCGACAAGGGCCCATGTGGTTCCCGAGCCCCGTCTCTGAACCCTAGACTATGCTCCCGGCATAGAGAGGTGCCACCCAGGCCACATGTATGATGGCACAAAGACAGCAGCCAGTTGGCCGACAGGAAACCTCTGGAGAAGGAGGCAGCCTTGCTGGAGTGTTGCTGCTCCGCAGATTAGGTAAAGGCGCCAGATGGCGGCTTCTGGTGCTCAATCCACTGAGCAGCGACAGGACCAAGTCCAAACCCAGGCCCAGCGGCGGCAGCAGCAGCAGCGAGCCAGCCACGAGCCCTCTTTCCCGGCTCCCTCCACCGGTGTGAGCACGAGGGCACGCAGCCCCACCTCCAGGCACTTCCATTTCTTCTCCGCTGGGTAGACAGCTGGCAATAGCAAGGTCAAAGGCAGATTTTAGCAAGGTCAAAGGCAGATTTTAGGAGTAGAAACGGTTTCATCTTGTACCTGCACCTTCTAATCGCAGCGCTTTAGTCCCCAGTCTCAGTGCCAAACTTTCAGGATTAATTTGCTGCATCTGGAGGTAACCGGGCACTCCGTCTTCGGACCAGATTCCTTGCCCAAGGGCCCTCATTTCCTAATGAGTAATCGCTGCAACGTTCAGAGAAAACGCCACTGGTCCCATCCTGCGTGAACATTCATCAGACATGACGCAAGCCCAGTCAGGAGAGGTGGCGGTGTCCTTGGCCTGCAAACAAGGGCATGGACTGCACTCTCCCGACCCTATAATTTTCTGGGGTGAGCGCTTCCATCAGGGTTTGGAGCGGCCGATGACGACACTATTCCCGGCCCTCCAGCCCCGGGGATGGGCCAGGCCTGAGTCCGGCTCACGGAGTGGCTGGCTGCAGCCCTGCGTCCACTTGCCTTTTCTCATCCCGGCCCCTTTGTGGAAGGAGAAGGCGGAGGCGGGAGGAAGCCGCCCCAGGGACGCCCCCGCCTGAGCGCACATCACAGACACGCAGCATCGACAGACTAATTACAGCCGCAGGTGGAGCATTTCCGCCCTCGGCGCTTGGTGTGCAAACAGCCAATTATCTCCATCCTGTGCGCTGGGAAGCACGACTCCAGTGGCTCCTCGGTTACGTTCCGGGGAAGTCCAGCTGGCCACCGCCTTCCCTCTTCTGCTTCGATGGATTGATGGATGGATGGAGGTTGGGATTCCCACTCCTCTTCCATCCCCGCCCGGTTAGTTATTGGTTTTGTGGAGCCTTTCTGACCTGCCTGCAGACCAGCGGCCGGGAACGTCAGGGTCACGTTAGCTCACCTGTGTGCAGCCTTATCCCCTCTACACGTGAGGCCGGTCACTAGACGATGGGGGGGAATATAGAGGGGAATTCGACCTTGTTATAAAGGGCTTTTGGGTTGACGGAGTCAGGAAGAGGATGCTAAGGCACTTTGGGGTGACTGGGACTGGGAAAAGAGCCGGAAGGCGGTGCGGGGGTGGAGGAGCGGGTGACCCCCAGCCCCGCGGCCCTGGCCGGGCCCCTGCTCTCTGTCGCGGCGCGTGGAAGAATGAAAACCCCCGACGTGGGGGCTTGCGACTCGGTTGCAGCTGATGTAACATCTACACTTCCAGGTTCATAGGTCGCTCCCTGGCCCTCTCGTTTGTTTCTGCCGGTGACCTCCGTAGGCTGAGGAAGGCAAGGAAAGGCCTCGGTTAATGGTCGCCCGCGTACGGACAGTTTCCTTACGGCAGAGTCAGCTTACCACCGTCTCCTGGATCACGTTGCTCTTAGGTCAGGAGGGAGCAAAGGTGGCCGAGGCCAAATCCAGCCCGAAGCACCTGAGTTTGTAAATAAGGTTTCGTTGGGACACAGCCACCCCCCCGCCTCCCACCCCGCTGTTTGTTTCTGGATGGTGTGGGGCAGCTGCGATCCTGGAGGTGAGGAACTGGACAGACCACTCCGCTTACAATGTTTACCCGTTCACTCTGCAGAAAGTTGGCCTCCCCCACCCCCTTCGAGAAGACGTCCAGGAATGCCAGTGTGGGAGTTCTTGCAAAGCCCTCTGGCCCCGCAGAGCTGTGCGTGAGAGGGCGTGCTTTCTGGAAGAAACGCAGGCGTGTGGACAGGTGCCAGCTGCCTTCTCTCCCGTGGCGGGAGCACGCAGCCCCGCGTCTGTGTGGGGGCAGGTACACGGCTCCTGAGTGAGGCCACCCGCTCTAGAGGGGTTTTGGTCAGCCTGGCCCACGTCCGTGCAACAGACTGTCTTGAACTTCTGCACTCAGAACGGGAGATCTGAAGATGAGGAAGGCAGAAGCAAGCACTTCTAAGAAGTGGGGGAGGCAGACATGCAAGCAAATTTTGCAAACAGAAGTGACCCAAGTGCCCGGCCGGCGTGGCTCAGTGGTTGAGCGTCAACCTATGAACCAGGAGGTCACGGTTCGATTCCCAGTCAGGGCACATGCCCCGGTTGCAGGCTCCATCCCCAATAGGGGGCATGCAGGAGGCAGCTGATCAATGACTCTCTGTCATCATTGATGTTTCTATCTCTCTCTCCCTCTCCCTTCCTCTCTGAAATCAATATAATATATATTTTTATAGAAAGTGACCAAAGTCAAATCTCCCAGTTTGAGTCCCTGTAGACACACAGGAGCAGGGTTGACGGGAACCCAAGGAGTGCACCCCGCTCTGCGTGGGAGACTGGAGAAGGCCTAACACTGAGGTTCTGGGGTGTCCTCGTTCCTTCCATTCCCATGAGAGGCTCTTCAAGTCCATTCACTGAGGCCACGAAGCCTCCCATGGCTGACTTCCCTGAAGCTCAGCAGACACTCAGGAAAACGCATTCTTAGGGGAGGAGGAGAGACTGGGAGTCCTGAACCCATTCTCCAGCAAGGTTTGGGGGAGCCGGTTTGGAAGGCTGGGCTGCTGAAACCCGGACTCGCTCTCTGGCTCTGCTTTCTCAGCTCACTTTCCCGACCTGTGGCCAGTCGGCTGAGCCAATAATGTGTTCAGCCAGCAGCCAGCGACCAGCCAGCGTGCTTGATGACAGCGGTCAGTGTAATCTGTTGCGGGAAACCCACCGAGGAGGAAGGAAATTAGTATCCATCGTTCCCTGCAACTAGCCGGAGCTGCTTGAGCCCGCCTCGGCCCGCGGGGAGCCTCTGGGCCTGCCCGTGGCTCCCGGGGAGGCTGAGAGCTCTGTGCTCGAGTTCCCGTGGCATCTGTGGTCTCTCGTAAGTGCTGGCTGCGCGCTCGGTGTGCTCAGTGGCGCTGTCTCAGAGGACAGGGTCTTCCTGGAGACGGAATGCAGATATTCCAATGATTTCCCATCGCCGCAGGAATTTAACGTGAGGTGTCGTGAAGACGCGAGATGTTGACTGGGAATGGTGGAAGAATTTTGCAAAACTCCAGGAACCGACCTTATCCCTCAGGAATACCATTGAGAATGGAGTGAGTTACACCAAAATCCGGTCAAATGGGGCCCAGCCGGTGTGGCTCAGTGGTTGAATGTTGACCTAGGAACCAGGAGGTCATGGTTCGATTCCCGGTTAGGGCACATGCCCGGGTTGCGGGCTCGATCCCCAGTGTGGGGCGTGCAGGATGCAGCCCCTCGATGATGATCTCTCTCATCGTTGATGTTTCCATCTCTCTCCCTCTTCCTTCATCCCTGAAATCAATAAAAAGATCTGGTCAAATGCAATGGCTTCCAGACACGTCGAGGGAATGCCGTTACACAGACTTGTGCTTTTTTCTATGTAATATTTTTTAAGAAGTTAATCTCTGAATTGTTTTGAAGTCCAGTTTTGCACGAACATCTTGAAACATGTAACTGGTGCATATGTTACATTAGTGAGCATTTCCGTCAGCAGATCAATGCCACTGGCAGGCCCTGAAGGAGTAGGAGGAGGTATGGCCACGGCCACGGCCACGGCTCCCTTCAGCGGCATCTTCCCCGTGTCCCCCGTGTCCCCACAGTGCGAGGAACGGCAGCCATCACTGACGGGGGGGGGGCTTGCAAGTCCTGTCCCTTCAGATAAGCACTGCACATGTACCGTCGTGTATGCTCACAGTGTCCACGTGGGACACAGAGGCACAGACGGGGAGGCTCGTGGCCGCCGGTCGCTCAGGGCTGGGATTGGAATCCCGGTGGCCTGGCTCCAGTGGCCGCGCCCTCTGTCCCCCCTGTGCCTCCTCTGAGGAATCCATCTGAATGGATGAATGAGTGGGATCTGCTGAGGGAGCAGGCCCTGGGGACCCAGAGAGACAGCTCCTGCCATGTTAATGACCAAGTTGGGGGGACAAGGCTCGACACAAAACACGTACCCACAAATGGGGCAGAATGGATGAATGCACGCCCGTCAGGTGGGTCACATGACTGCGGGGAGCTTCCCTCTGGCTTCCAGCCACGCTTTCCCAAAGGAACCCTCTCAGAAGGACCCGCGGCGCTGCACCCCAGTGCAGGTCATGCCTAGTGATACCGGCTGCTCGTTCCTAGTACTGAACACATCACACACATCGCCATGCCCAGGCCTCAGCTCCATGAGGTGGGGACTATTGTTCCCATTTCATAGAAGAGGCGACCGAGGCTCACGCAGGCTAAGCAACTTGCCGGATCCCACAGCCGAGAAGTGGGCAGTCAGGGCCCATGCAGTGGTGGGTGGGCAGACCATAAAGCCCGAGGGTTGCCATGGTGTCAAGTGTCCCCCATGGATACACATCAACACTGTGGTGGGCTCATTTCTTCCTGGCCGGTGAGGGCAGCGGGGGGCCAGAGAGCTCAGGAGGGTGACAGGAACGGGGCGCACTGGAGGTACTTGGACCATCACGAAGGTCACAGGTCAGTTCCTTTCAGACTTCCTGGGCGATGCAGTCAGTGGTCACAGAGATTACTCTCGATCGGCTCGTCCCGAGACCTGGGAGTCCAGCATGTTACCCCTCCCCCTAGGTGCACCTCTGGGACCCGTAGTTGTCTGCACGGTGGCCGAAGGGGGAAGAGGAGGTAGAAACAGGGAACTAGGAGTGCAGTGTCACTGTTACAGGAAACTAGGAGTGCGGTGTGGCTGTTACAGGGAACTAGGAGTGCAGTGTGGCTGTTACAGGACACTAGGAGTGCGGTGTGGCTGTTACAGGAAACTGTGAGTGTAGTGTGGCTGTTACAGGAAACTAGGAGTGCAGTGTGACTGTTACAGGACACTAGGAGTGCAGTGTGGCTGTTACAGGGAACTAGGAGTGCCGTGTGGCTGTTACAGGAAACTAGGAGTGCATTGTGACTATTACAGGAAACTAGGAGTGCAGTGTGACTGTTACAGGACACTAGGAGTGCAGTGTGGCTGTTACAGGACACTAGGAGTGCCGTGTGGCTGTTACAGGAAACTAGGAGTGCAGTGTGGCTGTTACAGGGAACTAGGAGTGCAGTGTGGCTGTTACAGGACACTAGGAGTGCAGTGTGGCTGTTACAGGAAACTAGGAGTGCGGTGTGGCTGTTACAGGACACTAGGAGTGCAGTGTGACTGTTACAGGACACTAGGAGTGCAGTGTGGCTGTTACAGGAAACTAGGAGTGCAGTGTGACTGTTACAGGACACTAGGAGTGCAGTGTGGCTGTTACAGGACACTAGGAGTGCAGTGTGGCTGTTACAGGAAACTAGGAGTGCAGTGTGACTGTTACAGGACACTAGGAGTGCAGTGTGGCTGTTACAGGAAACTAGGAGTGCAGTGTGGCTGTTACAGGAAACTAGGAGTGCAGTGTGACTGTTACAGGAAACTAGGAGTGCAGTGTGACTGTTACAGGAAACTAGGAGTGCAGTGTGGCTGTTACAGGACACTAGGAGTGCGGTGTGGCTGTTACAGGAAACTAGGAGTGCAGTGTGGCTGTTACAGGACACTAGGAGTGCAGTGTGGCTGTTTCAGGAAACTAGGAGTGCAGTGTGGCTGTTACAGGAAACTAGGAGTGCAGTGTGACTGTTACAGGACACTAGGAGTGCAGTGTGGCTGTTACAGGAAACTAGGAGTGCAGTGTGACTGTTACAGGAAACTAGGAGTGCAGTGTGACTGTTACAGGACACTAGGAGTGCAGTGTGGCTGTTACAGGACACTAGGAGTGCAGTGTGGCTGTTACAGGACACTAGGAGTGCAGTGTGGCTGTTACAGGAAACTAGGAGTGCAGTGTGGCTGTTTCAGGAAACTAGGAGTGCAGTGTGGCTGTTACAGGACACTAGGAGTGCGGTGTGGCTGTTACAGGACACTAGGAGTGCAGTGTGGCTGTTACAGGACACTAGGAGTGCAGTGTGGCTGTTACAGGAAACTAGGAGTGCAGTGTGGCTGTTTCAGGAAACTAGGAGTGCCGTGTGGCTGTTACAGGACACTAGGAGTGCCGTGTGGCTGTTACAGGACACTAGGAGTGCCGTGTGGCTGTTACAGGAAACTAGGAGTGCAGTGTGGCTGTTACAGGACACTAGGAGTGCAGTGTGGCTGTTTCAGGAAACTAGGAGTGCAGTGTGGCTGTTACAGGAAACTAGGAGTGCAGTGTGGCTGTTACAGGACACTAGGAGTGCGGTGTGGCTGTTACAGGACACTAGGAGTGCAGTGTGGCTGTTACAGGGAACTAGGAGTGCAGCGTGACTGTTATAGGAAACTAGGAGTGCAGTGTGGCTGTTTCAGGACACTAGGAGTGCAGTGTGGCTGTTACAGGGAACTAGGAGTGTAGTGTAACTGTTACAGGAAACTAGGAGTGCAGCGTGGCTGTTACAGGAAACTGTGAGTGCAGTGTGGCTGTTACAGGGAACTAGGAGTGCAGCGTGACTGTTATAGGAAACTAGGAGTGCAGTGTGGCTGTTACAGGAAACTAGGAGTGCAGCGTGGCTGTTACAGGAAACTGTGAGTGCAGTGTGGCTGTTTCAGGAAACTAGGAGTGCAGTGTGGCTGTTACAGGACACTAGGAGTGCAGTGTGGCTGTTACAGGAAACTAGGAGTGCAGTGTGGCTGTTACAGGGAACTAGGAGTGCAGTGTGGCTGTTACAGGACACTAGGAGTGCAGTGTGGCTGTTACAGGGAACTAGGAGTGCAGTGTGACTGTTACAGGACACTAGGAGTGCAGTGTGGCTGTTACAGGACACTAGGAGTGCAGTGTGGCTGTTACAGGACACTAGGAGCGCAGTGTGGCTGTTACAGGACACTAGGAGTGCCGTGTGGCTGTTACAGGAAACTAGGAGTGTAGTGTGACGTTACAGGAAACTGTGAGTGCAGTGTGACTGTTACAGGAAACTGTGAGTGCAGTGTGGCTGTTACAGGGAACTAGGAGTGCGGTGTGACGTTACAGGACCTGGAAATGGGCAAGTGTAGGACACGCAAACTCCTCGGAGACGAATCCGTTTCACACGTTTTCTGCTTGCAGACGTTGTGCTGTGAGGTTTGTTGTCAAAGGCTTCCCTGTAACGGTTTTGGAAATGATTCATTCCTCAATTAGTGATGTTTTATTGCTGCGTTACCCAGAGCTTTCGAATTCCTTCCTCCTTCCTACGGAAAACGTGCTCAGACTCTGCCACATTGCATTGTGCCACCCCCAACCTTTCCTTCTGTCCTCGAACTCCTGCCCGTTCCTGCGTCTCTGAGATGAGAGGGGCCCACGGTAATCACAGGAAATACACACCAGGAACGAGAACGCGCATCAAACGAATACGCCGGTCTCTGATTCCAGAGCTGCTGCTGCTGACCCAGAGGCCGCGCTGCGCTGTTTAAGAGCCGTGGGGAGTGAGGTAGAGGCTGCACGAGATGGGGGGCCAGACAGAGTGAGGCGGGTCCACTGACCTGGTGAGCGCGTGCGTGTGCTTGTGTGTGCACATGTGTGTGCATGCATCAGGCACATGTCTGCACACACGGACTTGTGTGTACATGTGCACACGTGTATATGCAGGTGTTATGCAGTGAACACGTGTGTGTGTGCAGATGTGTGTGTGTTTCTTTCTGGACAAGGTGGTGGCATCCGTTATCCCGGAGACAAGCACCCAAAGCTGTGTGCTAGAGTGGGCACCGATGTCGCATCGAAGGAGCAGGCGGTGGTATGTCATTCTCTCGAGAGTGGGTCCTCATTGCAAAACGTCCGTGCGTCATGTGCCATTTTTATGAAAATCTGAAGACGGTGGAGAAAAGAATAAGAAAAGAATAAGGAGGCTTTTGCTGGAAAGAAGGGAGCTGTTTGCCAAAGGAGGGAACCTGGCTTAGAAAGTTATTGTTTGGAGTTCTTCTATGTTAAAGAAAGGGCAGGGGGGGGGGGAGGGAGGGAGGGAGGGAGGGAGGGAGAGAGAGAGAGAGAGAGAGAGAGAGAGAGAGAGAGAGAGAGAGAGAGAGAGAGAATGCCCTTGTTACCGAGTTGAGTGACGTTTTTGTTTTTCTTTATTAAAAGGTGATGAAGTCTGGCAGCAGAGCCGGGCGGATAACAGCCCAGTTACACTCTGTGGTTTGGTTTGGTTCGTTCCTGCGAGCTGTGCTCTTTGAACAGTTCGCATCTGGACTGTTGGATTAAAGGTTCTTGCAAGGGAGATATTATGGATTCAGCAAGTGAGGCTGCTTGCTAAAGTAGTTATTTAAAAATATGTATCTTAAAATATATTACATATACATACTATATCCACACACACTAAATACATGTGTGTGTGTTGGTTTGTTTTGTAACCTCAGCTGGGATAGAAAGAGAAGGGTATCGCCTGGCCAGCATGGCTCAGGGGTTGAGCATCAACTTATGAACCAGGAGGTAATGGTTTGATTCCCAGTCAGGGCACATGCCCGGGTTGCGGGCTCGATCCCCGGTGTGGGGCGTTCAGGAGGCAGCTGATCGGTGATTCTCTCTCATCGTTGATGTTTCTATCTCTCCTTTTCCCGTCCTCTCTGAAATCAATAAAAAATATATATATTTTTAAAAAGGGTCTGTGCTGGGAGAGTCGTGGCCACCTGGGGTTTGAAAAAGAGACTCCGGCTTCGGCCTGCCTCCTCCTCCCACCAGCGTGGCCCCCGTTCAGCACCAGCACCTGCTTGTCGTGTGGAAACGCTGCCTTAGTTTGTCGGCTGTGCTTCTGAGCTGCGGCGACAGAGACAGGGTCCTCCGGGGAGAATGTCGGGAAGGGGTGATCTGCCTTCACTTGACATGGCCTGGCTTCTCACCTCAATGAAAACCAAGCCCTTAACTTGGCTTTAATGTGGGGATTTTGTGGTTCACTTTTCTCTTCGTGTGTGTGTGTGTGTGTGTGTGTGTGTGTGTGTGTATGTGTGTGTGTGTGTGTGTCTACAGTTCATTTTTCTTTGGTGGTATCCATTAAGGGGTGGGTATCCACTAAGGGGGGGTTATCCATTAAGGGGGTGGTAGCCAAATTGATTGGCAGAGCCCTCAGGCATTTTGGGTGTATTATTACTATTTGGATGTACTTTAACCTTCCCTACCTGGAAAAAAAGCCATCGTGGTTTAATCAGGGCTATCTTTTTACTCCAGAATTAAACCATGTTTTTTTGTGGTTACCGTGAGGCGAGGCACAGCGAAGTGACTTTTGTATTAGTCAGATCTTTTAAAACGGCCACACAGGCTTGTAAAAACGTATACTTACTTATCCGTGACTGAGTGGCATTGTTGCTGCCCATGTTTAATGAAAGGACAACCTAGAGCCCTAATGCAACGCATCCCAAACCCAGTTCCCTTAAACAGTGGAATCCTTTTTACCGTCCACCTGCAGTGTGTGCAGGGTGTGCTCCGTGAGGTCGGATAGGATCCAGGCCCCGCTTTTAGGAATCCAAGATCTCATGGGAAAGTCTTAAAGGTGCACGGGGAAACGGATGCAAAAGGTAGTCGAGGGATACAGGCCCACTGAGTAGAACCAGAAGGGAATTCCATGGGGTCAGAGGAGCTGGAGGTCACGGTGGATTGGAATGGGGAAGAAATGGGGTTTGACTTAGGTCTTTAAAGAACCAAGAGGATCCGGAGGAGCAAAATGCTCCAGGGCACGCATTCTGATTATTCAGAACTGGGGACCCTCGGCCCAGGGCGCTGTGTTGGGGGGTGAGTGTGACTGGAGGGCGCCTGACACCCAGGCTTAGCTGCTGTGGCCGGTGGGGAGTTCTCTGAGGGGTTGTGAGCACGGAGAGCCTGGCGTTGCTAATGGATTGGGCGGAAGGGGGATGAACGGGGCTGTTGCAATGGTCAAGGCTGCAGTTACTGAGGATCTGGGTCAGGCGGACACGCACAGAAAGCAATGGATTCAAGTCACGGAGGGAGGATTGGCAAGCGCAGCCAAGCAGTTCATGGAGAAGAGCGCTGTGGTCTGGAGCACTCCACAGTCCTCGTCCGACCCCCTGAAGGACGAGAGGCCTTCCTGGCGTGTTTGAAATTCCCTGGTTATTGGTGCACAATCTCTATATATAAAAGGCTAATATGCAAAGTGTCCCCTCGGGAGTTCGACTCGGAGACCTGGAGTTTAATTGCTCTCTATGACGTGTGCTGACCACCAGGGGGCGGCACGGAACATGGTGGGCGACCAGCGGCGGTTGGGCGCTGAGGGAGTGAGGGAAGGAGGAGGCGGGGAGGTGGGGAGGTGGGGAACCTGATCGGCCCTGCTCGCCAGCCAGGCCTAGGGACCCTACCTGTGCACGAATTTTATGCACCGGGCCTCTAGTTTTAAATAATCTGTATGTAACGTTCAGATGCTCATTTCCTTCTGGATTCCCTGGCACAGTTTCATATTCTCTCTCCCCTCCCCTTCTTTCTCGCTCAGAAATATATATGTTTGATTTGATAACTGGCTCAAGAGTTTCCAGCTACATTCTGTTCCTCTTCAGCTCCTGGAGATACTTGGGCGGTAGCCAGTGGGAGAGAAAGTGAGAATATAAAAACAAACCCAAAGATTTTGGCTTGATCGACGGGAAGGGTGAAGCCTCCATTAGTGAGACAGAAAAGGCATGAGAAGGGGGAAGACGGGAGTCCAGTTTGGAAATGCGGAGTTGAACTGCCCTGACATCCGAGAGGTGCCGTCTCGCAGGCGGTTAGACAAATGAGTCTGGCGCGCAGGAAGCAGTCTGGGCTGGGGATATAAATTTGGGCTCATTGGCATAGAGACGGTGTTTAAAACCATGGAACTGAGCAGGGTCACCAAGGTCCCCATCCATCTTAAGAACAAAATAACATAAACGTGGAGAGAACGGTAATATTTTCTGTTTATTGAGTTCTAACAATGAGCTCATGTCATAACTGAACACAGGCATCACAGATAAGCTTCTCTAGAAACTCACGTGTAACGTGGGTGAGTTAACGCTAAATAGGTACAGGTTTCTATGTACAGGCAACCCGGGTACACGTACAGAAGTCATCGGGAACCCCTGGGCCTGGGCATCACTGTTGGGTGAGGTCTCTCCTTCTCGCTCCGCTGTCCACGTTTGGGTTATTTTTCTGTTCTCTTACATGCGCCTTGCTCTGCGATTGGTACGTGAAGGCGCAGGAAGGTTTGTTTGGCTGAGATGTTGGTAAAAAGCGGGCGGCAACCTTACCTACTAGTAACTTGACTCATTGGATGGCAGCGGACGGTGAAAAGCAACCCTTGACGTTGTTAGATGACATCGCTGTACCGTGGCATCCAGTTCATCCGGGAGAGGCAAGTGGGATGCTGACTGTCCTGGAAAGCGTGTCAGGGAGGAGCAGCTGTAGACCTGAGGGATGCAGCCAGGAGGAGGTGGAAGGGAGGAAGAGGGGGAGTTATCGTCAGGTATCTGAAAGGGCACAGACTTGTATGTGGCTCTAGATAGAACTAGGATTCATGGGTAAGGATTGCAAATAGATAAATCTCCATTTAAATAGAACTTCCGCGCACCCACTACCCTGTTGGCATAACATATGTCAGCGGGGTGACCACCAGTCGGGGCACAACCAGAGGGACTTCATGGGCCAGGACCTCTCACAGCTCTGCCAGCTTATGAATTCCATGGGTCTCCGTTGGCATGTCTTAAAAAAAGATGGGATGGTGTGGGGGAGGTAGGAGAGGAGGTAGGGGGGCTAAAGGGTGATGGAGAGAGACTTGGCTTGGAATCATGAAATATTCTCAGTAAAACAGACCAGAGATCATCTGGTCTAATCTCATCCTATCTAATAAAAGGGTAATATGCAAATTAACCATCACTCTGTCACAAAGATGGCAGTGCCCATAGTCACAAGATGGTGACGCCCAGTCCTCTCAGCCCCGCCGGAGTCCCCCAGTCCCGGGGGGGCGGCTGCCAGGCAGTGTGAGCGGCCTGGCGAATGCTTGCTTTGTCGCCACGGCAACGAGGCAAGCGTTCCGTGTCCGGCTGCGGATGGGCCTCTGGGCAGCAGGCGCGGAGCAGCCAGGCCCCGCAGAGAGCTACTGGTGCACGGATTCGTGCGCAGGGCTACTAGTTTTATAGAAAAAAAGACAGGATCCACACAGCAGTTGATCGGGAGGAGGACTTGATTCAAACCTTCTCTTCTTAGTCCCTCTCCAGTGTCTTCCCACGGTTATGTTTATTTCAGATTTGGCAACAACCCCCACAGGAGAAGGGCTTGTCACGTGCCAGGCATTGTGCTGGCCGGGCCCTGTGCATACATTTCCTTCTTTATAATGTCACCTGTCAGCGGTGCCTCTCAGAACCCGTGGTGGGCCATTCCCTTTCTTACTGGGAGGGGTCCTCCATCAGCGGTCCCTGGCAAAGCCCTCTCACCAGCCCCGGGCGCAGGGAAGGCCCGCAGCTACCGCTCAGCTGGGGCAGGACCTGTTTGGGTCCTGTTCCCCCATTTCAGTCAGTCTGTCAGGAGAACATTGGGGTCCTGGGCCATTCTAATGCTCCCCTGGGAGTGAGGACAGCACCCATCCCAGCTTCCTATTTGCACTGCTCCCCGGCGCGGGCTGGTGGGAGAGGCCCCGTCAGTACACAGGCAGACTCTGGACTCCAGCATCACTTAGCGCCCTGGTCCGCGCACTGTAGAGCAAGCATGTCAAACTCAAAGGCTAACATGGGCCAAATAAGTGAGGCATGTGGCCCGCGGGCCGTGGGTTTGACATGCTTGCTGTAGACAGAGAGATGCCACGCTCGTCCCAGCTCTCAGATCTTGGACCTTCCCACATGGAGCTAATATTTGAAGAGATTCTTTCTTTCCCAGGAGTGTCAGACCCCCTGTCAACTCAACCTGAAGACAAGGAAGAGGTTTCCTTTCCCATCACGTGAGGGCAGATGTGGCCACGTGCTGGCAGCATGGTGTGCGATGAAGGCAAGCGCTGGCATTGCCGAGCACCAGCCTTGTTTACCTCCCAGAAGCCCCTGGGGCCCGAGGCTGGGGTTTCGCCCGCAGACCCTGGTCCACGTCCTCACCACTCCGAGCGGACTCTGGCGGCGTGCGACAGCATGTCACCGTGTCACCATCCTCTCTCATCAGCGACACAGTGGCATCCACCACTCGGCACCCCCTCGGACCCGGGGGCCCTTTTCTGTCCTCGCTAACGAGGCCCACAGCGAAGGAAGGGACAGAACAAGGGGGCAGTCGTGTGGGTAAGAGGAGCCGCTGTGGGCCACGGTGGAGAAGTGACGGGGCCATTCACTGGGAGAGACATTTATTTTTAAGTCAGAGCTTCCAGGGAGTGACATCAGAACTGGGTGTCTCCTCGGAGCTGTGTATTCAGAGATCCACACTGTTCTGCACACAAACCCAGAGGCTGAATATAAGCATCATTAGCCGGGCTCACTGAGCGCGGGAAGACACTGCCCGAGGGCACCTGCTTTCCGCGCCTACGTATGCCGTCCGCCCCAGTCCCCTGTGTGTGGAGAAGAGAGAACAGCGCCGGGTAGGATGGGCGGGGAAGGGACCATGGGGACTCACTTCACTGATGGACTGTGGAGCCTTAATTACCATCTCATCGCTCTCTTAAAAATATATATTTTTGTTGATTTAAGAGAGGAAAGGAGAGGAAGAGATAGAAACATCAATGATGAGAGAGAATCATTGAGTGGCTGCCTCCTGCAACACCCCCTTCTGGGGATCGAGCTTGCAACCTGGGCATGTGCCCTTGACCGGAATTGAACCCGGGACCCTTCAGTCCGCAGGCCGATGCTCTATCCACTGAGCCAGACCCGCTAGGGCGGGCAACGTCCCATGCCTCTTGAGCCTCCTCCCGGGGGGCTATGATTACCAGCAGAGCTCCCACCTGTGCTCCCACAGTGAAGGGCTCCCCCACGGGCACATGTGGATCCAGGAAGGGGGTGCGTGAGTGCCAGGTTCTAAGGGACCAGTGAACGCACCAGTGTCTCTGACGCAGGGGGCTTGGAGCACGTGTGTGTGTGTGTGTGTGTGTGTGTGTGTGTGTGTGTGTGTGTGTGTGATGTCGTGGTAAGAGGCGCCTAGTTCATCACTAAGAGCGTCCACGCCATAGGAGAAAGCCTCCCCTTTGGGGGTGAGCGGGCACCTCGGCTGGTGCCGGCTGGCACTCCTGGGCGCAGCTTCCTTCGGAAGGCAGGGACGTGGGTGCCGGTCAGCGCCTCTGGGCATTCCCTGTTCTGTCCCCTCCAGACCTCAGGGGTGTCATGGGCCGGGGTCTGAGGTTTCACGTGGAATCCGGGAGCCTGGTGGCATGAGGCTGTCGCAGATCCGATGGTAAGAAAAGTGACACGTTACACATAGAGCACGTGACTGTCCCCGCGGGTGCTGAGCCATCGTTCCTCTGGGTCCCCACGGGTTCTACCAGAGTCCCCTTTAGAGGTGGGGGAATGAAGTTCCCGGAGGCCAGGAGAGTAGTCCAAGGTCATCAGTTGGGGTGGAAATGCGGGTCTGCATGACCCCAGGGCCCCAGCCTGAACTGCAGCCTCTGCCAGCCCTGGTTCCGCCCGGACTCGGTTCCCCTCAGCCACGTGACCTGGCGTCAGGGCAGCAGGGGAGGTGCAGGAATTACGTTTAAATCCTTAAGGAGACCCTAGCTGGTGTGGCTCAGTGGATGGAGCGTCAGCCTGCAGACTACAGGGTCCCAGGTTCGATTCCGGTCAAGGGCACATGCCTGGGTTGTGGACTCGATCCCCAGTGTGGGGCCTGCAGTAGGCAGCCGGTCAGTGATTCTCTCTCATCATTGATGTTTCTCTCTCTCTCTCCCTCTCCTTTTCTCTCTGAAGTCAATAAAAATATATTTTTTAAAAAGTTATAAATCCTTAAGGAGGAACTTCACAAACTGATTTCACAACGTCTGCCCACACACGTTGCCTCGGGTACCCGCCCTGGAGGGCACCCAGCTGCGTGTTCCCCCGAGGACCAGCATGTGCGGTGGCTGGATCAGAAGGTTGGAAAGGGGAAGGCAGAGCTCAGTTCTGGGACATTCGGTTTGCTAGTTTCATCAGGGTTCATGTGGGAACCCCACATTCTAATGACTCAGGGCAACTGCTTGGGATTGAGTCGGAACATTTCTTTCTCTCTTAGTCTGTCAAGTGTTTTTCGTTTCAGCTCTCAGTAACATATTCGTCACATGTTTATATAAAAATCTGTAAGTCAGATTTCTTCGTCTTCCTTTGTACTTTTCCTTACGTCTTTTCTTCATTCTAATACCTCTTTCTTGACCTGGAGCCCTTCGCGGTAATAATGGCGTTCGGTCAAGGTAACCTTATACCAAGGCGCCTTTTACTTCTCCTGGCTTTAGTTCTGCTTCCACGCCAGAGGTGTTCACCTTCACATCTTTTCTCTTCCCCTTTACCTCTCACCTGGCTGCCTTCCCGCCACGACCCAGTGCCAATCGCCGTGGGCTATCTTTTTACTCACTCTGGCCGATACTCTGCATCTCACCTGCTAAAGGAGGCGCCGAGGGGGTGTCCCACATTCTGCACCTGTGATCTCACACATGCAGACAAGCTGCACGCCTGACGCAGTCACCTGAGCCCTGTTCCTATAGAGCCACAGACAGGGCATGGAGGGCGCTGCCCGTCGCCGGCACCTGGTCAGACGCTGTAGCTTCTGTAACCAGACACTGTAGCTTCGCTGATGCACGTGAACTGACCAGTGTCTGCCAGTCCATGTAGCTGCTGGGATGCCCTTCTGGAATACTGGCTCACAGATTAGCCGGATGGAAATGGTGTAGCACCATGAAAACAGGCAGTAGAGCATCCTTCAACGATTGGACGTTTGGATTTTGTTCCAAAATCACGGATTTGGAGATCATTCGAGCGATTTGGAACTTTTTGTCTGTGTCTTTAACACAGGATATAGAGTGTCCCCAAAACTGTGTACACAGTCTTTGACTAATTATAAAGGCAGTGTTGATTAAAAAACATTCCATTTTCAAAGTTGAGCTGCCAGCTGTTGAAGTGTGCATACGTGTTTTGGGGACCCCCCTGGAGTGCGAGTTCAAGGTGACCGGGCTCTGAGTGTGGCTTTTCCTCTCTGGGTTAAGTGGGATGACAAAAGGTAAGCAGACTCCTTAGTATTTACGTCTGTTTTCCCAAAGGAAACTGAGAAATAAAAATAACACGGACCAAGTATGCACCAACAGATGCATGGGTAAGCCAAATGTGGTTTTCCCCATGAATTGTCCATGGAAAGGAATGAAATTCTGACACAGGCCCCAACATGGGTGAGGCTTGAAGACCTTGTGCTGAGTGACACACGCAGTCACAGAGGGGCGGATACTGCACTGCCACGTCCCTGAGGCACCCAGGGGGGCAAATCCATAGACACGGAGGCCTCGCCGGCGTGATGGGGTGGGGGGCCTGGGGAAGAGACAGGGGGAGTTAGTTTAATGGGCACAGTCTCCGTTGGGGAAGAAGAAAGTGCTGGAAGTGGATAGTGCTGATGGTTGCCCAACAATGTGACTGTACTTAATGCCACTGAAACGCACACCTGAAAAGGGTTCAAGTGGCAGTTTTTATGTTACATATCTACTTTACCATAATTAAAAGTATTTTTAAAAAATGCTGCCTGTGCAGGTAGCCCTAGGGCGAGCTCTGCAGCTCCCTGTGAACCGTGACGTGTGGAGGCTTCTCCGTGGGCACAGGGCCTTCGGGGCGAGGCCGTGGCTGGCCCACGGTGACCCTTCCCCGAGTGACGCTGACGTGTCCCCATCAGGTGATGAATCAGTGAGTGAAGGAAAGAGGTAAAATCCCCTACCGCCCTGCATCTTGGTCAGCGGCCATTCTGTGTTCCAGTTCAACGGGAGCGTTATTTTTTCAGCACCCTCCTCCCAGCTGTTCTTCCTAAAGATGCTGGCATTTACTCGGGCTTGACCCTTCCGAAAGGAGCTGGGGAGGAACCCGTGCACCCTCATTAAAAATAGGAGGCACACGCTTTCTCAAGGGTTAATGCCGGCAAAGTGAAGCAATGCTGGTTCTAATTTCAGTGCACATTTTTTAAGGCTCCTTTGTAACCCGTTCCTGTTTTAGCCCCTCCATGTAGGCTAACACTGCTTCATTGAGCATTTCTTAAAAATCATTGAGAAACTCCAGAAAAAGATTCCTTCCTTTTTTTTTTAAATTGATTTTTTACAGAGAGGAAGGGAGAGGGATAGAGAGGTAGAAACATTGATCAGCTGCCTCCTGCACACCTCCTTCTGGGGATGTGCCCGCAACCAAGGTACATGCCCTTGACCAGAATCGAACCTAGGACCTTTCAGTCTGTAGGCTGATGCTCTATCCACTGAGCCAAACCGGTCAGGGCAGATTCCTTCCTTTTTTGTTTCTTCTTCTCCTCCTCTTCCCCCTCCTCCTCCTCCTCCTCCTCCTCCTCCTTCTTCTTCTTTTTTTAATGAGGGTCATACTTGGAGCAAAAGGAGGAAGAAAAGCATCTGTCAGTTGGATAAATCATTTCCAAGAAAGAGGTTTTAGCAAAGTATAAGATTGAGCAGGCCATTCAAGGGGAAAAGGAGAAAAGAACATCACATGTAGTACCACACAAATGGTTTTCATGTAGAACTTGGAAACACATAATTTCCTTCGTAGCATCTCATTTGATGCTCCCCATGGCTCAGCAATGTAGATATCGTTGTTTTAACAGCCGAAGCAGTGGAACGTCAGCTTTCGTAGGTGGTCTGCTCAAGGTCACGCAGGCGTAGGAAGACGACCCGACTCTAGGAGAGTCACGCTCCTGTCCATAGCACCTGCTGCCCCGACGTGTAAGGCCCAGGCCTGGGGCTGGTGTTGTGTCATGGCGCTGGCTCCCCATTGTCCACCTTCGTGGCTCCATGTCTACGTGAAATGAACCTCTAATTGCGGAAAATAGAGACCCTGTGTGTTTGGAGCCCCTTGAAGTGTTTCGGCCGTGCCACGTCTTTGCCTGTGTCCTTGTGACCACAATCATGCCTTCCATTTCTGAAATGGCCTTTAACGCCTGAATTTGCGCTTTTAAGGTGAACAGGTGGGTGGCTCATACATAGCCAGGACTTGATAATTTGCGGGGCCCGGGGCAAAAGCGGGCCTCCTGCTCAAAATTTACTAAAAAATCGCAAGATGGTGACAGTGCAGTATTAAACCTAGAATGGGGCCTGGACAAGCCGGCGTGCAAACGCCGTGAGCCGCTCTGCAGTCGCCTCTGCTGGTGCACAGGGGGGCTGGGGCGGCCTTCCCTCACCTTCCTTGTGTTTGTTTGTTTCACATTTTTTATTTCCCCAGCTTTGTTGAGGTATAATTGACAAATTGTAAGATACTCAAAATGAGCATCGTGATGGTTTGAAATACTGATACATTGTGAAAGGAGTCCCATCTGGTTAATCATCACATCCATGCCCTCACGTATTTCTTTTTGTGTGTACGTGTGTGCGCGTGTGTGTGCGCGTGTGTGCGCATGTGCGTGCACGTGTGTGCGTGTGTGTGTGTGTGTGTGTGTGTGTAAACATTTAAGTCCTACCCTCTAAGCAAAATTCAATTATACAATAGAGCCGTGGTCGGCAAACTGCGGCTCGCGAGCCACATGCGGCTCTTTGGCCCCTTGAGTGTGGCTCTTCCACAAAATACCACGGCCTGGGCGAGTCTGTTTTGAAGAAGTGGCGTTAGAAGAAGTTTAAGTTTAAAAAATGTGGCTCTCCAAAGAAATTTCAGTCGTTGTACTGTTGATATTTGGCTCTGTTGACTAATGAGTTTGCCGACCACTGCATTAGAGTATTATCATCTCTGGTCACCATGTTAAGGCCTCATTCATCTTATGGCTGCAAGCGTGTCCGCTCCCCCACACCTTTATGGGTTCCATGCCTCTCTCCGTGGCATCGGTGAAGAGTTAAAGGAAAGGTGGTTGGTCGTCCCGAGACCTGAACCCTCTTCTTTAACTCGCAGTTTTCGGTTGGACGTCTGCTTCGTGTCCTCCATGCATGAGAATGTCCTGTTGGGTACAGCGCCTTCTCTCTTCATTGCTCTGCTGGCAACTGTGAGGCTCATGTAGCTTGTAAAGCGCCCCCCCCCACCCCCCGGCCACATGATAAAAAGGAGCAAAAGGCTTCACCCGCACATGACCTGGGACCACAGTTTTGCCAGCAGATCCCAGTAGGGTCTACACTCCTTGCAAACACTGACCGAACAGACACCGGCCCTGGCAGGCTGGGCGGGCACCAGGGAATGTGAGGGGGAGGGGCTGGCGGTGGCTCCTGTCACATCTGGGGCTGAGCAGGACCCCAGAGCCGGGTTCCTGAAGGAACAGCCTCCTGGGAGTGATTCCCCCCATTAGCCTGGGAGACCCTGGCGCCTCCTGGTGGGTCCGTGATTGGGGTCAGATCTGGCCCGGAGATCACATCACTCCGCCGTGGCCCTGTCCTCCTCCATCTGCCTTCTGACGGACCTAGACGGGGGCTGGGCTGTAATGGAGACTTCCAGGAGAGGGAAGCGTTCCAGCTGTAAGAAGATTATTATAATTATCCCCGGGCACCACAGCGGGGCCCCATTTGCATTTCAGACGCTGAGATCAGAGGGCAGATCGCTAAGAGGTTAATTTTGTGAGGGAGCCCTTAACAACAGAGGCAGGAGCCGGGATGCTGTGCGCCCTGGGCTGGGCGTGCAGCTGGAAGATGCAAAGATCCCGGGAAGATGAAAGCTCCTCTAGGACTCTCCAGCGAGCCGCGCGCTCTTTTATTTGCAAAGGACCACTCGCCTCCATCTCAGAGGACTCCCCGGGCTCCCGCTCCCCAGAATCCTTGTGGATTTTAGGGACACGTCACTGCGAGGCAGGGCCAGCTGGTCCCGGCCGCCCCGTTCGGGCAGCTCGACCTCCTCACCGGGGTCCAGGGAAAGGCCGTGTGTTGATCGTCGTACGCATGTCCATCATAAAGCAGCCCTTCGGCATTGCAGGCATCTTCTTGGACGAACTCATTGAAACGCAGCCCAGGGAGGACTAATGCATCCTATTCAGCCCTCAGGAGCAGGGGAGAGAGAGAGCCTCTTTTGCTAAATTGCAGTTGCATTCAATTACGAATAGACATGGATTGGACTCGTGATGCACACGCAGGGAAGATATTTATACCTCCTGGGAGGAAATCTGATGGCTCGCTTTCTTTTCAAATGATCCAGTCGACGATCAGGTCCTGGGGTGGAAACCCACGAGGTGTCCAGCCACACGGGGGTTGAAATGACTTTTGACAGCCCGCAGGTATCCGCTCAGCCGCTCGCTTCCCAAGGCAGCCAGACTCAGTGCGTTTTGAATATATTTTTATTGATGTCAGAGAGGAAGGGAGAGGGAGAGAGGCACAGAAGCATCAATGATGAGAGAGAATCATGGATCGGCTGCCTCCTGCACGCCCCCCACTGGGGATCGAGCCCACAACCCCCGGCACGTGCGCTGCCTGGGAATCGAACCGCAACCTCCTGGTTCATAGGTCGGTGCTCAACCACTGAGCCACGCCAGTCGGGCCAGACTCAGTGCATTTTAAACACAGGACTGCATCCCTCTCGAAAGATTTGATGGTAGTGTGCGCGATGCTTGTCATTTTTTAAAGCAGGAAAACATGTGTGTCCCATTGCTGAGTCCTCTCTGGCTGGTGGGCGGGCAGCGTCCAGGGTTGCTCAGAAGGTCTAACGCGATATGGCTTAGTTTAACATACACCAGAGCTCTCTCTCAGACACGGCTGCCGACATCCACATTATTCTGTCCGTGCCAATAACAGCTAACATCCGCTGCATGCCTACAACACCCCTGGCACTGGGCTAAGAACTTCATACTAACGGTATTACCTAATTTTTACAAAATCATATTGATGGGGAGTCTGTGAATCACCTGGTTTTATAGAAGGAGAGACGGAGGGCAGGGAGGATAACTAACATGTCCCAGAACCGGTCCCTCCATGCCAGTGGTCGGCAAACTCATTAGTCAACAGAGCCAAATATCAACAGTACGACGACTGAGATTTCTTTGGAGAGCCACATTTTTTAAACTTCAACTTCTTCTAACGCCACTTCTTCAAAATAGACTCGCCCAGGCCGTGGTATTTTGTGGAAGAGCCACACTCAAGGGGCCAAAGAGCCGCGTGTGGCTCGCGAGCCGCAGTTTGCCGACCACGGCTCTACGCGATTGCGCTGCGGGTGAACCTCGTTCTTTCTGTGTTCAAACCTCTTACTTGTAACCGCCGATGGAGAATTGTGTCGCTCCCTGGGATAGGAATCAGTTTCAGCTTTCCTGCTCGCGGCACTCCGAGGTCGGCCTCTGCCTTCGGATTGAACTTGGCGGGAACGTGGCTGCGATGGAGGTGTGTTCTCTGCAGGGGTAGACCCAGCACAAAGGGAAGATGGACTGGAGTCGCCATTCCCATCCCCAGCCTGAGTATTCCATCCCTGGGGACTTCTGCGTGGGCCCCAGGCCACCGCTTCCGTCGAACACATCTCACCACACAGTCCTCATTAGTTCTTCCAGCCTGTCAGCAGGCGACAGAATAAAAAGTAGGCAGTTTGATATGAGCGTCTCATCAAAAGCAGTGCCCATTTTCCATTCATTCTACTTCTGGATTTTTTTTTTCTTCCTCAATATTGAGTCCTTGGGAAATGGTGGGTAGGATGAAAACATTGGGGGATATCTGAGGGTGGTTTTCTGTTACCTCTCGTGTTGTCTGTGAGTCTTTCTCTCAAGAATTCCAAGTCCTTTGTGCGTTCTCAATTTGTAAAATACACTCCCATTGTAGCCGGAGACCTAAGCGAGCAAGGAAACGGTGTTTTGAAGTATCTGTAATATTGGCAAATCACTCAGATCCTTGTATTTTTTCATTTTTTTTTTTACAGAAAATTCGGCCACATGGCCGTCTCTTCCGTAATGAAGAATTCCTCTTTAGTTTTGTTGCTTAGATTGGCATTCGCCCCATGAGAAATCACCGAACAGATTTAATTCTGTTTATTCTTTCTTTTGAGGCAGCGTATTTCTTCTCTGCTAGAATTACCCAAAGAATGAAATGAATTCCAACCAGAGATGGAAGGGCGTAAACATTCAGGTCAGAGCTAACACGTCAGTGGCTTTGTCTGGTGGGTAACCCGCATTTTCACATTTCTCTCCTGGACTGAAGATAACTATATATTGCAATTTCAGAATTACAAGCAGTCCACATTACTGACGGCTGTTGTTTCTTGTTACTCGGTTATAACAGCATCTAGTTTCTTTGTCTAGGGCTGTGGTCGGCAAACCGCGGCTCGCGAGCCACATGCGGCTCTTTGGCCCCTTGAGTGTGGCTCTTCCACAAAATGCCACGGCCTGGGCGAGTCCATTTTGAAGAAGTGGCGTTAGAAGAAGTTTAAGTTTAAAAAATGTGGCTCTCCAAAGAAATGTCAATCATTGTACTGTTGATATTTGGCTCTGTTGACTAATGAGTTTGCCGACCACGGGGCTAGGGCATTCTGCTCACGTGCAAGGCAGCTGGCTGGGCACAGATGACCTAAGTCCTGGGCCGGATGCAGCGTGTGGGGCCCTAACTTGGGTCAGGTCGCCAAAGCCAGCCTGGAGCAGTGTCACCAAGCCTGACAGTGGCTCCTTACGGAGGACAGAAAGCGGGGATCCCTAAACAGCACGAGGGATTGAAAATCCAGCAAACTGAGTTCTGGGTCAGGTCTTACCACCTGTGTAAACTTGGCTAAGATACTAAGCTTCTCTTTTCTTTAAAAAATTTTTTAAAAATTTATTTCAGAGAGGAAGGGATAGGGAGAAAGAGATAGAAACATCAATAATGAGAGAGAATCATTGACCGGCTGCCTCCTGCACGCCCCCCACGGGGGGTTGAGCCCAAACCTGGGCATGTGCCCTGACCGGGAATTGAACCATGACCTCCTGGTTCATAGGTTTATTATGCTCAACCACTGAGCCATACTGGCCAGGCCTAAGCTTCTTTGACCTCAGTTTCTCTGAGAATAAAATGGAGATAATGGACCAGGAAATCTCTTAAGTTCCTGCCAAGTTTAAGTTCAAGGATCTCATGTTGTCTGCGTTCACAGGAGGGCAGGCTATAATCGATGCTCTTCCACTCTCTGCATCTGGGGGGGCCAGGGAGGCGGGGAGCAGTCCCATGGAGCCCCCTGAGGACAAGGGCTGAGCCCTGCCAGTCTGTTCCAGGAAATGCCATTTGGCAGCCTTTCTAGGACCTCGATGTGTTTCACTAAAACAGAGTCCAATTCCGATATTCTCTTTGCTTCGGGCGATATCGACAAGCTGTGTGAGCCTTCTTCCGATGGGGAGAGGGAGGGTCCTGGTTCCCAGAATACAGTGCTCTGCTGTCAGCTTTAGGGAGACCTTCCGGTAACCCCCGGTCCTCGTTGTGTGCAGTGAGAACAGTAAGAAAACGGGGCTAAATCGGGCCAAGAAAAAGCCGAGCTGACAAGAGTTCCCATGATGTTTCAAAAGAAAAACAAAGGTGCATAACCAGAGCAGAGAAGGCCCCGGGGCCACTAAAGTCTTCAGTTGACTTTGATGCCAGGGGCACTTGCATTGGTCTTTCGCTGGATGCTCAGGTTGCTCCACATCTGGCTACTGTGAGTAATGCTGCAGTGAGCTCAGGGTGCCCGTGTCAGATGGGAACTAGAACTCAGGGTGCCCGTGTCAGATGGGAGTTAGAACTTAGGGTGCCCGTGTCAGATGGGAACTAGAACTCAGGGTGCCCGTGTCAGATGGGAGTTAGAACTTAGGGTGCCCGTGGCAGATGGGAGCTAGAACTTAGGGTGCCCGAGTCAGATGGGAACTAGAACTTAGGGTGCCTGTGGCAGATGGGAGCTAGAACTTAGGGTGCCCGAGTCAGATGGGAGCTAGAACTTAGGGTGCCTGTGGTGGATGGGAGCTAGAACTTAGGGTGCCCGAGTCAGATGGGAGCTAGAACTTAGGGTGCCTGTGGCAGATGGGAGCTAGAACTTAGGGTGCCCGAGTCAGATGGGAGCTAGAACTTAGGGTGCCTGTGGTGGATGGGAGCTAGAACTTAGGGTGCCCGAGTCAGATGGGAGCTAGAACTTAGGGTGCCTGTGGTGGATGGGAGCTAGAACTTAGGGTGCCTGTGGCAGATGGGAGCTAGAACTTAGGGTGCCTGTGGCAGATGGGAGCTAGAACTTAGGGTGCCTGTGGCAGATGGGAGCTAGAACTTAGGGTGCCTGTGGCAGATGGGAGCTAGAACTTAGGGTGCCCGAGTCAGATGGGAGCTAGAACTTAGGGTGCCCATGTCAGATGAGAGTTAGAACTTAGGGTGCCCTAGTCAGATGGGAGCTAGAACTTAGGGTGCCCGTGGAAGATGGGAACTAGAACTTAGGGTGCCCGAGTCAGATGGGAGCTAGAACTTAGGGTGCCTGTGGTGGATGGGAGCTAGAACTTAGGGTGCCTGTGGCAGATGGGAGCTAGAACTTAGGGTGCCTGTGGCAGATGGGAGCTAGAATTTAGGGTGCCTGTGGCAGATGGGAGCTAGAACTTAGGGTGCCTGTGGCAGATGGGAGCTAGAACTTAGGGTGCCCGAGTCAGATGGGAGCTAGAACTTAGGGTGCCTGTGGCAGATGGGAGCTAGAACTTAGGGTGCCCTAGTCAGATGGGAGCTAGAACTTAGGGTGCCCGTGGAAGATGGGAACTAGAACTTAGGGTGCCGTGGCAGATGGGAGCTAGAACTTAGGGTGCCGTGGCAGATGGGAGCTAGAACTTAGGGTGCCATGGCAGATGGGAGCTAGAACTTAGGGTGCCCGTGTCAGATGGGAACTAGAACTTAGGGTGCCCTAGTCAGATGGGAGCTAGAATTTAGGGTGCCCATGGCAGATGGGAGTTAGAACTTAGGGTGCCTGTGGCGGATGGGAGCTAGAACTTAGGGTGCACATGGCAGATGGGAGCTAGACATATCGGTGTGATCACTTCGTAAGTTACATAGATGGTGAAGAGCCACATCGCTGTCCTTTGAGCCCACACTCTGACAGCCACTGCTAACGGACACCCCGCAGGCAGGTGGGAGTTGCAACAATTGTACGTTTGCGTATAGCTGTAGCACAGCTCCAAATGGGAGAGGCAGAAATTGGACAGGATTAAAAGGATAAATAAACAAATGCATAGTCATCGTGGGGGCTTTAGCACCGCTCTCAAGAATTGATATGGCAGGCAGACAAATAAACCAACAGGGACATAGAGATCTGAGCACCACCATTCATTCACTCACCGGAGTGACAGACACAGGCCACGGAACTCAACATGGCGCAGCGCAGTTCTTTCCCAAGTCCCCCACGTCCACGGGCTTGCTGGCTCAAAATGCAGGTCAAAGGCCTGACTCCATCCAGACTCTGTGTTTTGGACCCAGTTAAGCTAGAGATTAATGACAAAGAAAAAAAAAAAAGAAAATATCTAAACCTTTGGAAAGAAAGAAATGTCAGTGTAAATTAAGTACTATATTGAAATTAAATGATAACGAAAAGCTGCCCTATCAAGTACTAACTAACGAACCATCCTGCAGTGTGGATTCCTGACTGAGGCACTTGAGATGTTAGCTAACTATCCCCAGAGGGTAAATCATTATTAGTCCACACATATAACCCACTATCTATGCCCAAGGACTGTGTTTTAAAGTAAATTGCTGACAGGGTAACAAGAATGGAGATCATTATAGTAAAGCCAGTGTTTTAGGTGAGATGTCCAATTATTAAATAAAAAATAATGCTTAGATGAAGCTATGGTGAAACACACTTATTCTATACTCATCAATCCAAACCGCGCCCCCCCCCCCATCATGTTATATTCATCCATCTAAAAAATAATGCAACTGAACGTGTAATTTCCAGGTGATTTCTCAGCATTCAAACATCACTTATAATCTGTCAAGTTTCCATCTTCTTCCACGTCTCTGGGTATCTCTTTCCCATGTGGGAGTCTTCCCGCGAGCAGAGGGAGGTGGGCGGGATGAGAGCCCGGTCGGCCACACGTTAAGTTCTAACGGTTCAGCCCGAAAGCTTTATCATGATCAGAGACCTCGAGGGCAGCCAGTGATGAATCGGCCTGATGGGAGGTTATCAGTGTTGGCTCCCGGAGCTTAATTAGAAGCCAGTGGAATATTATCATTTGCTCCGCCAGGAAAATCTTCACTGGAGAGGCAGCTGAGTTAAGGAAGAACAGGCTGAACGCAGAGGCTGTGAGCCATGACGGAAAACTGTGTGTCCGCCGCGTCTCAGAAAGAGGGAGGGGTGGGCGGGTCCAGCACTTGGCGGTCTTCTCACCAGGCGATGGTTTCTGTGAAGTGCTATCTGATGGCACTCAGTCATCTATGCTGGGCTTCGCGAAAAGCTAGTGTGGAACCCTGGCCGGTGTGGCTCAGTGGATTGGGCGTCATCCCATGCACCCAAAGGTTGCCGGTTTGATTCCATTCCCGGCCAGAGCACCAAGTGAATAAATTGTCTCTTGAATAAGAGATAGAGAGATATAGGTATACATATGGATACACATATAGATATACATATCTATAGAAAAGTCTAGAGGCCCGATGCACGAAGATTTGTGCAAGAATGGGCCTTCCTTCCCCTGGCTGCCGGCACCGCCTTCGCTCCAGCCCGGAGCCGCCTTTCTGCCTTCCCATGCTGCCCAGAGGCCCGGAGCTGCTGGGGCGATCCGGCCGCTCGGTGCCTGCATATGCAAATTAACCCGCCATCTTTGTTGGGTTAATTTGCATGCTCACTCCTGATTGGCTGGTGGGCGTCGTGAAGGTATGGTCAATTTACATGTTTCTTTTTTATTAGTGTAGAAGAGTAGATAGTGTGGAATGTCAAGTTTCCTTCCTCTCAGTAATGGAGTCATTAATATTTGACTCCGTTTTAGCCTGGAATTTTCAATAATTTAGTCGCTGCCCCTGGGAGAGGCTTGTCCTGCCCATTTTGCCTCTTGTCCTGACCTCCAGGGTTCCGACTCTGAGCGCCCAGGGCAGAGAGGGCAGGAACAAGGCTAGTCTCCCTCTTGCCTGTCCCTTGCCTCCCTGAGCTGCTATACTGGCTCCCACTGTCCTGCCCTGCATCAGGTAGTGAATGTGGCTTAAGAAGTGTGTGTAGGGGGAGAGGGGGCAGGGGCGGAGGGCGAGGAAATGAGCAGGTGCCCTTTAAGAGAAGCAGATTGCCAGATGAGAGTGGCCACTGCCAAGAGAACTTTGCATTTTTGTGCCTGTTTTTATCTCCGTCAGGTATCTTTCCAGCGAGGCCAGCCAGGGCTCAGGTTCCCTTTGCTCGGGGAGAAAGGCGTGTGGAAGCTCCCGACTCGGGGCAGTTCGCAGTGTGCGCCTCGGCGGTGACCCATATTAGAATGTGAGAGAGAACTCAACATGACGGGGTGTGTGTGTGTGTGTGTGTGTGTGTGTGTGTGCGCGCTCACACACATGCGTGCTGGTGGCTGCCTCCCCTGGAGAGGGTCACAACACGTCACATAATCTAGGTTAATTCAACATCATCTGAGTATGACAAAGTTAAATAAATCTGCCCAGACAGACGAAGGGATGCAGCTGAGGCTACACGGTGAGTTTGGAAGTCAGAGCCCCTCCCGCACACCGACTTCCCGCCATGCTCCCTGGGAAGGAAGGGGGAGGCTGGCGTCTGATTTTACTGCTTCGGGCCAGGCCAGCCAAGTCGCTGGAGGCACACAGCTGACCCGCAGCAAACAGGTACCTGCTGATGTAGTAAATACAGGTGTCCTCAAACTACGGCCCGCGGGCCACATGCGGGTGTTTTTGCTGTTTTGTTTTTTTTTACTTCAAAATAAGATATGTGCAGTGTGCATAGGAATTTGTTCATAGTTTTTTTTAAACTATTGTCCGGCCCTCCAACGGTCTGAGGGACAGTGAACTGGCCCCCCGTTTAAAGAGTTTGAGGACCCCTGGGTAAAATCTCAGCGACTGAGAAGCTTGCACTCACAGGTGTTCTGGTTCTCCACTGACAAGCCAGGGCAGGGGCCAGGCAGGCGGGGCACGGCTCCGGAAATCACCTGGTTCCCGGAAACAGCTTCTCCGTCACGTGGCTTTCAGGTGACCTACCTGCAGGCCTGGGCCCGGGGGCGGAGGACGGGGAAGCAGCTTGCTCGGTTGGGTTCTGCCTGTGGTTTTCTGGCTGGTAGGATAACGGGGCCAGGTGAGTGGCGTGGAAGGCGTGCGGGGGTCCCTTCCCTCAGGGGGATGCTCCCTCCTCCGATTTGGGGGAGCCTCTGCGGGTGGGAGCATTGCTTTCCTCCCTGCTCCCCGACTCTCCAGCACATACTGTTTCGGGCTGGGTAGCTGCCTGTCATCCACTGGAATGTAGACTCTCGCTAAGGACATGGGGGGCTTTTAGACTCGTGCCTTAGGCTCCCAGGCATCCCTCCCAGACCTGGGAGCTCAGGATGAAGTTGCTGACTTACCTCCGGAGCCGATGCCGCCAGGGCACCGACCTCACCCTGAGAGTGTGACTGGCTGAGTCCTGGGAGTGACGGTTGTCCCTTTAGAAAGTGTTTAATCTGAAGAAATATGCCTGGCCAGCGTGGCTCAGTGGTTGAGCATCGACCGATGAACCAGGAGGTCACGGTTCGATTCCCGGTCAGGGCACATGCCTGGGTTGTGGGCTCGATCCCCAGTGTGAGGTGTGCAGGAGGCAGCCTATCCATGATGCTCTCTCTCATCAGTGATGTGTCTATCTCTCTCTCCCTCTCCCTTCCTCTCTGAAATCAATGAAAATATATATATATATAAAAAAATAGTATTGCTCATTTGGCCCACATCCTGGTTCCTAAAGGAGACTCATTTGCAGTAAGTTTAGCTCACATTTGAGGACTGAGTTCTTCAGACACATTCCGGGTTTTCCGAGTTAGAAGAAAGGTGTGACTCTGGGAAGTACAACCTGTCGCACTGTCTGGCCCGCACACCGGGTTGAAAACGGGGTTTGCGGTGATAACACCTGGCGGGCTACCTGTTAACATGCTCAGTGCCCGGAGCAAATTGGCAGGCGCTGTGTCTCCTCTCGCCAGTAACGTGTCAGAGACCGACTCCGAGTTCCTCCCAAACTCTCAGGAGAACATCCAAGACGGGGGGTAGGGTTGGGGTGTGTGTGCGTAGTCCTCGGCCTTCACCAGGGCCAGGCTGGCCCCGGGCCAACGCGGGGGTCACTCAGAATTCGAGGGGGAACCCTGCAGAGCTGGGAAGAGGCCTCCGGAGGGAGGGCGAGAGGCTGCGTACGAATGTGGTGAATTCATTGACTTGTGTCTTCCGTGAAGGTCAGGGGGAGGGTCAAGGTGAAGCTCCTTCCCCTCCCCAACTCTGCTCCTTGCTCTCTGGAGCTCAAAGGCTGCCTCCTTTCCCTGGCAACCAGAGGACAGTGTACATGGAACCAGGACTCCGTGATGTCACAGAGACAGAAAGGCGGGCGGGGGTAGGGACTGGGCACTGCTAATAACCAGAGACAAAGCATCTTCGGTGCTTTATCTCAGCATCCTGGCGATCCTTGGGCTCCGCACCCTTCTCCCCATTTCGCAGATAAAGCAAGACCTTAGAGAACTCGAGTCACTTACACAAGGTCGTCGAATGTCATGTGTGGCCGAGGGGACCCTAAAACCAGACCGCCTGGCTCGCTCTCTCTCTCGGCTTTGCCACTGAGTAGTCACCTCCAGGGAAGCTTGAAGCTGCCCTGTGCCTCAGTGCCTCCCCCCGAAGACTGAGGGCAGTTAACGCACTTCGCAGCGTTGTGACAAGGCTAAACCAGCTGGTAGACGGACAGCCCTGCGCACGGGCCTGGTGCGGTGGGGTCCGGACTGCCCAGGGGTCTGTGGTCACGGGGGTTGGTCTCAGCTGCGCTGAGAGATTTCCTCTTACAGTCGGTTTGATTCCTCTTACAGTCGGTTTGATACGTGGGCTCTTTGTTACCTGTTGTTCTGTGACTTTTTGGAGCAAATTTCCAATGTCTCTCACATCTGAAAAGGGCTGATAGTCCTGCCGTGGCCGACAAAGGGATCACGGAGGTGTTGTTTGTTTATTTATTTTTTCTCTGCAGAGCACTTTTTAAGTGGAGGCTAATTGCTGTCCTGGGCTGGTCTTCAGAATTCCTGTCAAAATTAAACTCTGTAACGTGAGGTATACGCAATTGCAGTTTTGCTAAGAGTAGCCACAACGTTGGAGGCGTACAGCCGTCCACAAGCGTCCTGTCGCCTCACCCACACGCAGGCGCAGGCCTGTCGAGCCTTCTGCTAAATCTGGCTGCTCACTGTCTGCAGAACCAGCCCGTCTCCGTCGCACCCACGCTGTGCTTTTCTGGTGTGCTGGCAACTGCTGCCGGCTGCACTCACACCAGCTGGGCGTCAGGGGGTCCTCTGAGCATCTGGCCAGCACAGACACCACCTGGGGCAGCAGACCCTTCAGACCACAGACTCCGGGCCCCGCCAGATCCCACGGTGCTCCTTTCTGATAGAGTCATTTTGTCTATTGTTTTATAACTCCTTAATACCAGAGCTCTTTATGTTATGATTTCTACCAACTAGAGATTCCGAGTTCCATGAAAAACCAGATAAAACATTCCTACTTCCTGCCCTGGCCGGTGTGGCTTTGGTTGGTTGGGCGTCATCCTTTGCACCGAAAGCTTGCTGGTCCCACCTGGGCTGCAGGCTCCGTCCCCGGGAGCGGGCGTGCAGGAGGCAGGTGATCAAGGTGTTGCTCTCACATCGACGTTTCTCCCTCTCCCTCTCCCTTCCGCTCTCTTTAAAAATCAATTAAAAACCCACATATTTTCTTGCATCTTTTCAAGATCAAGGTGGAGTGAGGAGAAGAAGCAACAATTATTCCGGAAAACCATGACTAGTTTACGTTAGACTGCAAGCTCGATGAGGATCAAAGCTGGGCTGGTCTTATTCCTGGAACTCCATGCAAATTTGGTGGAAGGAAGCAGAAAGGAAGGAAGAGAGGGAGGGAAGGAGGGAGGAAGGGAGGAAGGAAGGATGGAAGGAAGGATGGATCAGTTATGATTATGGACATTATCTGGGTTGGAAGGAAATGCCTCTAGGTCAGGAAAGAGAAGTGAAATGTCAGCGGAACTAAAGGACCCAGGACGTCAGCCGGTACCAAGTCCTTCCTTGCCATTGGGGGAGTCTCCCAGAAAACATATCGATATTGGTTAGAAAAGCACCTTACAGCAAACTATTTTTAAACCACACATCCTTTTTCCTAATTTGTCTTTTAAAAGTTACATCTAGAATTTCATGTGTCAGGTTTCCTCAGGCTTATACCTCCTTAACACGTGGATTTCATGTCCACTTGGCTGTCTAGGATGTGAATTAAACTCCTAATTTGTATAAAATGCCACGATTTTCGGTAGTGCCGGCCACCCTGTAGATACCACATGTCAAGTTAAGATACTGGCTCTCCCCCAAAATGGCATTTACATTCTTTAAAAGTGCTTCCTTTCCCCCACGCAGGTCTAACTAAATATTAGAGGTATTTGACCTTTCCTTGAAAAAGAAATGTTTGATGTCCTGACTCTTCTCACAAAAGACCTCTGTTCTCAAATGCGTTCTATGGAGAGGATTCCTCAGTTCTTTAAAGAGAGAAAACCCTCTCTCAAGTCCCCAGACGGAAGATCAAGGGCCTCGCAGGCCCGCTCATCTGAAGCGAGATTGTGGTCCCTGGAAGAAAGCTCGATGCTGACGATGCTCTCCCCCCCCCCCCCCCCCCAACAGACCAATGGACGTGGAGCTGGGACGTGGGGGTTTTAGTCTTGGCTTTGCCGCGGGGCGGCTGTCTTGCCTTGGGACGGGGTGAGCATCAGTCTCTTCTCCCCTAAGGCTCTCAGAGTTCCCAAGGCCACCCCAGCCACACTGTAGGGTCTGATGCCACATGGCTCCTCGTGGGCCCATCCCAGGGGTACGAGGCGTTTTTCAAAGGGTCTCCTAAGTGGGGTGATGTCCCAGTGCAGGGGCTCCCCGAGGGAAGGAGCCTGGTCCTGCCCCGGGTCATTTTCTTATCCCCCTCGGGGCCACTGAACACGTACCAGTTCCCAAGCTTTCAGGGTATCCAATCTTCTCTGCCCACTTAGCAGGTGTGGGCAGGGTCAGGGGGGCAGGGCCGGGGAGCAGGGCAGGGGGGGGCGAGGGGGCAGGGCCAGGGACCAAGGTGGGGGGCGGGGGGACAGGACCAGGGGGCAGGGCCTGGGGGGGTGGCGTGGAGGGGATGGGGAGGGGTGCAGGGCCAGGAGGGTAGGGTTTGGCTGTGGGATAGAGGAGGCTCTGGGCCCAGTTTTGTCCAGTAGCTGAGTCCCACCCATGCTCACTCCCCCTCCTCTGGGCATAGCCCTTCATTCTAGAACTTCTTAACTCCTTTCCGCCTTCCTCTCTGCACACTCTCCTCCTTCCTGCTCTCTGCTCTTCTCTTCTCCCTCCTTTAACACTGGCACTGTGTCAGGGCTGTCCCCATCCCAGAACGAGGCTAGGAAACCGGGCTACAAAAGGCAATAGGAACCTACAAAGGAAAGTGTACGATTTAAATACCTTAAATGGGCGCATCCCTAACTTTCTACTGAAAGACAAACTGCATAATGACTTACCTTTGCAAAATTAGCCAATAAAACATAGTGTTTTACAGGGAAAAAGCTATGCCCAGGCTTCCACACGCTTCACAGCTCCAAACAGGGCAGAGGGAAGTCTTCTCATTAGCAGACTTGGGGTCCATGTTTGGGGACAACTGAGGGCTTGAAGATGCAGAGGGCCGAAGACAAGGCCTGTGTACAACTCGCATCACATACTACACTGCCCCTCCTTCGGTCACGCTTTCTTTTCTGAACAGCCCAGATCTTGAAAACAATTACCAAACATACATGTAAAATGTGTGGACTTGGCGGCACCTCACGTTGCTTGTTAACCATCTCTGCGTTGTACTTTTGGAATACACACGACTTAGTTTTGTCTCGGTGTCTTTGAATGACTAAGGATTTCCCAATGTTTGGTATTTTCCCTAGGGAAATTCGTAGGTAACTTAGGTCTGATCCTTTTAGAGTTTAAAAAAATTCTATTTGCTCACCGCTAAAGGTTCTTCCTTGCATACGAATACATGCATGTTTATGTAAAATGTATCACTATACCTTTAGCGTCTTGGGTTTCTTTTCTTTTTAATTAGCACTTGGAATAGTATTTCCTTATAAAGGAACTAAGGAAATAGTCTCTCTGGGGCTCCCTGCCGACACAGTGGGGTCTAATTTCTATGTCCCCCAAGCCAGCCCTTGTCACACGCCACTCACTGTGCCTGGAGCTAGGAAGGCGGACATAACTGCAGACCACAGCCAAGGAATGTCGTTCATTTAGCCCAAAGCTCCTCCCTCTACTTGGCCATCTTAAATTCTTCCCATAACCTCATAAGCTAATAAGTTCCCAAATCTTCCAGGAAACAATTCTTAATTCCCTCATCATTTATGCAGTTTTTAATTTGCGCAATAAACGGAGTCTGTCACTTAATCTATGTCACGCTCTTGTCTTTATACGCGAGTTGATTGGTTTTTTCCAAGTCAGTAGTGTGGCCGAGGGCACATGCCGTTGTTCCACTTTTTGGGGTCCTCTGAGGACCGAGCGTTACAGACGAGGGGAGGGGTCTGTGGGATCATCTGAACCAGTGTTTCCCAAAAATATGGCTCACGGTAAAGCCCTGATTTCCGAGGAAATCCTCAACAGAGAGAACGGATAAAGGTAGAACGTCTCTGGTTGAAGGGGGATCGCATTTCCTGTGCCACCCAGAGCTCACGGCCTCTCATTTCCTCCAGACGAGGGAACTCAGACCTGGAGGGAAAATCAGTCGCCCAGCATTTGGGGGGCGAGAGTGGGGGATCGCTTTTTGTTGTCTTGCGGCAACGACATCTCTAGAGGCACCTGTGTGGGGATTGCAGGTAGTTAAGTGGCAATGACTGAGGGGGAGGGGTTCAAGGGCCCAGCACAAGGACACCACGCTCTATCCCAGGGGCTTGCAGGTTGGCTTCTCTGGAGACGGACACTGAGGTAGAGTTGGCCACTGAGGTGGAGTTGGCCACGCAGAATGTTTATTATTAACACCCATAGGAATGGTGTCAAGACACAGGGTTGCACAGAGGACAATGCCAAAATGCCTCAGGGGCCCCACAAAGCCTCGGCCAACCCACCGGGGCACTCTGGAACATAAAGGGCCCGTTGTGGTGCCTTTCTTGGACTTAATGGCTTTCCTGGGCCCTTGAACCCCCACCACCATCCGCCTTTGGATGCGGGCCGCCCTGGGAAGGCCATGCTCTTGGGAGAAGTGGCTTTTTGCAGCGGAGGCAAATCCTAAAAGAGCTGACAGCTGGAGGCTGGCTGTCCACAGCTGGGACAACAGGACCTCCCTGGAAGCACGATCTAGAAGGCACATCTGTCTCCTTGTCTCCACTGCGGAGGCCGCTGGGAGTTGTGGTGAGCACAGGGCAGTGGAGAGGAGGATGCTGGAGGCAGTTTCCCAGACGTCTGCTAGGCCACCCAAGACTGCCCCTGAGGGATTCCCAACCCTCATGCTGAGTGTGATGCTTGCTGAGCAAATGTTTTGACAAAGAGGTCACCCCTCAGATCGCTGCCCCTTTGTGTTTTAAGATGGAATCCCGTGGCTGTTTTTCATTTTCATCCCTGTTTCACCACCTTTAATGGCATTTTCATCTGGGAGGGCTTACTTTGGTACAGTGGCTAAGGCAGCGGTTTATGTGTGGAAGGATTTGGATTCTAGAGCTCATTCTGGAAGTCATTAGCTGTGTGACCTAGGGCAGGTCATTTACCTTTTCTGAGCTGTGATTCCTCAGTTATTCATGGGGGACTTGATACTAAATAAAACACTTTGAAACAAAAACAGTATTTGAAATGCCCCTTAGATAGTGATAAACTCCAGAGTTGTCTTGGGCCCTCTTACTCTAGCACTCATCTAACCATCCTTCACTCATATATTCACTCATCCATCCACCCATCCAACTCATCACCCATCCATCCATCCATCCATCCATCCATCCATCCATCCATCCATTCATCCACTCATCCATCCATCCATCCATCCATCCATCCATCCATCCATCCATCCATCCATCATCCACTCCATCCATCCAACCATCCAACTCATCACCCCTATATCCATCCACCCATCCATCCATCCACCCCTCCATCCATCCCTCCATCCATCCATCCACTCATCCATCCGTCCATCCATCCATCATCCACTCAACCCATCCAACCATCCAACCATCCATCTACTCTGTCCAACCTTCCATCCACTCCGTCCGTCCATCCATCCATCCATCCATCCATCCATCCATCCATCTATCCATCATTCACTCCATCTATCCATCCATACATACATCCACCCATCCATCCATACATACATCCACCCATCCATCCATCCATCATTCACTCCATCCAACCATCTATCTACTCCATCCATCCATCCATCCATCCATCCATCATCCATCATTCACTCCATCCATCCATCCATCCATCCATCCATCCATCCATCATCCATCATTCCATCCATCCATCCATCCATCCATCCATCCATCCGTTCATTCAATTATTAGTATGAGTGATTCCTAACTTTTCATTTATAATTGCTCCAAACTTCTTAAGCCAAATCAACGGGAGATTTTGTTTTCTGCTGATTTTGGTGGTCCTCCAGGAGAGGTGGTAAAGCTCTGCTCCTAATTCACACAGCCCAGCTCTGTTCAGGACACCTCTTTGCCACCACTGATGGCAAACGTGAGACCTCTCTGAGCCCCAAACACATCCGCTTATCAGAAACCACCCCCACAATATTGCACATCTCCCGGGCTCACGCACTCCCGTGCTTCCTTCGCTTTTTGTCCTGTTAACGCTAGGTCAGTTCTTTGCTATTTTTTTTCTCTTCATTATCCACTAAGTCCTAACTTTCTAGACCAAGTCTCAGAAGTTATAACTTATTTAAGTTTTTTAAGTGTATTATGCACACAAAAATAGTATATGGAACATTGAAAGATGCTCAGTTTAAAGCCCACTAATAGAGCAAATGTCTATGTACCAACCACACAGGTTAAGAAATACGCTTATGGTACATTTAGCTATTTAATCAGTGCATGTTTATTGAGTGCCTACTTTGTGTCCAGAATTCGAGAATGTATAGCACCGGCTGAGAGATCATCTAGTTTATGTGAAACAGCTCACCGCCATGTAACGGAGGAGAGAGAGACTGGCTGCTGCTGATCAGTGCGCAGAGGTTCTTGCCGTGAGAAATGCTGGCCAACGCGCCTGGGGCCACCCCTGCACCTGGTCCATGTCCCTGCGCCGTGAGAATTAGCATGGCTTCCGAGAGGGTGAGACTGCGGACTGAGTTTTCAGGGATGGTTTGTCTGGGGAAGAGGAGCATTCTGGGAGTTGCTCTGAGAGTTATTAGCTGTGAGAACACGCGGCATGTTTGGAAAGTGGCAAGTCATTCCTTCTTCTAACTCTCATTTAGTTCCTACGATTCTCTCTCCTGTTCATCCCCCGCCCCCCATGTTAGTTGTATTCTGTCCCTCCACCCTCCACAAATGCTGGGTTCTCACTGGTGTTCCCTGAGGGTCTCTTCTCAGTTCCTTCCATTTTTCATTCATCCAGCCGCTCCCTCAACACCGATGACGACATGGGTCTTCACGAACTTCATCAGAAGTTTGCATCCGACGCACCGGTGGGGCTGGGGAAACGGCAGGGTCTTTGGGGGAGGGTCCGAGCCCCGTGTTACCAGGTATTTCTGATGGGGAAGACTGGGACGATCGTTGGAGAAACACGTGTAGAGAGGGAGTGCAGGAGGGAACATTCAGGAATGCGTCCCAGATGATCTTGTTCTGCCCACCTTCATAGCTGCCCCTTCCAGCATGCCTGGTAGTTCTTCCTCCTTCTATGCCTGCCCCCGCCCCCCCCCGCCCCCCCGCAGAGCCCCGTGTGTGCCGTGTCCCTGCTCCATGCCACTCCGTCCCTCGGGCATAATCTGCGCCTTGCTCTGTCTGTGAGTGTCCCGGGCTGCAGTGCCACAGACAGTGGCGTGTGGCATGCGGAGAGAGATGACGGCCACACGAAAGCCCCTGCCTTCCCTCTCTGCCTTCTTCTTTTGGGGGGCGCCTTTCCTGAGGCAAGAAAAAGCAGCAGGACCCCCCATAGCTGGGGAAGGCATGATCGAGGATGGGGTCAGAGGCACTGGGCTGCCCGCCGACTTGCACTTCCACCGCCGAGAGCATCTGAGTCGTTTCAAGACATGTGAGCTGCGAGACGAGACGTTTTCACTGAAATACACGCGTGTAGATGTTGGTCTCGTGGGGACGTTTGCCTGCATGCGTGTCTACACGTGCTTACTGACAGGGACGCACACGAATCCGGGCCCCGGGGTGCCGTCGGCTTTGTCTGCCCTGGAAGTGGGTGTGGATGGGAAAGGAAAGATCTGAAACATGCATGTTGGAAGTGTGAGCTGCCGTTCCTGTGCCCAGGGAATTCCTGAGCGTCTGTGGCTAATGGGAGTTTTAGCGAGTGTTTCTGTCTCCGCTGGGCTGTCCTCTCCCTCCCTCTCCCTGGCTCTCCCCCTCCCTCCTGCCCGCCTCTGCTCTCCCCTCCCTCTCTCGGAGATAGCAGGCAGGAGAGGGAACTGGCAAGCAGCCTCCCGACCGGACTGGCAGCATCCAGGCGCGCGTCCCCTCCATCCATGCGCCGCTCTTGGAGGGAAAGGCGATGCTGGGGCTGGGGCTGAGCTGGACGGGGCAGGTGGCCGGTGCCTCCGGGGGGCCAGGGTCCTGGCTGAGCCGCAGGCTGGAGTGGCAGGAATGTTGCAGAGGGCTCTGCTCTGAGTATTCCCAGACCCCCATGGATTTCGGGATTTCCCAGCCTCTTCTCCTTCCCCTCGGCACTTCCCTGCTTCCTCCTGAGATGGCCCAGACCCGGGAGACGCCGGAGAGGAGCTGTGCGCTGGCGGACAGGGCGGATGGGAGCCTGCTCTTGCCGATGGATGTAGCCAGGATGTCTCGATGATGGACTGGGAAGTGGTGTAAGTAGTGGTTGTACGTGCTCCTGTCGTTGGATGGTCTGTCCTCGTGGCTTTTTTCCTTTCTGCTGTAACTTTTCCAGCGAATTTCTTTTTGAGAAAGATGAAAAGAAAAGGTGGTAGAAAGTACTCGAAAGAAGTTAGGAGGGGCCAGATTTTACGAGCTTCCTTCTCGTTCGACTGGCTTGCAGGGAACTCCCAGGTAGGATCTGCCGGCACCCCCCAGGATCTGACTGCAGCAGGAAGTAAACGAACCAGGTTTTGAACCGACAGTCGTTGCTGTAATCTGACTTTTCCCCGAATTGCTGAAACACTCGACCTCATTTTAGAATCAGAGACGGCCTTCAGACGTGCTCCTTGGACGGGGTCGTAAATGAAGTTAGCCTGTGGCGTTCAGGGGAGGTTCTTTCTGCTGACGTAGAGGAGACCTTTTGAAAACCATTTTTTTTCATGTTAAATGTCGATTATGTCTCTCTCCCCTGTCAGCTCTTGAGACGGGACACTTCCCCCATTGTGGCATCTAGTGTCTGGTCACCCCTGGGTGCAGGCACTGCGATGTGAAAGCCCCTCTACGCCAGGCACGGGGTTTCCCACTCTGCTGTGCGAGGGCTTCATGTGAGCACTTAACCCCCCCGGGAGTCAGGGGAAGACAAACACGCACCAAGTAACTCAGAGGCCAAATTCAGTGTATGTCACAGGAGAAAGGAACGGCATCGAAAAGATTAGAAATAAATGAAAGAGTATGATTTGCCTTTCCTTCAAAGCTTGAAGTGAGGTTAGTTTTGTATGGAAAGAGGAACTTACGCTTTCTTGACCGGAAAACGGTCTTTTAAAGGCTACTTTAAAGCTCATACATTATTTAGGTAAGGACATCAACATAGATTGTGGGTGTTTGTTTGTTTTTAATGACCAGTTGCAACTTTTTCTTTGAGCGCCTGTGCAGTGGTGTTAACGCGAATGCCTGCGTCTGAACACGGGCTCAGGCGTGGGAGTGGGCTTTCTGACGAGGGCACGGCCAAGGGCTTCTCGGGGGGGCCTTGGCCTTACCTCTCCTTCACATCTCACCCCAGGCAGGGCCTCGCCCCTCCCCCCCACCTCCTCCCCGCCCCCATCCTTCCCTCTGAGTCTTGGAAGCTTATGAAAGCCCCCTCTGAAGACTCTGCAGCCCTGCCCAGCTGCACAGAGCCGGTGCTGTGCGCGGGGCGCACGCTGCCAAATCTGGAATGGAACGCGCTAGGCGGTTCCTGAATAGGGAATCAGCACTCGCTCTCGGCAACCCCTGAGATCTTGTCTGACGCACCGGACCCCAGTGCTCCTCACTTGACTGATTGGCTCTTGGACATCATCAGGGGCCGGCCGTGACCCCGAGCACCTGAGGGGCCCAGCGCGAAACCGAACGGAACCCCCAGACGCTTCCAGATCCCTGCTGGCCCAAGACTCCCAGGGCCACGCCTTTTAAAATCTGTCCTTTGTTACCGGGGGAATCTGACACAGAAGACACACGTTGGCAGCGTCACGTGGGTCTGCGCACGAGGTGGTTGCATCGCGGGGGAAACGCTTTCGACCGCGTGCTGGTTTGTTTTGGCTTCTTGTTTGGGCTCTGCCGGACTGGGGCATCTGGAAGAGGGGGGCGGGATGGGGAGTGAAAACGTGAAGCAGTGCATGCGGGGACCGCGGGAAATGACTCAAGAACAAAGTCACACTGAAGAGGAGTAATTCTCTCACGTCCCAGACACCGTCCTGGATGCAGTTCTGTTTGCTGAAGCAGGTGCCGAGGGCAGGCCTCCTGGCCTTGCCGGGACAGAGGTGCTCGCACACCACGTGGGAGCTGGAGCAAAGGAGGCAGCTTTCCCTGGAAAGATAAGAAAGCCAATGAGAAGCAATCCTTCGAGTTGCTGCTCACTTCAACCGAGCAAGCCCCTCCCTTCCCTCGTCCCCACCCGTCCAGCTCTGCCTCCTCCGGCCCAGCCTGCCTGTCTGAGCCTCCGAAGGGTCCCCTGGAGTGGCTCGTCCCCCGGGACTCTCCTGTGTCCTGTGAAGGCCACGGGGAGCTGCCAAGGGCAGGGCTGGCGTGGAGGGCGGAGAGCGCTTTGTGGCGGTGAATGAGCCGAGGGGCCAGCTACGCTGATTCCTGCAGGCAGCCTTTGAGAGGCAGCGATTGGCATCAGTAAAACTGCTGAGCAACGACGAACAGAACGGGAGTCAAGGTGAGAGGACAGGAGAGGGACGGGAGGGAGGCGCCGTCTCCGGGGAGTGCAAACCAGTTCGGTGAGGCACCCAGAAGCTCATGGGTGAGGCCGGATGGGGAAGGTCAAGGTCGTCGTAGACGCTCAGGGTGGACGGAGCTCCCATTCCGGCCTCAGGTTCTGTGAAACGCTTGCCCCGTGCCCTGCCGCCCTCGCGTGCCCACCTGTCCTGCTGGGCTCTCGCTCGCTCTCTGTGTCCGTCCTCATAGCCACTGGTTGGCACCCAGAAGCTGGGAGCTAAGCAAGTTCTCACACCAGCCGAGGTCTTCCCATCCTCAGCTCAGAGGACAGTGCAGATAGGCCCCAGTTTGACATCTGTCCCCATCCTCCTCGCCACGAATGCTGTTCCTCCCTCATGTCGCCTGTGCTCGAGGTTCTGGAGAGTTCTGCTGCAGAGCCAGTGCTGCGTTGACACAATGTACCTCCCTCCCTCCCTTCCTTTATTTTTTAATACATTTTTATTGATTTCAGAGAGGAAGGGAGAGGGAGAGAGAGAAACATCAACGATGAGAGAGGATCATTGATCAGCCGCCTCCTGCACACCCCACGCTGGGGATCGAGCCCACAACCCGGGCATGTGCCCTGACCAGGAATTGAACCGTGACCTCCTGGTTCATAGGTTGATGCTCAACCACTGAGCCTCACCCATTATTTCCTTCTTTTTGTTTCCAGTAGAAAGGACTTGCTTGCATCACCTTCTTTAATTCTTCGGTTTGAATGCGCCCATTCTTCCCTTCCCCTCCCCAGCTCTTCCCGTGCAGGGGCTGCAGGGGGGAAGTCCGTGTCTGATACACACGGACAGCAAGGCAGACCCGTGAGAGATGCCCGCGCAGGTTTTCCGGGCGGGAGGACGGACTTGCCTTCTCTTCAGGACCGGTTTCCTCCGTGCCTTCCTCTGGGGCCCAGGGAAGACCTGCTGTTCGATCACATCGAAAATCAGCAGAACCGATTGGTATTAGGCACATAGGAGCTATTGATCCGTACGCTACGTAGCTTCTGGAAGCTTCTATTCTTTGCATCAGTACAACGCATGCAAAGCTTACCTCGTGCGATTTTGCGAGAATTAGATGGTCACACACGGACTTAGCTCCGTGCCTGGCTGTGGGTCTGTTACTGACAGGTGCTCATGGTCTCCTTCAGCAGTGGGCCTGCCTGTCGGACACTCTCGGCCGACCCAGGCCCTGAGTGCGGGGTTTGCGGGGAGACACGTGCTAGAATGGAAAGGGTATTGATCAGCCGCCTGGCCCATTTGGCTCAGTGGATAGAGTGTCGGCCCGTAGACTGAAGGGTCCCAGGTTCAATTCCCGGTCAAGGGCGCGTGCCCGGGTTGCGGGCTTGGTCCCCAATGGGGGGCGTGCAGGAGGCAGCCGATCAATGATTCTCTCATCATTGATGTCTCTATCTCTCTCTCCCTCTCCGTTTCTCTCTGAAATCAATAAACATATATTTTAAAGAAATAAAAAATAAATAAAAGCAGCGGTGGGGAGAGAGGAGGTGCTGGGTCCGGACACACATGCGGCCCCCTTTCTGGGCTTCCCGGTGGAGGCGGCCCCTCCAGGGGAGAGCGGGGCCTGGAGCCTGACCAGCCGGGGTGGGGTCCCAGCCTAGACTTGGGCCTTTGCTGTGCTTCTCCTGCCTTCGCTCTGGAGCGATGCTGGAATCTGGTTTCCGGTGAACCAGGCTCTTCTTGGCGTTAGGTCTGTTCTTCCTGCAGAAAATGTCCTTTGCAGGGGGGTGCGGGGGGGGGGGGGGGGGGAAGGCATGTTTCACAGCAATGGTCATTCCCAACGGCCAGTCCTGATGCCGAGTCCCCGGATGGCCTGTGGGTGACCGCGGTCACGGCCATGGGCTTTGTGAACGGGCTGCTCCGTGGGGATGCGTGTGAACACCGTGCACGTGTGTGTGAAAGCCACCGCAGCGCCATTGCCACCAGAGCGGTGACACGGAGCCTCTAATTGTTCACCCTGCAGGCCCAGCCCCGGCTCCTTCCTCACGCTCCCCTGACCCTCGATGTCTCCACAAACGAGCCACCTGATGAGCCACATGTTGGGGGCGGGGGGCGGGTGGGGGTAATGAGCCCACAGGCCTGCCCGCCCCCATTGGCCGCTCCGAAGCGGGTTGAGGAATCCTGCGCAGCCACAGCTCCGAGCTGTCAGCTCATCGGTATGTGAGCTCCTCGCTAGGTGACGAGCTCCCTGACAGCCCGAGCTGTCATTCGCACACTGTCGTCGGCTGAACACAAAGTCCCCGATGCCAGACTGTCCCTGGACACTGGGGACTCGAGCCGGGGTGAGTGGGGAGGGGCGGGCTGGTCGCTCTGACGGTGCTGGCTGCTCTCCAGGCTGCGGTCCTCGCCCTCACCCCCGGCAGGGGCTGTCTCTCCTGGTATTTTGATTCCTCCGTGTAGGCGACATTTTTACAGGAATGGGAAAGGAATGGAATATATAAATGGAGACGGGGAAAGTAGCTGCTAACATTTAGCTTTTGGCCACAGTGCCTAAATCCGTACACGTCTCGGTCTCTGTTGTGTTATGTTTAAAACTCTATCAGGCGCTTGATAACAGTGATTTCAGTGGTTTACTATACATCTAACTTTAAAGGCCTGCAGGTGGAGGTTAGGGCAGGAAGCAGATATTTGGGACACAAACGTTTATTGAACACCTAATACGTTACAGGCACTTTGTACAGTGAATCCAGGAGAGGAGTGATTAAAACATAACCCTACTGTAATGCACGGTGGCGGGGAGGGGGTCGCATGCCGGAAGCTCGGTCTCGGAGGATGAGCAGGGAGGTGGCTGCGAGGGAGAATGGCGTAGGGGAGCTGGCACGAGTATCTGTTTATGCAGAGAAGCAAGAACGTGTAGGGCATCATGCAATTATATGCCTATTGCATGCACATTAAAACAAAATACTTCTCCAGAGTCTCAAAATAGGCGATGGTTAATAAAACAGGCCGCATAGATTAGGATGGTATGATGGTGATGATCAATTGTATCAGATAAGAGTCAACGTTGTGTCACATTTTCACGCTGATTAGAAACGGTGGCTCCTGGGTCAGGTGTAGGGAAGGATGTAGGAATGTACCCCCGCCTGTGTTGAGAGACTTGGTTCTGTGACTAAACGGGTGGGTGTCTTATTCTACTTGTTAACTCGTCTTCACTGAATATCCATTCCTACAACTCACTGCTCGAAGAGAGAGATCAGACTATCGAGTCCTCAGAACTGATTTCACTTGGACATTCAGAAGGAATGGGAAACTGTCTACAGTAAAAGCACAGGACTGAGTAATTCAGTCTTTTTACAGTTGTAATGAAACCTACCTCCTCGTCAGCATTCTGTTAACCGGTTACTTTATTAAGGTGCGCACCCCAAGTTCATGATAGTGGGAAAAAAGTACGGACGAGCCTGCTAAAGCACCCAGGGAGGGTGAAATCAATGTTTTGGATGCTTTTACTAGTAAGTCACAGTGTCACGTTGCTTAGAAAAGCTATAGCATGGTAGAGCTGGGGGAGTCGGCAGGGCGCATATATTTCGATGACTGTTTCACGTCTTTGGAGAAGGGCATTCTGGGTGTGGGAACTGTGCAGACGTCTGAGAGCAGAGTTGGTGTGAACTCCCACACTCCGACACACTCCTTCTTGGATCCATCTGGGCATCCAAGTCTTTTCATTCAACAAATGTTCTTAAAGACGTTACAACACGCAGGCTAAGTATTTAAGTGAGATACTGCTGTACTCTCTAGGAGCTCACAGTTCTATGAGGAGGTGAGACATGCAGTAACGAATATAAATGGAAAGTTATTTTTGAAATGAAGGTTCAGAAATGGAAAATAGCTTCCAAGCAAAATGGATGGCTATGCCTGAAATAGAGAATTGGCTGCCTTCACTCGGACTCTGACACCCGTATTTGTTTTATGTAAGAAATTTTGAGTCTCCAACAAGAGAAAAAAATTTGGTGAAATGAAGTGTTTGGACTGAACCCCCGTTTTGATTCTGGGGGAAAGCATAGCAGGGTGACACTGAGTTGTTGAATTGTCATTCCAGTAAGAACGTGTTGTTCAAGCACAAGAACATAATTGATTTAATTACCTTGAAAATATCATTTTGAAAAAATATTTTTTTAAAAATTGAGGATTCAGCCCTAACCGGTTTGGCTCAGTGGATAGAGCGTCAGCCTGCAGACTGAAGGGTCCCGGGTTCGATTCCGGTCAAGTGCATGTACCTTGGTTGCAGGCACATCCCCATAAGGAGTGTGTAGGAGGCAGCTGATGGATGTTTCTCTCTCATTGATGTTTCTAACTCTCTATCCCTCTCCCTCGCCATTCCTCTCTGTAAAAAAATCAATAAAACATATATTTTACAAAAAACCTTGAGGACTCATTAGGGAATAATACACGTGAGCAGTACCTAAAGGCAGGTCTCCCATCCCACCTGCCCCAGGAGAAGCTCAGGAACATGAACTTGGAGCCCCCTCTGGAGGAGAGAGGAAGAGCCCTCCCTGCTGGCCTGGCAGCAAATGGTTTCTCCCCTAAAGGTCAGAAATGGAAAAAAAGGATCGTCTAATCAAATTGACTTTTGGAATTAACCTTATAAAGCAGAAATCCACAGCCTTTACCTCACGAGAACCCGGGGAGGATGTTTGCTTCATTAGGCAACTTCAAAACATCCCTCCCTGGAAGGCTCGGCAAAGCGAACGTTGGATGCAGACGAACAGCGACATGGAAAAATAATTACGAGAACAGTAATTATATTTGTTTTATGAGCAGAGCCTGCAGAACCCCAGGCCGCAAAACCTTCTATGGAGTGTCATCACTTAAGAAGCCAATGAACTTCAAAAACAAACAGAGAAATCTGTGTATTCATTCGCTCGTTCTACAAGTGTTTGCTGAGCACCTACTGTGCACCAGGCACCGTTCAAAATGAAAGCCCTCGCTCTCATCGGCAAAGGCTGCCCCTGGAGCGGTGTTAGGAAGCATCAGCTCTGACCGCCGCCTTCCCTGAGGGGGCGCTGTGGCGTGAGTGAGTGTGGGCAGGGACTAGGGACGCGGGTGGGTCTGGGAACCCTCAGGAGACTAGACCGTGCCACGCCCTCCGACAAAATAAAAGCTGATTTTAGCCCTCGGACAAAATAAAAGCTAGTCACCTTCCCCAGGGATGATGAAGAACTTGTTACTCTAACTTGACCGGCTGGTGTTGGGAGATATTTAGAAACGTACCTATATCCAATCTGCCCCGAAGGATAGCCTTGCATGCAGAACCTCTGGGTGGAGGACTCTTAAGCTAACAGCCACCACATAGACCAGTGATTGTCAACGTTTTTCATCTCACGGCACCCGTAAACGGATGACTGAAATTCGGCGGCACACCAAAAAATGTATTATTTTGCGTATCTGCCATAAAAAAAAATAGGTATCATTTTGATTCATTCACGCTGGACGGCTATTGTTGTGTAGGCGGTTGTCATTTTTACGTTTGACAGTCTAAGGGCAAAGAGGTCAGTGCCCCTGACTACATGGCTTTAAAAATTCTTGCGGCACACTGGTGGGAAATGGCGGACCGAGACCAATGTTTCCAGACTCTTCTATGGATGGGAAGCGTGTGAGGATCGCAGGGCTGGCCCGTCAGGAAGACGAGCAGCCACCAGAGTTTCTTCTTCCGTGTCAGTGGTTTGGGGCCCACGGCTCATCCGACCACCCCTGCTTATTCCGTCAGTCCTCGCTGCGGACAGGCGGTCCTGGGAACACAGTCAGAGGGCAGGCAGACCGGCTCCTGACTTTGTGGCGCTCTCCATGCTGCGAGGAAGACAATCCGACGTGTCACTTCATTGACCATTTCAAGGTCATGATGAGCTCATTCATTCTAAGCCCGTGGACACTCTTCATTCTGTTGATTTTCTGGGTCTTAGTCGCATTTAACACTGTCGCCCGCTCACCCCATCTTGCCCCTGACTCTCTGGCGCCCCCTTTCAGTCTCCTTGGCGTCCTTCTCTGTTTCTGTCCCCCGGGAGATGTTGAGGTTCCACATGTTCTGTCAGGGATCACTTTCTGTTACGCTTCTGCTCTGGATCTCCGGGGCCATGGCACCCCCCCGCCCCCCTCAGAGCCTCGGTGGCCATCTTCGTGCTGAAGACTCTCCAGTCTGCACACCTACCCAGATAGGCGATCCTCACGCTGCAAATGCTCCAAACCAAGATTTATGTCTTCAAAAGAAGTGGGTTTTTCTATGGAGTCAGAGGCGTTTTACAAAAAGTGAAAAATCCTCTCTATTTCGGACCCATTTCTTGGTAATTAGGAGGCCCTTCTGTGCATCTTCAAGTGCAGCATCCACTGAGTCTTTGCGTTGGTTGTTGTTAGTAATTTGTTTGACAGAATAGGAGGAAAGCACAGAAATTTAGAGGTAAAGTGTAGCCCCTCTCAATGGAATATCATTCGGAAAGACAAAATGTCTCTGAAATTTTCATAGAAATCAGTGCGAAATAAGATTTAATTTATAAAAACTCAAATCACAAGCAATTTGTAGAAACATATCCATTGTGTGCGTGTGAGGATCCACACGAGGAGAAGGCGATGGATTGGGTTTGATTATGTGACGTGAAAGGCGACTGATTGGGTTTGATTGATTATGTGACGGGCACAGCTGGTTGGCACCCTCACCAGGGAGCAGGACTTCCTTCTTGCACAATCTGTTCCAAGGAGCCCTGCTGGTACATATAAATGTTATTTTCCTTATAATAACATTATTTTCCTTATAATAATATCAGACCTGGGATTTTTTTTTAATAAAAAATTTTAAAAATATATATTGTTATTGATTTCAGAAAGGAAGGAGAGGGAGATAGAAACATCAGTGATGAGAGAGACTCATTGACCGGTTGCCTCCTGGGGATGAGCCCGTAGCCGCATCATGTGCCCTGACTGGGAATTGAACCGTGACCTCCTGGTTCATAGGTCGACGCTCAACCACTGAGCCATGCCGGCCGGGCCAGATCTGGGAATTTTATTTTTAGCCAAGGGTTCAGAGTCAGAGAACTAGTTATAGGTACCAATGTGTGTGAGTCAAGTTGAGACAATAGTCTAAACCCACATGGCTACTTAAAATACTGTAACCATGCTCTCGATTCTGTGAATATGGGTCTCATTTAACTCAGGATCCTAACAAGTCAGAGTAGCCACAGCATAAAATTCCGTTTCACTTACTGTAGATTCCAACTACTGAAAATAACACGCCCCTGGAAGAAACAGTAGCGAAGCGCGCAGTTCCACCGGCTCTAGCATCGGAACAGAGTTAGCCAGGAAGCCGGAACCGTCTTCACTCGATTTGGATAAATCTCTCTGTTGCCTACAGTTTCTCTCAGAATAATTAGCTTTCTGTAGAGCTGTGTTTCATCGTTTCAAACACACTTATTAACTACAAGACAAAGAAGTAACCATGAAGGATGTGATAAAGACACTAGTTGAGAGAGATGAATTACTTGAGGGGAATCCACTGAGTTATCTGCTTATTTTTAATTTGCTTATTCTCCCTGCCTTCTCCCTCCCTCCCCAGACCACACACACACACACACACACACACACACACACACAGACACTCATACTCATGCACAGCCCCAAGCAGCTTAGCCATAGCATTAGAGAGAAAATCATTGTAAGAAAGGGAGTCCATTCTTCGTGCCCAAGTTCATGACACGTCACTGGTGGCTGTCTCTGTCCCATGCGACTTCATAGCATAACCGCCCTGCACCTGCAGAAATAGGCAACTAAGCAGGTCGGTTCAACAAAAAGTAAGTTTCAGGTCTTTGTTAGCAAAAGGAGTTGGCCACGGAGTCTCCACAGGCCCCGATTCCTATGGGTTCTACTTCCTTTCACAAGTTATCTTGCCGGAGTAATCAATCGCTCATCTAGACCGTCTGCTTCATGGAGACCACTTCTCTACTGAACACAAGAGTTGCCTTCTTCCCTCTGCTTCGGGGCTTCTGAACCTGACCGTGAGCGGTGTACTTCGCCGCAGGGTACATTCGCCATGGTTTCCCGCCATCTGCGCGGGCCCCGTTCCAGGTGACCTGGCAGGGCAGTGGGAGGGAACGGAGCTGTGAGCTCCTGCCTCTGTCCCTCTGGTGGTGCTGCTGCGGGCCGGCAGTCTAGCACGCTGTCTGGGCCTGCTGCAAGGGGGGCGGGGGGGGGGGGCAGGCACCCCAGCCACCGCTGTGACTGGTCCCTGCAATGCAGAGACCCCATGCAAAGTGCTGTTCTTTGAGACAGCTTAATTATTTCTTCAGGTTTTCATTGTGGTAGATAATTTGTTCAACAAGAAGAGAGTTTGATATGAAAGGGCAAAGAAGAAAAAACTTCCTTTAGCAAGCGAAACCAGCGGTTGTATTCAGTTTTAATTAACCAGGAAGCCCCCAAACCCCAGAGCCTGCCACCCCGCATTGACGATTAATTAACGTGGCTCTGAAAGAGCTGCAGGCTTTGCGCGGGGCGGTCGGGCGCGAGGCGCTGTCTTCCCTGCCAGCGCTGTCCACCCCTAGCTCCACACCTCGGTGGCCACGTGCTGCCTCAGGCCACCGCTCCTCTCCGAAGTGTGGGGTTTCCCGTTGTTTCCAATGATCAACAGAGGAGAAGAGTGAGAATAAAACGCCGTTTCTCGTAAAAGACATTAAAAGTGAACAATGCAATTGCTTTCCAGTTTCCAATGCTTTTCAAGATGATTTTCTACCAAAGAGCTAAGGAAGATGAGTATTAAGGAAAACTCCTAAGGAATGAGTGGTCACCCTTGGCCTTTAAATGGGCCATTCGTTTATGGCAGGTCATGTGGGTTCCTTTATTTACATTACATTAGCATATATAACTACTAACTCCAGTAGTTTCTAGTTAAGTCATTCATATATGAATGATTTAACTAGAAACTACTGAAGTTAGCATCTAAAAGGCAGCATGATGTAATGAAAAGAACATTAGATTCATTAGATTCTTGAAATCGAATTATCTAGAATATGCTTATTCCTTGAAGGAATCTTAATCTTAGTTGGATCACCCTTGAACTCTAGAGGTTTATAAATACATATATTATGGCCAGTGGTTTCTCAGCAGGAAAATCAGGCACTGCTGGCCCAGGAGAAATGGGCTTTAATAGTGTAGGATTGTCTCTTTCTCCGTCTCTACTTACGGGCAACTGGACTAGCTGCGCTGTGGTTACATGGTTTCGTCAATTCCATTTCATAAGACTAGACCGTCCTCACGTACTCGTGTTTATGAAAGATGCCAGTAATGGCAATGAACTCCCATCACACGTGTCTCGTCTGGGATGGATTTTTAAACATATGTTCCCCTTTACTTAGGTTTGGCGTCGTAGGTATTCACAATTCTGTTCATTTGTTGTTGTTGTTAATCCTCACCCGGGAATATTTTTCCACTGATTATGAGAGAGCGTGGAAGGGAGGGGGATAGACAGGGAGAGAGAAACATCGATGTGAGAGAGACACATCCACTCGTTGTCTCCTGCACGTGCCCCGACCAGGGTTGGGGATTGAACCTCCAACCGAGGTACGTGCCCTTGACCGGAATTGAACCCCGGGCCCTTCAGTCCGAGGGCCCATGCTCTATCCAGGGACCAAACCGGCGAGGCCGCTGTTAATTTCTGTGTTGAGCCCAGTTGGCCAGGGCATGGCTCCGGAGGAGGTTAAGCTGCCCAGTTTCCTGGGTACCGAGCAGGCGCGGCTGGGCAGACCCGGCCGGGCCATCAAGATCCGCAGATGGCGAGCATCTGGTCAGAGGGATGGATGACCGGCGAGGCCAGTTAGCGCAGGAAAGAGAGCCTGGGGACCTTCGTGCAAACAGGAAGGAAGCCAGCGAGGTCTGTCCAGGCTGGAAGACCCAGACCCAGGGCTGGGCCCCGGCTGCACAGCAGGGATAAGAGCGGGGGAGGAATTGGGGTGCTGCTGGCTTGTCACACCCGGTGCATGACCGCTGGCACCAGGTCAGACAGCAGGCCAGGCTGTGCCCCTCCTGGCATTGCCCAGGGCACCTTCGTCAACACACTTCAAGCAGAATGCCCTGGAGAGGCCCTCAGCCTTGCGTGTTTCCTATGCTTTTTCCTCCCTGATGATTCAGTTGGTTCTCATGAGTGTGTCCAGCGAGTGGGAGCGCATCCCTCCAGGACCCCAGGGAGTGAGGAAGGGGGCCTCAGAGGAATACTGACTCGGCCGGAAGGACGAAGCCGGTCGCCTCGGAGTCACAGGCTCACGTGCACGCCCCGTGGCGTCAAAGGCAGTTTCCGCGTTGTGCTGTGTTCCCTTCCCCTTCCCAGCACGTGAATGAGGATATGTGTGGGTTAGTGCATCTCCCAGCGACCTTGAACGAGTCGGGGTGCTCGCTCCTAAACGAAGAGAGGTGCTGACGCTCAAGCAAGTTGAGGGCACTGCTGAGGCCACCGCATCTCAGAAACGGAACCTCCCTGCTCCGGGGGTGTCTTCCTTTAGGTCGTGGCCCGGAATGCGATGTCTTAGCAGCGCGTGGGGCTGCCTTCCTGGCTTTGCCGAGCACACAGACACAGAGAAGGGGAATGAGAAAGGCCGCCCATCGAGCGTGGCACCGGGTCGTCACGTTCTGGGTGAAATTACGGTCCTGAGAGCAGGGGTTCCCAACCTTCTCTTGGGCCCCCGGACCCAGCCCCCTGCAGTTGGCATCTCGGCTGCTAGGGAAGGTGCTCCGTCAGGGTCCCTGTGACATAGAAGCCACGAAGGTCAGCCACCGTGTCTGGCGTCCTGCTGCCTGAGGCCCGAGGGCCGCAGAGTTGGGGACAGCAGAGTCCAAGTCCCAGTGACCTGGGAGAGCTTCCCGGAGCGCAGAGGAGCTGTGGCATCGAGGAGACAAGAGCAGGCACACCGGCCAGAAGCTCAGGCCGCGGGCACGTCCCTGTGAGCTTCGGAGGCAAAGGGCCTGGGCAAGGCATGCATCCTGCCACTCCCAGGGTCACCGGTGTTTCTAAAACCAGGAATAATAATCGATGTGCTGTCCTTCTGCCTGGCCTTCCGCACCAGCAGCGAATTCTTCCATCAGACCCTTACAAAGGGCATTTGACAACGTTTCTATTTTCATCCGAGGAGCCGGACTCAGCAAGCATTTCACAGGCACCAGGCTTTACGCAGAGGAGAAGGTTTGCCTTTGGATAGCTTTTGTAAAAAAAAAAAAAAAAATTAGTTTCTGAATGGGCTCCCTTTTCTCCCATGATTCTCCCCTTGAGTCATATTTTCATTTACCCGAAATATTGTCACTCTGTCCGTGGAAAAATCCAGACACACGTGGATTGGCAACGTCCACCAACAGTGTGGTTTTCAAATACTGCTTAAAAAAATTTTTAACTTAAGCATAGTTGGTATAGAATGTTAGATTGGTTCTGTTGTTTGCAGGTGACAATGTGGTGGTTTGACATTTTTATACCCGGCAGTGTGATCACCGCGCTGACTCTGATGACCATTGGTCACCTTGCGAACGCACCACAATGCTACTCACTACATTTCCCCTCTCCCTTTTCACTCACCCTCTCCTTTCGTGCCTTTGGGCCTGAGTGAGTGCTGTGCTCCCAGACATCACAGTTCAGGAAAAGCTTTCAGCTCTAACACGACGGGAAGCTCTTTAGCGGGTGCTGGGCCTCGGGCTGGGGGCTGCAGGCTTCTCCCAGCTCCTCTCCGTCTCTGCTGTGGTGGAGCCCGCATAGTTGCCAGGGACTGTTGGTGGTATGGATCCTTCTTACCTGTGCAATTTAGGGGGAGACTGTCGAACCCAGAGCAAGTGCTGGGTGACTCAGGGATGACTTTAGGGATGTGGATGGCCTGTGGGTGACATAGTTCTTTGTGCATCCAGTAGATATTGATTGATTGCCTCCTAAGCAGCTTCCCGCATTCTGCAGGTGCGGGAGAGGCACGAGGTGGGGCCTAGCACTGTGCTGTGGCTGTGGCTGTGGTTGGAGGGTTATCGCCACACAAGGACTCGCTCTGGGTTGGGGGTATAGACACAGAGAAGCCATTTCCCTGCAATTTGCCTTGCTCATCCTCATTCTGGGCATGACCTAGCTCACTCAGCTGAGACATTTTCCCCCTGTGATACGGAGCTATGTTGCTAAGCAACTAGATCAGTAATTGGTAAATGCTTATATGTGATTTGATTTGAGTTACATATAAAAATATGTAACTGCTTTTTTTTTGTCTTTATTACTAGGCAAGTGATTACCATTTGGTTTTATTTTGCCCAAATAAAATAAAATAACCACTTTCATTTAGCAAATTGCATAATAGCACGATGCTCTGGAAGGACCCTGGCTCCGGAAGGCAGAAGACTTACATCCTAACCTCAGGTCTGAGAAGCACTGGTCCTGTGACCATGGATGAACTCAGGGAACGGCCGAGCCTTCATTTTAAAAAATCTGTCACTTGCAGTCCCAACGCCTCCTCTGCTCACCTCACAGGACCGAGTGAGGATGGACGTCACCATGTGTGCAAAATGCGTTAGGAAGAGTAAAACATGCCAAGGTCGAAGCATGACCGACAGCTGCAGGCTACTCCCTCTCGGGACTCGGCGTGTGTGTGGGTGTAGATCCAAAGTGGATCGATGAAGCACCGAGCGAGCGAGCGTATTCTCTGCCATCAACAGGGCACACAGCCCTGGCCAGGTCCGGGAGCCACAGACGAAAGGAAACACGTGGTATTGACCTTCAGCGAGCGAACAATACAATGATGGAGGCCGTGCTAATAACCTACAGAAGGGAAGACCACATAGCAAAGCAGCATCTCACTACGTGTGAAGTCGCAAGGCATAGACTCAAGGCCAATGGCCGTGAGGTTTCAGGGTAACGGCTGGTGGTCCCCGAAGGAGTCCGTGAGGGCACCGTGCACAAGCCCTTGAAGAATGGGCTCACGTTTGAGAGAAAAATAAAGGGAACTTTGGAGCCATCATCACTCTGGGTTAATGTTAGGCATCACGTTGCAAAAATCAATCCATTTTGTAATGGCAGCAGTGGCCGGCTGTGGCATCTCCACAGCATTGTTTGAGGTTGCCGGCCTGCCCTGTTTTGCCTCCTCGCAGTAAACATTTTATTTGAAGTCATGTCATGAATTATTTCCTGCACTAATGAAATGGATCATTTACATAAAAATCAGGGGAAAAAAGACCCAAGACCCATATGCTTTGGGTCTCTGGGGACATGGAAATGACCTTGGTGACAGCCAATTAGAAAATGGAGAGGTGATGGAGGATGCCCTTAGTCCCGTTTGGAGAGTTTCCAAAAAGGCCACCGTGCTCCGTGGCAGAGCCAGGACACTGGGAAATAGCGCTGTGTCGAGAGGGAGCCGGGATGGCATGTTTTCTTTCCATGTAGACGGACATCTTCCCTGTTTCCAGCTCGGCCCCAGACCACTGCCGCTTGTCACGTGGCCTCCTCCTTCACCGTCCGTTGTATTTCCCTCCAACCCGTGTCACCGACCCCGCGGATTTCCCGGAGCCGCTGCGATCTGTCACGTCATTGCCCATTATCAGGTCGTCTCAATCCTCAGAGCATTGAAATGCCTTCTAATGGCACGGAGGCCGTGGAGCCCGTGGCGGCCCAGCCGTCGTCACATTAAATCGCAGCCTGGATTGCCTTTTCCGTGCTGATGGTGGCGATTTCTGCCTCCGGGGTCAGGACCCTTTATCTGCAGCAGATGCGGCTGCTCTGGGGGCCTCCCCCTGCCTCCTCTGGGGCAGATTTTCAGTTGCTCTCTCTCCAATCAATCGCCTGGTCCAGTCGAGGAGTGCTTGAATGACCTCTTCATTTATATAAAACCTTCCCCACCTCTCAGAGCATCCTACACTGGAATCCCCCCCCCCCCCCCGGGGGGGGGGGCAAGATGAAATGCACTCAGGACGTGGTTAGCAACACACAGTGCGTTAGAATTTCTCGAAGAAAAGCAAATCCTTTAAGAAATGCCTGTGCCGCCTGCTATTCCTGCCTGTTGCCTACGGAAAGTTCTGTTCCTCGGGAAACTAACCATTCTTAGAAGATCGATAGGTCCATATTTTAGGAATCCCTGACACTAAGGCTGGGAGGCCCCAATGCAGTTCTCATGAGATGCACGTAGGCTAAAGGGCTTTCTGTTGAAACATGTCACAATTCCGAAAATCCAAGGTCAAGTGGTCTGTCACAGAAAATGCCAAAAAATTTAAAAGTCAGAAAATCTCCATAAGTTCTCCTCCAATCTACGTAGAGACCCCAATAAACCAATGAAATTAAACAGATCATTGTTTACCTGATTTGTTTTTTTAGATGTGGGTGGATCTGGACAGGGAGAAAAAGTCACCCTCCATGGGAAGGTGGTGTCTGAATTCATGTGCCATCACATTGATGTGTTAGGGTGGCTGTCTCCTGGGGGAGAGGAGGAAGGCTACAGAGACAGAGAGGTAGAACCCAGAGGGAAGAATCAAGTTCAGTAGGTTTTAATTTTATATATATATATATATATATATATATATGATTTTTTACAGAGAGGAAGGGAGAGGGATAGAGAGTTAGAAACATCAATGAGAGAGAAACATCAACTAGCTGCCTCCTGCACACCCCCTACTGGGGATGTGCCCGCAACCAGGGTACATGCCCTTGACCGGAATCGAACCTGGGACCTTTCAGTCTGCAGGCCAACGCTCTATCCACTGAGCCAAACCAGTTAGGGCTGTGGTTTTAATTCTTGCCAGGTTCACACCACTGCACTCTTCTCCTCGCTGCTTGATCATGCTTAGCATGGCGCCCACTTTTCATCGGTGTTCAGTAAATATTAATTTCATCCTGCTAGAGGAACTCTCTTGTTCTTCCTGAAATAAGGCGCAGGGAATGAAATGAAGCTCCTGGATGTCTAAAGATGTATGCCGCGATGAATAGCTTTAGGAAAAATGTGATACTACCCGTGCTAGGAATGAGACAAGTAAATATTGCTTATAATGGCTTTTGAGATTAATTTTTTGTTGTTTGAAATCTTGTAAAACAACCACTCATTTGTTTTTTTCTCCCTATCAACAAGGAACTTGTGAGGCATTAATTACACAAAATGCACCTCTAGCCAGAATGTCTCTACCTTTTCAATTCTTTCCTGACTGCTTCTCCTTTATGTCACTGAATAATACAATTATACATGAGTGATTTCCCGACCTTCACCTTCTCCTATCTGCGTGGCTGAGGTGCTATATAAAGAGAACAGAAGCTGCTGACTTCCAAGAAATTGGAACATATGAAATAGAGATCCAACAGCTGGTTATGAGGATGTCAAAATTAAAACAAATGTTCCTACAGATTATAGAGATGGCTATAAAATGTGACTTACTAATTTCTAAATTGTGGAATTCTCCTGATATATATTTTTTATATACATGTTTAAGAAGAACATAATTGTTAAAATATTTTTTTAATTTTTCAGTTGCAGTGGGCATGCAATATCATATCAGTTTCAGTATACAATATAGTGATTACACAAGAAAATGATTTTTAAATGTAATGTCAACATAAACTCCTCCATTACTACTTTTTCTGCATGGAGGCCAACAGAGACTTCCCTAAATGGAATAGAAATTCCAGGATCCTTGCAGAATCTCGGCATTGGAAGAGATTTTGGAATCGTCTGATTTTCCAAATGCGTGCTCACTTATCCTCATATTCCATGTAAATGGGTTTTTAGCCACTACTTGGAAACGTCTCGTGACAGAAGGCTCACTATTTCATGAAGCAGATCCATTGCTAATGGTTTGTCCACGTTTACCAAGATGCCCTTTCCACGTACCCTTACATTTCACCTGCTTATTTTGCTCCCTGTATGGAGACTTTAGGGTGCATTATGAGGCACACAGACCTAGATTCATTCTGGGCTCCACTACTTAGTATTATATACCTTCGAAGTGCTAGCTATTAAGTTCTTCCTGTGTACTAACCACTTTATATGCACTCATTTAATTTTCATAAAAAGTCTACACAAGTGGGTTCTATTTTTGCTGTATCTTGCTATGCAGACATTGAGGCTTGCTGGTAATATTTGTGATAATGATGCTGCTGATAGTATTTCTGAATGCCAGCTATGTGCCAGGTGCTGCGCTAGGCCCTTTATATACATTGTAAACATGACCAGAATTTGAGTGACTCGCCTATTATCTGCCTCGTATCTGAAAAAGCTGCATGTTCAAAATCAGGTCAGATATGAAAAGGACTCTGAATTAACTCTTGAAGCCTCATTTCTTTGTCTGGTGAATGGGAGTACTATTATCTTCCTCACACGGTTTCCTGAAGTTAAGAAAGTTGGCCTAGGAAATTAACGAGAATTCTTGCTTGAGAAATACTTCCTGTCACATATCATTTATTCACATCTTTAAAAACTCTCTTCCCTCCCCCTTTTCCAGGTTTATATTCCCCAGGCTCCATATCCCTAGATCCTTCAGTCTTGAGTCATTCATTCAACAAATATGTCTGAACTCTGTCCTATCAGAACTTACATTCTAGTCAGGAAACAGCCACTAAACAGCACACATGATAACTAAATAGTCATCCTATAGAATAAAAGCCTAATATGCAAATCGACCAAATGGCGAAATGATCTGCAGAACAACCGGTCGCTGTGACACACACTGACCACCAGGGGGCAGACGCTCAATGCAGGAGCTGCCCCCAGCCTGCAGGCCCCAGGCCAGCCAAGATGGGTGCCCGCACGGGCCCCCGATTGCCCCGCTGGTTGCCCCACAGAGGGAGGCAACCGGCGGCAGGGGCTGGGGCTGGGGCCAGTGAATGGTTGGTGCCAGGCTGGCCAAGGTGGGTGCCAGTGGGGGCCCCCCAGTCACCCCGCCAGTTGTCCCACAGATGGGCCCTGATTGCCGGCCAGGACTAGGGACCCTACCCATGCACGAATTTTGTGCACTGAGCCTCTAGTCTATTATGTTAGAAGATATTCAGTGCCATGGTGGTGAGGAGGGGTGGGTAAGGCAAGCAGGACAGGTGAAATTAGGACATTGGGAGTGGGTGGTGTATCATTTATGTGATACACCAGTGACTATGTAACCAGTGACCCCTAAATGTAGTGGCTTGAAGCAGCAGTGATTGCTTATGGTTTCCAGAGTTCAGAAATTCAGACAAGGCATAGTGGGGATGGCTTATCTCTGCTCCATAATGCCTTGGGCCTTAGTCAGAAGATGTGAAGATGGCATCTGGAATCATCTAGAAGCTCATTTACTCATCTGTCGGGTGGTTGACCCTGGTGGCCAACTAGAGGCCTCATGTCTTCTCCATGTTGGCTTTTCCATGTGGCCTGTGCTTCTCCCCACATGGATGCTGGGATCCCAGGGCGAGAGACCCAGGTAGAAGCCATATTACCTTTTATGGCCTAAGCTGGAGGCTATATATCATCATTCCCTCCATATTCTGTTGGTAAAGGCAGTTTCAAAGTTCCACTTGTGCTCAGGGGAAGGAAAATGAGCCCTACCTCCCACTGGAGAAGGGTCAGTGTTGTATCATGGGAAGAATATGTGGGATGGAATACATCGTGGCACAGCCATCCGGGAAATGCAGTCTGCCATGGCAGGTGGGGTGGGCTCATTGATGAAGGTCACATTTGAGCAATGATTAAAGGAGGTAAGAGAGCAATCCATATGCCTATGTCTATATGGGCCAGAGCATTCCACGCTGAGGCAAGAGCCTGGGCAAAGGCCCTGAGGGGGGAGTGTACCGTGTCCCGGGAGCATTTGGAGGCCAGGATGGCTGGATTAGAGCGATCACAGAAGAGAAGAGCAGGAAAGGTGGTCTGAGAGATATGAGGGAGGATCTATGGGGGGCCTTATAGGCCTTTGTAAGTACTTCGGCTTTTATTATGAGACTAGATGCCGGGTGCATGATTGAATCATGCATGTGTAGGGTCCCCTACACGCTTTCACTTTCGATCACGGGGGAGCTGGGTGCCTGTCCGCTGGTGCACCAGGCCTTTCAGAAGCCTCCAGCGCGGCGGAGGCTTCTGAAAGGCCTGGTGCCTGAGCGGACAGGCACCCAGCTCCCCCGCTTTTGATGGTCCATGGTGGGACGTGAGCTCGCTGCCCCAGAGGCCCCTTCTGTGCCGCAGCACAGCCATGGCGCAGACGCTGAGCTCGAGCCGCCGCTGGCGATGCGAGCTCAGCGTCCTGCCAGCCCAATCGGCTACCCCGGCCACCCCGAGTCCCGCCCCCCCACGCCTCCTGGCCAAAGCGAAGGTACGGTCAATTTGCATATTTGTCTATTATTATGTAGGACTAGATGCCGGGTGCATGAATCATGCATGGGGGGGAGGGCCGTGGAAGGTTGCCGCCACCCACCTGGGAAAGGGGCTGTGTCTGCTGCCATCCACCCCAGGTTCCCCGTCCCGGCCCAGAGCCTGAAGGCCCCGGCGGGGTCGGGAGAGGAGGCGACAGTCACCGGGCCGGGCGTGGAAGGAATGGATGTGGTACACCGCCTCTGCTGTAGGCAACTTGCCACCACACAGTTCCCCCCTCCCCCCCCCTCCTCCTTCCCTCACTGCCATGCTATACCACCACTGCAGCAAGCAGGCAGCCCACGGGGAAGGGAGAGGACAGGAGTGAGACAAACCCTTGTGTCGAGGGCTGACTTTCAATAGATGGCAGTGAGGGAGCTGCTCCGATACATAGGGAACCTTGACCCAGAAGCAGGTCTCTACGAATGGCTTACCCCCCGGGGCAATGGGGACCGGCCAGCCGGGGGGGAGGGGCCGTGGGAGGTGGGCTGTGGGAGCACACTGACCACCAGGGGGCAGCTCCTGCATTGAGCTTCTGCCCCCCTGGTGGTCAGTGCACATCGTAGCAGCTGGTCGACCGGTCGTTCCGGTCATTTGATCAGAATGGTCGCGTAGGCTTTTATATATACGTATAGATGAGAAGCAAAGTGGAGGGTCTTGAGCAGTTATGTTTTAAGAGGATCACTCTGGCACCCTAGCTGGTTTGGCTCAGTGGATAGAGTGTCAACCTGCGGACTGAAGGGTCCCGGGTTTGATTCCAGTCAAGGGCACATGCCTGGGTTGCAGGCTTGATCCCTAGTAGGGGGTGTGCAGGAGGCAGCTGATCAATGATTCTCTCTCATTATTGATGTTTCTATCTCTCTCTACCTCTCCCTTCCTCTCTGAAATCAATAAAAAAAATTTTTATATATATTTTTATAAAATTATAAAATATATATATATATATTTTTAAAGGGTCACTTTGGCTACTGGTTGGAGAATAGACTGGGTGGCGGGGAGGTGACAGAACAAGGAAGGCTACTGTAGTCATCCAGGTAAGAGGGGTTGGGGGCTCAGACCAACATGGTGGCAGTAAAGGTGGTGGAGGTGGCTGGGTCATCGCTCTGTTTTGAAGCTAGAGCCAGGGAGAGGGGGAGGGGTTGTAGAATTTCTGGGCCATTGTAGGAATGGAATGGCCATTTTCCGAAACAGGGGAGGCCGAGGGCACACAGCTTTGCAGAAAACGATCAGAAATTCGATTTTAGAGATGAAAGTTTGAGATGTCTCTTGGTTATCCAAGTGGAATTGCTGGAGAGGTAGTTGAACAAATAAGCACAGAGTTCCAGAGAGAGGTCCAAGCTGGAAATGAAAAGTCAGGCACCATAGGTGTAACGATGTTATTAAGATTGTGATCCCAGAAGAAAAAAATGAAGAGACTGGGTGTAGCAGGGACGGGACAAGGACTGAGCCCCGAGGCACAGAGCACTGAGGGCTGGGGAGAAGGAGAGGAAACTGCGAAGGAAGGACCTAAGAAAGCGAGTGGGTCAGGAGGAAGGACGCACTCAGCTCGGAGAGGCCGCGTGAGGTGGGCGGCCCCGAGGGTCGTGGCGGCCCCGACAAGGGCAGCTGCCGAGGAGCAGTGGGTCGGTGACCTCATTGGAATGAGTTTATAGCGATGGGAGGAGAGCGGGAGATGCAAGTGCACACACGTTCCGTGAGTTTCCCTGCAAAGATGAGCAAGGAAGCAGAGCAGTAGCTGACTAGGGAAGAAGAATCAAGAGAAGGATTTGTGTTTTCGCTTTGAAGATGGGAGAAATAACAGCACACGATGCCATTGGAGATGACCTAGTATAGAGTGAAAGTTTACATTGTGGGAGAGAAGAGAAGAGAGGAGAAGAGGAGGGGAGGGGTGGGGAAGGGAGAGGCAAGGAGAGAAGGGGAGGGAATGGGAGGGGAGAGAAACCCTGGTGTTATGTCCTTGGGTATGTCCTTCATATGCTTCAGTTTCAAGGATCCTCACCTTCCCCTTGGGCAGGGAGTGTGGGCATGGGTGGGAGAGATAAGAAAAAGGAAAACAGCAGCAGGCCCTTCTAAGTTGCCTTTCAATAGCATGTTCTTCTCCTCCCTTCTCCTCTCTGTCCCCCCATTTGGACTGGGAACCCCAACTGGTGGGGGAGTGGGAACCACAGCAACCACCTGGTCCTTTTGCCACTGGACAACAGGATCCGATTGTGAATGGAGAAGCAGCAGCTGCCGGTGGTAGATCACCGTCTCCCCTTCTTCCTGACTCTCCACGACACAGGCAGCCGGGCTGGCAGGCGGGCAGGGGCCGCTGAGCGCAGGACTGGGTGTCAGGACAGCGTGACGCGGACACGCACGTCCATCCGCACGAGTCGCTGTTGGTTCAGGGAGAGAATCTCGGAGAGAATGAAAGCTGCCACGCGGCCCCGACTCGTCCCTGACCAGCTCTGCCCGCCTGTGACTGGAGGAAGGGTGGCAATGAGGTCATGAAAAGAAACGATGCCACGTTTTTCTCTCCGCCGACTGGCACGAGGAGTTCGGCGGAAACCTTCCCGTGCCCCTCGTTTTCAGCATCCTTCCACCGCGTGCCCATAGAGTTCCCTGCGATCGGGATTGGGGCTGTGGGGTGTCATTCCATCAAGATCTGTTATCCCTCCCATATGCCATCGCTCTCTATTTCACTCTGTGAACCCCATTTTCACTTTTGTGGCTCAGAAAAACTAAGCTATGAAATAGTAATTCTTCGCTATATCTGTGCAGTGGTACTTTTTTTTATTAATATATTTTATTGACTTTTTACAGAGAGGAAGAGAGAGGGATAGAGAGTTAGAAACATCGATGAGAGAGAAACATCGATCGGCTGCCTCCTGCACACCCCCTACTGAGGATGTGCCGGCAACCAAGATACATGCCCTTGACCGGAATCGAACCTGGGACCCCTCAGTCCGCAGGCCGATGCTCTATCCACTGAGCCAAACCGGTTTCGGCTGTGCAGTGGTACTTTTGTAGCCCATGGGACTGATCAGTCCAAAGCATAACTACTACCCTGGCTGGTTTGGCTCAGTGAATAGAAAGTCGGCCCATAGACTGAAGGGTCCTGGGTTCGATCCCCGTCAAGGGCATTTACCTCAGTTGCAGGATCAATCCCCAGGCCTGGTTGTGGTGCGTGCAGGAGGCCACCAATCGATGTCACTCTCTCTCTGTCTCTCCCCCTCCCTTCCACTCTCTCTAAAAATCAATGGAAAAAATATTCTCGGGTGAGGATTAACAATAGAAGAAAAGCATGCTGCTTACTGATACAAAAGCAAAACTAACTTTTCCAGATCACCCCAAAGGGGAGGCCGGGGAGGGAGAGGGAAGGCGCAAACAATGCTGATTTTATCTTTTCGACCCGCCGCTGTCGCGACCTGCGAGGTGACCGCTGGGAACCCCGGGCGGTGATCAGGTTCTGATCTGCGGAATGAAGTCCTGGCCGTCCATCTGCGTAAGCAGCAGCTCACAGTGTTGAATGGCATTTGATAAGGAAATCGGAATTATTGGAACAAGAGTCTGAAAACACTGAGACCTAATCCAGAAACGAGTATATGACAGTCCGTGAGATGCCTTTGCCTTCGCCTGTTCCCTGGTTTCCTCCCTCTTCCCTGTGCCGAGGCGATGGTGCGTTAACGGACACGGGGCATTTGGATGAGGGAAGATGCGGTGGGAAGAAGCAGTGCTGTCAGTGACGTGGGCACCTCGCCCCCGCCCTCCCGGCCCCTCGGTGCCCCCTCGCGGGCTCCTACCCGCTCACCCTCCCACGTGCCCGCGGGTCGCATTCTGTATGGGGAGACCACCCCGCACAAGCAGCCTGGTCCCAGGCAGCAGTTCCCCCCAGCCCTGCACACGTGGCCTCATGCGTTCCGATTTGCTGCTCCATTTCTAAAACCAGCTGGATCTATTTCCCCACTGTCCCAGGGGGCGTGTGTTTCTCTCCCACAGGCACATACATGGCATGCCTTGGTAGGCTGCCCCATGGCCCTTCCTCAGGCCGGCCTGGCTTTTACACGGCGTCGGAATTTCTACATCAGGCATAAGGCCTCTCCCCTGGAGTTCATGCTGGAGAAGTTATGGCGTGGTTAACCTGATAGGTACTGCTTACCCCTAAAGACGCCCGGCCTATTCCCGCTTCAGCCGCGTGTCTGTGGGTAACAGACCGTCCTTTGTAAATCTCCATCTCAGATCGGGCACTTTGACGGCTCTCGGCTGCCGTAGACATGATTGGGGAGCCCGTTAAGCCGACTGCGCTGTAGTTCAGGGTGGCTGCTGAGGGCACGGAGGATGGAGAGAGGACGATGAAGCTTCAACAGGAACGAGGAGGTTCTTTAAGGGCGAGAGAAGGAAGTGACGGGACCCGCCTTTCCCCTTACTGTTCGCTTTCTGCGTTTTCCCTGCAGAGCTGCCCAGAAGTTGAATCTGTCTTCTAAGAAGAAGAAGCACCGACCTTCGACGTCCGTGGCCGAGCCCCCGCTCTTCGGCACCAGCTTCAGCGGCATCCTGCAGACCTCCCCGCCCCCCGCCCCGCCCTGCCTGCTGCGGGCCGTCAGCAAGGTGAAGGACACGCCAGGCCTGGGCAAGGTAGGCGCCCCCGCCGTCTCCGCTGGCTCAGGGTGAGGGGCTCTGTACTGGGGGGAAGGAGGAAACCAGGGCTCCGGTTTATTTGTTTAAAAAAGGTGAGCCCGGCCGGTGTGGCTCAAGGGTTGACCATTGACCTATGAACCAGGAGGTCACGGTTCCATTGCCGGTCAGGGCACATGCCCGGGTTGCAGGCTGGATCCCCAGTGTGGGGCGTGCAGAGGGCAGCCGGTCAATGATTCTCTCTCATCATTGATGTTTCTCTCTCTCCCTCTGTCTTCCTCTCTGAAAAAGAAAAGAAAGAAAGAAAGAAGGAGGTGGCAGGGAGAAAAGGAGACAAATGGAATTCATTGGAAGTCCTGTAGAATCTTCTTTGGTTGCATGTACTAAACAGTAAATTCAGACATTCCCATTATTGGTGATCTGATTTGATTTTGGCACAAAAAAAGGGGTTTCCCTTGTTGGGCAGAATTGTCTCCCTTGAAAGAAAAGACACAAAGACGGCAGGCGGAGGCAGGCTGCCGCGCCAGGCACAGCGCGGGAATGAGACGGAAGGATGCTTCGTCGATGCGGTGACGTGCTCCTTATTTTCTCCTCCTCGGAGAAGTCACAGCTCCTGCTCTGGGCCTGACCCCTGGCGGGGTTTCTGGGGAGCGGTTTCAGTTGTCCAGTTCCAGCCAGGAAACGCAGTCTTGAATTGTGACAAAGACTTAGAAAGGTACAGGAGCCCTGTTCGGAGGTGTTGCTCAGCTGCGTTTGGGATAACGGTTTTTCGATGTCATCTTGACGCTCTCTCGTCTGATAAACGTCTGGGTGAAGCAGCTGTGGTTTAGTCTTTAGTTGGTAAAGAAGCCGAGACGGGGAGAAACCTTAGCGAGAGGATGAGGCGCTGTCACTTCTCGGCTTCCGGCAGGCACGGCGAGTCAGTGCCAGGTCCCGGAGGCACCGGCTTCGTTAGGAAACTTGCAGGTCTGGCTGCAGGGAGCTGCGGCCGCGCATTTCGGTCACCGATGCTCTTGCCCCTGGGCCCTCAGACACGGTTGTCCCAGGTTCATGGTCGTCAGTGGCCTCAGCAGTCCTTCTGGGCCTCACCTGGGGCCCTCTGCCCGCCGCTCCCTTCACGTTTTTCTCCCTTCCCCTCCCGTGGGCCCCGCCCCCAGTTTCACCACCCCATCGGGAAGCCATTAACTTGCTGTCACCTCTCCAACAGGGTCTCACTTCTAAGGTCATGTTGAAGAGATTACGCTAATGGATGGCTCCAGGGCCTTCTGTCCCCACCTTCCCCCCCATCCCTAACCCCCACCCCTCTCCCTGGAATTCGAACAAGGGGTCAGGGTGCTGAGCCCGGGGCTGAGCCAGCAGGCTGAGTGTGGCAGCAGGACGAGGACCCAGCACTTGCCCCAAAGTGCTGGGAGGGCACTGGTCCCACCTGATTTCACAATGTCCCCCAGGCAGTGACCGGACACAAGTGTCATTATAAGTAAGATCAGCAGGTGTGAATCCAGGCACATGTGCATGAATATGACAACCGTCCGTAAACTACTGCTTATCAATCATACAGTTATTGTTTTATAATGGAAGCCCTTACCCCTGTCGCTCACTTGCAATCTGGGGTTTGTTGAGTGGGAGAGAAAGGGGTGACGTTTCCTGCAGGGAAGGCAGGCAGCCCCGGGTTTGTCCAGGGCAGTGTGTCAGGGACGGGGTCATCAGCTGGGGGCACAGAGGAGGTGGGAGGGGTGACTGCTGTCCGAGCAGTGGCCACGTGGCAGCCGTCCTGCTGAGCATGGGGGCGGGGCGGGCACTGGGGAAGGAAGTGGCAGTGGAGGGTGTGTGCCCGCGGAAGACCGTAGCTCTGATCATACCCGTGTTACCTGTGTGTGTGATTGAAACAGGAGGCCAGAAAGCGCACCGCCACCCTGCCTCCTGCCCAGAGTGCCTGCTCCTCCTGGTGCCGGAAGGCCTGCGCGCTCCCTCAGCGGTGCCCTTTCCCCAGACTCATGCTCTCCCTCCCCAAACCTCACCGTGATCAGGAAGTGAGACTTACCCGTTCTCTTCACCCATCAGTTCCCACCAATGTATCTCTGGTGCATAATTTACATATTAATATCTTAAGGAAATACCATGGAGTTTAATATAGGACGTAAGTAGGTGATGCTATCTATATCTTAATAATAAAAGACTAATATGCAAATGGTCATCACACTGTGACACTGTAACGACCGATCAGCAGGCACCTGAGGCTGTGTGGCACTGGGGCCGCGATCCTCCGCCCCAGTGTTGGGACGTGAGGCTGTGTCCCCGCCCTGCAGGGTTTGACGGGGGTGGGGCCAGCTGGGTCTTGGTGTCGCCCAATGGGGGTGTGGCTGGCCGGACACTGTTATAGAGAAAGGGCAAATAGCAATATTAAAATATTTCCTCTATTTAATTCCTTTTTAATGTGCACAAATTTTGTGCACTGGGCCACTAGTCCTATCTAATAAAGAGGAAATAAGCTAAATGACCGTCACACCCTCACAAAGATGGCAGTGCCCACAGCCAATAAAGAGGGAGTATGCTAATTGACTGCCACGCCTTCAAAGATGGTGGCGCCCACAGCCACAAGATGGCGGCACCCAATCCCCTCAACCCCGCCAGGGCGGCAGGCGCTCGGCACGGCCGGGCCTGCCCCCAGGCGGGTCTGGCCGCTCCACACACCTGTCTCTGGAGTCCCCCAGTCCCCTCAGCCCCCCAGCTGCCCAGGGCCGGCCTGAGGCACAAGCAAGCCTTGTATGTCAGCTGCCCAGCCCCCTAGGGTGGGCCTGAGGCGCAGGTAGCCAGGGCCGGCCGAGGCTTGTGCTGCCTACAGTGGCAGCAGCAGAGGTGTGATGGGGGTGTCGCCTTCCCCTGATTGCCAGGTCGCCTCCTGCCCTTGAGGGCTCCCGGACTGTGAGAGGGGGCAGGCGGGGCTGAGGGACCGCCCCCCCATCCAGTGCATGAATTTTCATGCACCAGGCCTCTAGTATATACTATATAAATCGGTATGTTTGATGTTGATAAACTTGATTCAATTGCCAAAAGCAACCTAATTATTTAAACCTCAGAACTGGGGCCTCATGAGGTGGGGGAGGGGAGCAAGCCCAGCCCAACCCCCACCTCATGCCCCAGCCACCCAAGGACTTTCTCAGTGTTAGGGTCACTGAAGGAGGACCACACGAGGCTGAAAGGGGTAAAGAATTATGGATTTACTAGAGGCCCGGTGCATGAATTCATGCATGGGTGGGGTCCGGCCAGCCAGCCCATCCCAATCGGGGCCGATAGGGCCGGGCCAGCCAGGGGAAGGGGATGTAGGAGGTTGGCTGGTTGGCCCTGCCCCCTGGTCGAACTCCCTGTCGAACTCCTAGTTGAGGGGACAATTTGCATATTAGCCTTTTATTATATAGGATTCGGTCACCTGGAGACCAGATGGGCTGAGCCCCCAAATGGTGCCAGCACCCAGGGGTGGGGAGGCAGAGGTTTTACAGGACTCCAGGAGGGCTTTTCGGCGGAGAACTCTCTGGGCGGGTCCGGATCCTGGGAAAGTCAGGAGGGGAAAGATAAAGGTCTGAGCGATGGAATGTGGTCTGAGCGAAAGGGAATGTGGGTGGCGAAGTGGTCTAAGGGTCAGTTCCCAGGGGAGGGGCAGCGATTCCATTATTTGGTCAGGCCTAACACTCAGGAAACCTGGCGGGTCTCACAGGTGTGGGGGGGCTTCGATGGGCCCACTGAGAGCTCCCCTCTCATTAAGTAGACAGGAAGCCTGAGGCCCAGAGAGGGGACGTTCTTCCAGTGCCTCCCGAATCAATCCAAGGAGTCCTTAGTTTTCTACTGTCCCACTGGCTGCCCCTGGACACACGAGCCCTTTCAGACTCTGGACTGGAGATGAGCGTGTCCCGGGGCCATGATGACAGTAAACTAACGTCGGGAACCAGCTGCCTTCACCCAGTGGAGAAGGACACGTGTCCCTTTTCAGTCCTGGTTGGGAGAGAAGGGGCAGGCACAGCGAGAGCAGACACAGATCTGGGCGCTCCATCCCACCCCTCCCCTGGCTCCTGGCTCCTGCCCCCTGCTGTTTCCGGGGCAACTACCCATAGCCACCTTCTGCTTGGAGTCATTGCTGGCCACGGAGCACTTCTCCGCAGCGCCTAGAGCAGATCCTGGCTCACAGCGCATATTTATTGAGGACCTACTGTGTGTCAGGCACCGGGGCTGGGCACTAGGCTTGCAATCATGGGCCGATGAGGCAGAATCCCGCTCTTACAACACTTGGTAATCTGGTGCATTGTTCCCGTCAGTCTTGGACATGTCAGCAACCGGTACCAACATGAAGGAGCGTGTGATCTAAGAAGTTGGAATTACAGACTTACAATATTCTGCCTAACTTTGAAATTATATAATGAAACTACGCTACTGAGTGGCCCTGTAAAGACACTCGTAATGAACTGATAGAGACGATTGGTGGATCAGAGCAGCTTAGTTCCTGTTTATATTTCGTTGACTTGGCTTATATGTAAATGACACTGCTAATCTGTTTGGAAACGGGTCCTTCTCCTAAGTCAGCATCCGCTCGCAGTGAGATTTGTTTGCACAATTAGCTAACATCCTTGTTTAAGGTTCATGTATTAGTGTGTCGCAGCTTAATGTCAGAGCTCTTCGTCTTGGGTGATGAGCTTCTCAAGCAGTTCCCATGATCTGTTTAACTCACTATGTCTGTGACTCGAGCCATACCACGGGTGCATAAATGCTTTTATTGTTTAAAAACTTATTTTTCAATAACAGTTGACATACAGTGTTATATTATTTATTATTTTCAGGTGTACAGCACAGTGATTAGACATGTATATACCTTACAAAGTGAACATGACTCCGCCATAAAAAAAAGAATGAACTCTTTCTATTCGCGACAGCATGGATGGACCTAGAGGGTATTATGCTAAGTGAAATAAGTCAGGCAGAGAAAGACAAATGCATATGCTCTCGCTTATAGGTGGCATCCGAAAAAAACCAACATAAGTGAACAAACAAACTCGTAGGTGCTTTTAAAGGTCAGAATGGCAATGGTGAAATTGCCTTGGTGGTGACAATCCGCCTGGGCGTTGGCTAATTCTCTTCCCAGAAGAATATCAGGAGGAAAATAATGTCTTCATAATAATTCCTTCATCATCTCTAGGAATGCCTTCCCCCAACCCCCAGCATGTTTTGGGGTTAAAAGAAAACTCTTGGAGGTGAGGACCAGCAGCAGGAGGATGGACTGTGGAATTTGGAGAGTTCATTAAACATTGGACGGAGCAAATGTGGAGGGGAATGATGGGAAATCAATCTGGGGACAGGCTGAGGAGGGTTTGCCATCCTTGACTCATTCAGGGAGTATCCACGGCCGTACTGTGTTCCAGGTACTGCCGTCGGCGTCACCGCAGGGGGCAGCACCTAGGGGCTGAGTGGCTACTCGGGCCACATCCCTGCAAAGGGAGAGGAAGGAGGGTGTACCCCGATCTCCGTGAACTCTAGGCCCCCATAAATGTTTGCCTGGCGTCAGCCCCAGCCACCACTCCTGGGCTACAAGCGATGTTTCCTTCTCCTCGGTCCTCACTCAGCCTCGTCTGGGCAGCAGCAGGGGGTGTGGCAGCCGCTGTGTGGATCCCCGTCACCGCCCATGCCCACCCGTCGGTGCATCCTGAACGGCTTCACCGCGCTTTCTCCTCTGTGGATGGTGTGGCCCAGGCAGGCACCTGGTGGGATCCTCCCACTTGTAGCTTAGAAGCAGGCGTGTTTGTCTCGCCAGATTATGTCTCAGGCATTAAAGGCTGGGCCATTCGGCTCTGTTCCTCTCAGTCCTGGAGTCCAAGTCATATCTGTCTCTTACTGGCACTGTTTTCAAACCCAGTAGCAGCATAATTTGACCTCTATTAAATGATATGAACATATGTTCTCTCTCTCTCTCTCTCTCTCTCTCTCTCTCTCTCTCTCTCTCTCTCTCTCTCTCACACACACACACACACACATACACACACTCACTCACACACTCACACACTACTTGGCTCATGTCACCAGGTCCTGTATTGTCTATAATTAGTCTATTTCTAAACTTGCTCTTGTTTGGTGTGTAAACTAATAGCATAGAAAAAAAAAAAAACAAAGGCACCTAAAAGCACCACGTGTGCTCTGTAGCAGCGACTCTGTTCCTTTACGGAGTCCCGACAGTTTTTTAGGGTAGAAGTCCTTCAGTTACCGAGCCCTTACCGAACCCCGTGTGGGAAAGGAAGCCAAGAGTCTTGTTCAGTTCACATTCCTGATGACGAGAAGGGGAAACCAAGCGAGAGAGACATCTGATTAAGACCTTGACAAGTTGCTAATGTAGCTCTTACTCATACTGAGGAGAGAGTTTCCCGCCTCCCAGCCCACCACGGGCCAGGGTGTTCGGACAGTGTGCAAACTGTGGAATCCCTCATCCTCATGTCCACCATTCCTCGTCCTGAAGCTGCATCCAAGAGAGCAGGGTAGGCAGATTGATTTCAAGCAGCTATGCAGCAATGGATTCCCTGGTGATGGAGAAGTCTGGGGTCCACGTCTCACTCACCCGTGACCACTCCCCCCTTAACCCTACCAGACCGCTGTACCGATTTTTCGGTAATTTCCAAATCTGCCGCTATACCGCTGTACCTAATTTTTGGTACTTTGCCTAGACCTATTTTCTACAATGTCTCCAAGTTCCATCTTATTCTAACCACTTGTTTGCATGTAACTAACATTTATCTATATCATGTTGATTTTTTCTCTTTAATGCTCAGGAGCCCAGGTATAGGGGACAGTTAGGTTCAGGGCCTCAGGTCTGGTAGGTTTAAATGCACCGATGGGAAAAGTGACTTGTGAGTTCTCTATTTTGGTGTGTGCGAGCGTGCCGAGGGGAAGAATGAAAAATGCACACGTACACATGCATGGGGATGGCAAGCCCGGCCGTGGTGTAAATTAAGTTGTCAGCTGTCCTGGGAAATGACCTCGTGTGACCTTCCCCTGCCTAATGACAGTGGTTCTTCTCTGCGCGCCGTTGGTTTGGGTTGAGCCTGCGAAGGCCTTGTCGCTCGGGTTCGGGTTTTCTCTCCTTCTTTCCTTCCTTGTGTTGACCCCTCCTCCAACCCGCATCTCCGGAGAAAGGGGACTCGGGGAAATGTTCCCACTCATTCATCTCCGCCGCCTCCTTTTTCCCACGGAGGCTGAGGTGTCCGTGCAGTCCCAGCGCCGCCGCCTCCTCCGGCCGCACATGCGCAGTGTGCAGTTGCACCATCCCCAAAATTCAGGGCTCAGAAGTGCACGTGCGGACCCTCCACCCTCCGAGGGCCAAACCCGAATGACCTACGTCAGGGGGACTTTTTCCTACACCCCCTGCCACCCTACCAGGAGTTAGCATTCTTCATTCTTGCACACCAAAGGGACGTGTTAGAATATTCTCTATTTATTAGTAGGGGCCACTGGACAGGAGGGCCAGGGTAGAACATGCCTAAAGGCCGTGCCCATTCGGTTTTCATTCCAGGGTGACGGCCTTTGGTGCTGCTGACTGAATTCTGAGTGTCATTTTCTCTTGTCTGCATTGTTAGGTGGAGAGCTTGCAGGGTGAACAGCACATTTCAGCTTAATTAGATCAGGCTTCTGATCAGATGGCACAGTATTACCTATAAAATATTCGTTTTCTGGCATTCTTTGCCCATGAAGTCCACACGGAGCAAACGGGATGGGAGCTGGCCGAGAAGGGAGGAGTAATTTGGTCTTGATCCCAGAAAGTTGCCTGCCTGACGTCCCAGGTCCATTAGGGTAGTGTTGGGAGCATAGATAGAGGAAGGAAGTTAATATCCATTTTCTTTAAAAACATTTTGTTAAAAATTGATTTCAAAGAGGAAAGGAGAGGGAGAGAGAGAGAAACATCAATGACGCGAATCATTGATCGTCTGCCTCCTGCACACCCCCTATTGGGGGTTGAGCCCGCAACCCGGGCATGTGCCCTGACCAGGAATTGAACCGTGACCTCCTGGTCCGCAGGTTGACGCTCAACCACTGAGCCACACCAGCCAGGCTCCATCTATTTTCTTTATGGCAATTCTGCATCTTCCAGTTCTCTGAACAGCCCCGGCCTGCGTTAGGGCAGGAGCTGGGGTCTCCTGAAATCCTCCTGGTTTACGTTCCAGGGACACTTAGCCTTCCAGACACCAACACCTACAGCCATCAGCTCGAGAGGCACGTGGGCCAGCGAGCTTCCGTTCCTTGCATCCCTGGCGAAATGGCCTTCTCAGTTTCTCTCACTGGGCCGTAACCTCATTGAAAGCAGGGAGTATGTTCTTTTCATCTTTGTGCCCCATCAGTGCCCGCTTACAAAAAGGACACAGCCAATATAGAGTATTTTTACGTAATCCTGTGTAGAACTTGTGAAGTCCCGAGTAGGTGTTCAACGCTGGGTAGGATCCATCCTGCAGGATGGAGCTGTGATGATGAGATGAACACTAAGGACATCCAAAGGACAAGACCCCTCGGCATGGGAGCTACCGGAGCAGAGTGCCGCCAGGTGCCGCCTCCTGCTGGCGGACTGGCACACTGGCAAAGAGGAATCTGCTCATAGGTCCTCTTGTCCAATCATCACATTTTGAATACGAGGAAACTGCGGCCCAACAAGATAAACTAACTCGTTATCCCATTTACGTGGGAGCATTTTAAAATTTGAGTGTAAAAGATGATCAGTCATAAAGACATTAGGGCAGAATTTGAATTCTGGGACTTTCAGCCTCAATTCTACTGGCTCAGTTTTTTTATTATTTATTTATTTATTTATTTATTTATTTATTCACACAAGGATATTTTAACATTGATTTTTAGAGAGAGTGGAAGAGAGAGGGAAAGACAGAGAGAAACATCGATGTGAGAGAAACGCATCGATTGGTTGCCTCCTGCACGAGCCCCAACCAGGGCCCGGGCCTGGGAGGAGCCTGCAACTGAGGGACGTGCCCTTGACCGGAATCGAACCCGGGACCCTTCGGTCCGCAGGCCGACGCTCTATCCACTGAGCCAAACCGGCTAGGGCTGACTCTGTTTTTTAGACATTAAGTGGCGATGGTAGGTGTGTGTGTGGGGTGTGGGGGGGGGGGAAGGCACATGTGCAGAGAGAGGAATAAGGAGGTGATTTTTATAAGAGCCTTATAAAGCCTAGAAACCTTTATCATAATTGGAGGATAGGTCTGGGGCCTCCCTGAACACCTGTAATCCCTCATTAGCATCCTGAATTATGGAATGAAAACATGAGATAAAACGAGGGAATTCTCTCTGGAATAAATGCCACTTTCTCAATTAACCAAAGGGCAATAAGATGGATTATAATGCCAGAATAGGGCTTTTGATCATTCTTTGTCCAAGAAAACCCACATTTTAGTCAGTTCAGCACAATTAGACAATTACTGATACCAAGAGAAGGGGAATAGTAGGTATATTTTAAGCTAACATTTCTAGCATCTTATCTTCCTGTGTCTTTCTCTTGCTAATGGCTGAAAGGGAAGTTAATCATGATTTGCTGTAATTATCCCATTAAAATGGGATTGATAGTCATTTTTGTAAAGAATGGTGAGTCCAAACTGCTGAGTTAATTAGAAAGTTTGCCTTTGTGCCTCAGATTAGAAAATGCTCCTCTTGCCTAGTGAGAGGCTTATATAACAAAACATTTGAATTCCTTTCTCATGCTTCGTGGAACTGAACTGCATCATTACGGAGGGGGAGTCATTCTGATACCTTATTAAAAGCAAAATATAATTTTCTTTAGATTGGTAAATGGTTTCTGATTTAAAAATCCTCTGGCTACTCAGATCCATAATATAAGACCCTCTGTGTTCGCTCAAATTGCTGTACAAGTCCTCCAGTTCTGTTCTGTACTACTGTCTTAGTCTGCTCCAGCTGCTATAACAAAAATACCATAGATCATATGACTGAAGCAACAGAAACGTATCTCTCACAGTTCTGGAGACTGGGACATTTAAGGTCAAGGTGATGGCAGACCTGGTGCCTGGTGAGGGATCTCTTCCTGGTTGGACCAGGGTCATCTTCTTGCTGCACCTCACATAGTAGAGAGGAGAGATGGGGAGGGGAAAAGGAGAGAGAGAAAAAGTGAGAGAAAGCCAGCTCCCCCGGCTCTTCTTATCAGGGCACTAATCCCAGTGTGCGGGCACCACCCTCTTGACCTGATTATCTCCCAAAGTCATCATCTCCTAATGCCATCACCTTGAGGGTTAGAATTTCAACATATACCTTTGAGAGGGGCACAGTGACACAGTCCACAATGCTGACCTCGAAACCCCAGCATTGGGTTAGAGTAGTTGATTTTCCAGATAAAAGAACCAGAAATAGAACCATTATAGTAGCCGTTATTGCCAGAGACAAAAGTCCTTTCAAGTCCCTCCTCCCTCTACCCCCCGCCTGTTCCCTTGGTCCGCTCAGTGCCCTAGACCAGTGGTCGGCAAACTCATTCATCAACAGAGCCAAATATCAACAGTACAACGATTGACATTTCTTTTGAGAGCCACATTTTTTAAACTTAAACTTCTTCTAACGCCACTTCTTCAAAATAGACTCGCCCAGGCCGTGGTATTTTGTGGAAGAGCCACACTCAAGGGGCCAAAGAGCCGCATGTGGCTCGCGAGCCGCAGTTTGCCGACCACGGCCCTATACCACAGATAGAAGTTTCGTCCACATGTAGTTCGGTTGAGATCTCTTTCTGCCACCAACAGTGAGCACTTGGTGGATCCTTTCGTGAGCACTCTACCAGCTGTAGCTCATCAGGGATTTTTTTTCTTGCTGAAGCAAGCCAGTGATGATAAACTCTGGCTTCTGTTTCCCGGCGCGAGCTTCCTAGGCTGGTAAGTTCTGTTCTCTTCTTCAGGAGTGTGAGCTCGCAGAGGCCTGCCCCCTGCTGTGGGAAGAGGTGTGCTTATCTGCCCCATCCCAGGTGGCCCAGCTGACTGCCATGGCCCTGCAGTAAATGCTTAGCACGCCCCCCTCCACACACATACACACCCTACCCCTAGAACACAGCTACCTGTCCTGCATTTGAGACCGTGTCTGTGTCTGAAGACCTGCAGCAGTTCAGGCTGGGGAGGAAGGCAGAGGATTGAGACTATGCAGTGAGCTTGGTTCAGCTGGTACTGACGGAGTAGCTGCTGGGGGTCAGGCACGGTCCTGGAAAGGCTGGGGGGAGGGGAGAGAGAGGAGGGGAGGGAGAGAGAGAAAACAATTGTGGAGGCTGGCAAATCCAAACTCCGCAGGGTAAGCCAGCACATGGGGCCCCAGGGGAGGGTTACAGTTCAAGTACAAAGGCAGCTGCTGACACAGTTTCCTCTTCTTCCAGGTCAGTCTTTCGTTTTTTACTAAGACCTCAACTGATTAGACGAGGCCCACCACATTATGGAGGGCAATCTGCTTCCCTCAAAGGCTATTGCTTTCAATGTTAATTTTATCTAAAAAACAAACAAACAAAAACCCCACCTTCACAGAAACATCTAGAATTATATTTGACCAGATATTGGGGGACCTGGACCCGGCCAAACTGACACACAAACTAAACCGTCACACCAGGTGAGGGAATGGATAGAAGGGACCAGGACCTGGGTCTCCTCTGCTGCTCTGATGATGCTTCAAACCTGGATAAGGCCTTGCTGCTCACACCCCCTTTCACCTGGATCATCTCCCTGGATTTTGAATACGCACCTGAGAGGTGGGCATGGGGAGGGAGGGGGAGTGGTAGGCCCTGCTGAAAGGTGAGGGCACTGAGATTCAGAGAGGACAAGAGAGTTCTCAGAGCTGGCACAGCTTTTCCGAGTGGGCGGCGAGACCCTACGTTTTTGTAGGTTATACAGCATATATTGGCCCTTTCCCGTGCCAGGCACTGGTCAGAGTGCATCACCTACATCACCCTATTAAATCCTCTTTCCCGCTATGTGGGCAGGGTCTGTGGCAATCACCCCCATTTGACATCTGAAGAAGCTGAAAGAGGTTTAAGGCATCTCCCCAAAGTCATCCCTGGTCCGTGGTGGAGCGGGGATACGGACCCCGGTTCTGGACACATACCCACGGCGCTGTCGCTCTGCACACGTCCTGTGTACGTTGCTGGTGTCCGAAAGGGCCCGTGAGCACTGGCCCTGGCTGCGTTTGTCGGCGGTGGACAGGGAGCCGAGGCTGCGGCCGGGCTGTCCTCCTCGGCTGCCGGAGAGCTTGGCCGTTGTCCCCGTGTTGTCTTACCGTTGTCATTGTGTTGTTTCAGCCCTTGTACTAAAAGCTATCATGCGGTCAATCGCCTTCTGTGGCTTCATGTTTCCGTGTAGTAAGCAAAGCAGTGAAAGTAAATCAATACCCAAGGTTTTGAAGTCCAAAACAAACCCAAAAAAAATCCTAAATTCCACGAGAGACACAGCCAGGGACAGTCAGCCCCGTTCCAGAGCAGTGGCCGCCCGGGCCCAGGCGAGGTGGAGACAGGCCGCTGGAGCTTGAGATCGAATCCCGTCCTGGACCACACTGAGCCATGGGGTCACTGAGAATTCTGTGTCTGCAACCAGATCGTGACAATGGGCCTGTTTGCATTTCAGCTCTGGTTTAAAGGAGCTTGTCTGTGAGCACTAACTGCGCTGTGGGCGGTAGGTGTGGTGCGGGGAGAGGCAGTCCTCTCTGGGCCGCCATGCCTGCGCTCCCGGGCTGGCCTCTCATCATGGACCACAGTATCCCCCCGCCCACACCCACCCGCTCTTCCAGATCTGCCTCAACGCCCACTTGTGTCCACATGATGTATCTACCCCAAACTGGCTCCCTCGCTTCTCTGATGTTTGTACGATGCAGAACCGATTCTTCCATGACCCACTTACTGCTTCATGCAGCATTGCTGTCATGTTTTATGGGTGCTCAATCCCCAGTGTGGGGCGTGCAGGAGGCAGCTGATCTCTCTCCCTCTCCCTTCCTCTCTGAAATCAATAGAAATATATATATATATACTAGAGGCTTGGTGCATGTAAACTCATGCACTGGAGGGGGGTCCCTCAGCCTGGCCTGCTTCCTCTCACAGTCTGGGAGCCCTCAGGGGTGGTAGGCGATGCCCCATCACACCTCTGCTGCTGCCACTGCTGGCAGCACAAGCCTCAGCCGGCCCTGGTTACCTGAGCCTCGGGGCTGAGGGGACTGGGCACCGCCATCTTTGAGGGCGTGGCAGTCAATTAGCATATTCCCTCCTTATTGGCTGTGGGTGCCGCCAACTTTGAGGGTAGGGCAGTCGATTAACATATTCCCTCCTTATTGGCTGTGGGTGCCGCCATCTTTGAGGGCATGAGGGTCAATTAACATATTCCCTCTTGGTTAGATAGGATTTTAAAAAGAATTTGAATCCCATTCACGAGGGCTCCATCCTCGTGACATAATGACCTCCCAAACACCCCACCACCTAACACCATCACCTTTGGGGGCTAGGATTTCAGTGTATGAATGTGGAGGGAATGCAGGCAAAGTGGGGACACTAAGTATGCTCTCTCCCGGGTGACGGAGGGCTCCGGCGGCCATGCTGGGGGAAGCGGGCCTGAGCCATGCGGTTGGCGGGAGGCCTCTCCTGTGGGCCCGTGGAGCTCAGCCCTGTGGATGCTCCAACAGGCCAGGCGGGGCCTGAGGTTGCCGTGACTCGTGGGTGGGGACGCATTAAGTGGGTCTTAGCGAGATGGCTGTGGGGATGTGAGTCCATGTTGAGGACCTGAACTAGGATTTAAACTCTGAGGAGAAGCAGCGCAGGTGAGATACAGGCGCATTTGCCTAAGGGTCCAAACTGAGGCCCATCTCAGAGACTCCCATCCAACCAAGACCAGCATTTAGTCCGCAGCTCTCCACGGTCAAGGGGCACGTGGTGATGCGGAGGGAAGTGATGGCAGCTATTCTAGGACCCCGGTTGCCGAAAACCTTGGACCTCAAGGATGAGGAATCCACCTTGGATACTCACAAGGCCGTTGATTCATAGAAAACCGGGGTCTGGGATAGAGCAGAGCAGCATGGAGCGGCCCCAGCCTGGATGCAGGCCCAGCAGGACTGAGCATGGATCAGGCCAAGGCTGCCCTGCCTCCACTCCAACCCAATGACCCCTCGCTCTGCCAGCCACCGCACGGCTTCCCCTTCAGGCTCCTCAGTGGACACGCCGCTCAGTGGTCACGCCACTCAGTAGACACGCCACTCAGTGAGCACACCACTCAGTGGACACACCACTCAGTGGACACGCCACTCAGTGGGCACGCCACTCAGTGGGCACACCACTCAGTGGACACACCACTCAGTGGACACGCCACTCAGTGGACACACCACTCAGTGGACACGCCACTCAGTGGGCACGCCTCTCAGTGGACACGCCATTCAGTGGACACGCCACTCAGTGGACACGCCATTCAGTGGACACACCACTCAATGGATATGCCACTCAGTGGGCACGCCACTCAGTGGGCACACCACTCAGTAGACACGCCATTCAGTGGACACGCCACTCAGTGGACACGCCATTCAGTGGACACACCACTCAGTAGACACGCCATTCAGTGGACACACCACTCAGTAGACACGCCATTCAGTGGACATGCCACTCAGTGGACACGCCATTCAGTGGACACACCACTCAATGGATATGCCACTCAGTGGGCACGCCACTCAGTGGACACACCACTCAGTAGACACGCCATTCAGTGGACACGCCACTCAGTGGACACGCCATTCAGTGGACACACCACTCAGTAGACACGCCATTCAGTGGACATGCCACTCAGTAGACACGCCATTCAGTGGACATGCCACTCAGTGGACACGCCACTCAGTGGACACACCACTCAGTAGACACGCCATTCAGTGGACACGCCACTCAGTGGACACGCCATTCAGTGGACACACCACTCAATGGATATGCCACTCAGTGGGCACGTCACTCAATGGGCACACCACTCAGTGGACACGCCACTCAGTGGACACGCCACTCAGTGGACACTCGAAATTACTCAGCGCAGGGCTGTGTGAGCTGCTGCCCGTCCTCCGGCCCTGCCCCCTGACTGCCCCTTGGACGCCCATGACCGGTTTTCAGTCCTGCAGGGAGGCCCCGCCTCCTCCCACTTCCAGCCTCTGTTCTTCACCCCTTGCCATCTTCCTCCTCCACTCTTACCTTCTTCAGGCTTGACTTGGGGTGTTATTCCCCCAGGATGTCCCCCTGAGGCCACCGCTGCCCCCGGCCCCGTGCGAGGCCCCCCCTGCATGTACTGTGCTGTGCTGAGCTTGGCCTCCTCCGCTCTCCCGGGAGCCTCTGCCCAGGCCTCGTCCCTGTCCCTCCGGCACCAGCCAGGGGCTGGATGATGTCTGCTCACTCAGGACCAGAGCTCAGACGGGTGCAGGGCCAGGGCACCCACCGGGCGTTACCCGGCCTGCCCTCCCGGAACATTCCGTGTGAGTAGTTTCCATCACTGTTGACCTGCATAACAATGTTACCCTCGGGCAAGACTCTTCTATTTGCAAAGCACAGCCCGTGCGTGTCCCTCGTAGACCTCAGCATCTCGGGAGGTGGTGATGAGGGAGGGGGAAGTCCGCGTCTTCGCCGCTGGGTGATGGAGCATCGTTGGGGATGCGCTCAGACCTGTGACAGGAGTCGAGGCAGATGTGTGTCAGGTCCCATGAGGGAAGCAGCTCCTCGTTACCCTCCCCCGCCGGAAGCCGCCACGTGTATTCTCACCTCTGTGGGCTGCAGGCGCTCCGCCACGTGTGTTCTCAGCTCCGTGGGCTGCAGGCGCGTCGCATTGACATCAGACGTGAGGGATTCTGATTTCCCTGCCCCATGGACGGCGAGGCACAGGGGCGTTGGTTTTTTTGGGGGTCGTCTGCTTCTTGCAATCGGTATCGTCGACATTGTGGCTCCCGACAGAGGTTGGATGCTGCGTCATGTGCCCCTGGCGGACCAGGCCCTCCTGCCTCCATCCTGCTCGTGTGCCCTTGACTCTGCCAGGGACGCTCATCTCTCTATAATGCGAGCCTGGAAAATTGCTGCTCCCCCCTCGAGGCCTGGCTCCCGTGTCCCCCGCCCCCTCCGCCCCCTCCTGCACGCACCGCGCACCCCTGCAGACCGTGAGCTGAGGGCAGGGGCAGGGACCCACTGTGTTGGTGTGGATTCATGTGGACACAGACCCTCACTCACTCTGCCCTCGGAGACCGCTGTCTGCCGTTTCCCCTCCTGAGGGCCCGAGGCCCAGACGCAGCCTTCCCTTCCCTGAGGGCGGGAGGGGCGGGTGGGCTGGGCGGGTGCTGCCCGCACAAGGCCAGCTGTCCCAGTTCTTCCCCAGGAGAGGAAAGTGTAGCCGCCGGTGCTCCTTCCTTTCAGTTCCGCCGTGACATTTGTTGTAAAGCTCGGAGATCACCGGCTGTTAACCTGCTTTATTATGGTCTGTTGTTCGTTGGACGAGAAGAAGCAAGAGGGACCTTGGGTTTTGTGCTGCTTCCGCGGGGCACAGGGGCTTAAAGCATCTCACGGGCTTCGTGGAGGTCCTGTGGGTCACTGCTTTTCTGGGAGAGGGGGACGCAAGCCATCAGCCCCGACCCCCCCTTGCCCAGGGAACCCGTCAGTCCCCCCCCTGCCCAGGGAACCCATCAGTCCCCCTGCCCAGGGAACCCGTCAGTCCCCCTGCCCAGGGAACCCGTCAGTCCCTCCCCCCCTGCCCAGGGAACCCGTCAGTCCCCCCCCTGCCCAGGGAACCCATCAGTCCCCCTGCCCAGGGAACCCGTCAGTCCCCCCCCTGCCCAGGGAACCCATCAGTCCCCCTGCCCAGGGAACCCGTCAGTCCCCCCCCTGCCCAGGGAACCCATCAGTCCCCCTGCCCAGGGAACCCGTCAGTCCCCCTGCCCAGGGAACCAGGGAACCCGTCAGTCCCCCTGCCCAGGGAACCCTGTCAGTCCCCCCTGCCCAGGGAACCAGGGAACCCGTCAGTCCCCCTGCCCAGGGAACCCGTCAGTCCCCCTGCCCAGGGAACCCGTCAGTCCCCCTGCCCAGGGAACCCGTCAGTCCCCCTGCCCAGGGAACCAGGGAACCCGTCAGTCCCCCCCCTGCCCAGGGAACCCGTCAGTCCCCCTGCCCAGGGAACCCGTCAGTCCCCCTGCCCAGGGAACCCGTCAGTCCCCCTGCCCAGGGAACCCGTCAGTCCCCCTGCCCAGGGAACCAGGGAACCCGTCAGTCCCCCCCTGCCCAGGGAACCCGTCAGTCCCCCTGCCCAGGGAACCAGGGAACCCGTCAGTCCCCCTGCCCAGGGAACCCGTCAGTCCCCCCCTGCCCAGGGAACCCGTCAGTCCCCCCCCTGCCCAGGGAACCCGTCAGTCCCCCCCTGCCCAGGGAACCCGTCAGTCCCCCCCCTGCCCAGGGAACCCGTCAGTCCCCCTGCCCAGGGAACCCGTCAGTCCCCCTGCCCAGGGAACCCGTCAGTCCCCCTGCCCAGGGAACCCGTCAGTCCCCCTGCCCAGGGAACCAGGGAACCCGTCAGTCCCCCCCTGCCCAGGGAACCCGTCAGTCCCCCCCCCTGCCCAGGGAACCCGTCAGTCCCCCCCTGCCCAGGGAACCCGTCAGTCCCCCCCCTGCCCAGGGAACCCGTCAGTCCCCCTGCCCAGGGAACCCGTCAGTCCCCCTGCCCAGGGAACCCGTCAGTCCCCCCCTGCCCAGGGAACCCGTCAGTCCCCCTGCCCAGGGAACCAGGGAACCCGTCAGTCCCCCCCTGCCCAGGGAACCCGTCAGTCCCCCTGCCCAGGGAACCCATCAGTCCCCCCCCTGCCCAGGGAACCCGTCAGTCCCCCCCTGCCCAGGGAACCCGTCAGTCCCCCTGCCCAGGGAACCCATCAGTCCCCCCCTGCCCAGGGAACCCGTCAGTCCCCCCCTGCCCAGGGAACCCGTCAGTCCCCCCCTGCCCAGGGAACCCGTCAGTCCCCCCCTGCCCAGGGAACCCGTCAGTCCCCCCCTGCCCAGGGAACCCATCAGTCCCCCCCTGCCCAGGGAACCCGTCAGTCCCCCCCTGCCCAGGGAACCCGTCAGTCCCCCCCTGCCCAGGGAACCCGTCAGTCCCCCTGCCCAGGGAACCCATCAGTCCCCCCCCTGCCCAGGGAACCCGTCAGTCCCCCCCTGCCCAGGGAACCCGTCAGTCCCCCTGCCCAGGGAACCAGGGAACCCGTCAGTCCCCCTGCCCAGGGAACCCGTCAGTCCCCCCCTGCCCAGGGAACCCGTCAGTCCCCCTGCCCAGGGAACCAGGGAACCCGTCAGTCCCCCCCTGCCCAGGGAACCCGTCAGTCCCCCTGCCCAGGGAACCCGTCAGTCCCCCTGCCCAGGGAACCCGTCAGTCCCCCTGCCCAGGGAACCCGTCAGTCCCCCTGCCCAGGGAACCCGTCAGTCCCCCTGCCCAGGGAACCCGTCAGTCCCCCTGCCCAGGGAACCCGTCAGTCCCCCTGCCCAGGGAACCAGGGAACCCGTCAGTCCCCCTGCCCAGGGAACCCGTCAGTCCCCCCCTGCCCAGGGAACCCGTCAGTCCCCCTGCCCAGGGAACCAGGGAACCCGTCAGTCCCCCCCTGCCCAGGGAACCCGTCAGTCCCCCTGCCCAGGGAACCCGTCAGTCCCCCTGCCCAGGGAACCCGTCAGTCCCCCTGCCCAGGGAACCCGTCAGTCCCCCTGCCCAGGGAACCAGGGAACCCGTCAGTCCCCCTGCCCAGGGAACCCGTCAGTCCCCCCCTGCCCAGGGAACCCGTCAGTCCCCCTGCCCAGGGAACCAGGGAACCCGTCAGTCCCCCCCTGCCCAGGGAACCCGTCAGTCCCCCTGCCCAGGGAACCCGTCAGTCCCCCTGCCCAGGGAACCCGTCAGTCCCCCTGCCCAGGGAACCCGTCAGTCCCCCTGCCCAGGGAACCAGGGAACCCGTCAGTCCCCCTGCCCAGGGAACCCGTCAGTCCCCCTGCCCAGGGAACCCGTCAGTCCCCCTGCCCAGGGAACCCGTCAGTCCCCCTGCCCAGGGAACCCGTCAGTCCCCCTGCCCAGGGAACCCGTCAGTCCCTCCCCCCCTGCCCAGGGAACCCGTCAGTCCCCCTGCCCAGGGAACCCGTCAGTCCCCCTGCCCAGGGAACCCGTCAGTCCCCCTGCCCAGGGAACCCGTCAGTCCCCCTGCCCAGGGAACCAGGGAACCCGTCAGTCCCCCTGCCCAGGGAACCCGTCAGTCCCCCTGCCCAGGGAACCCGTCAGTCCCCCTGCCCAGGGAACCCGTCAGTCCCCCTGCCCAGGGAACCCGTCAGTCCCCCTGCCCAGGGAACCAGGGAACCCGTCAGTCCCCCCCCTGCCCAGGGAACCCGTCAGTCCCCCCTGCCCAGGGAACCCGTCAGTCCCCCCCTGCCCAGGGAACCCGTCAGTCCCCCTGCCCAGGGAACCCGTCAGTCCCCCCTGCCCAGGGAACCCGTCAGTCCCCCTGCCCAGGGAACCCGTCAGTCCCCCTGCCCAGGGAACCCGTCAGTCCCCCTGCCCAGGGAACCCGTCAGTCCCCCTGCCCAGGGAACCCGTCAGTCCCCCTGCCCAGGGAACCCGTCAGTCCCCCTGCCCAGGGAACCCGTCAGTCCCCCCTGCCCAGGGAACCCGTCAGTCCCCCCCTGCCCAGGGAACCCGTCAGTCCCCCTGCCCAGGGAACCCGTCAGTCCCCCTGCCCAGGGAACCCGTCAGTCCCCCTGCCCAGGGAACCCGTCAGTCCCCCCTGCCCAGGGAACCCGTCAGTCCCCCTGCCCAGGGAACCCGTCAGTCCCCCTGCCCAGGGAACCCGTCAGTCCCCGTGCCCAGGGAACCAGGGAACCCGTCAGTCCCCTCTGCCCAGGGAACCCGTCAGTCCCCCTGCCCAGGGAACCCGTCAGTCCCCCTGCCCAGGGAACCCGTCAGTCCCCCTGCCCAGGGAACCCGTCAGTCCCCCTGCCCAGGGAACCCGTCAGTCCCCCCTGCCCAGGGAACCCGTCAGTCCCCCTGCCCAGGGAACCCGTCAGTCCCCCCCTGCCCAGGGAACCCGTCAGTCCCCCTGCCCAGGGAACCCGTCAGTCCCCCTGCCCAGGGAACCCGTCAGTCCCCCTGCCCAGGGAACCCGTCAGTCCCCCTGCCCAGGGAACCAGGGAACCCGTCAGTCCCCTCTGCCCAGGGAACCCGTCAGTCCCCCTGCCCAGGGAACCCGTCAGTCCCCCTGCCCAGGGAACCCGTCAGTCCCCCTGCCCAGGGAACCCGTCAGTCCCCCTGCCCAGGGAACCAGGGAACCCGTCAGTCCCCCTGCCCAGGGAATCTGAAGTGCATCTCAGTCTATTACTTGGCCGCAGGTGGGCTGTCTCCCCTGAAGGCATATTGACTCCAGCACCCGGCTCCCTCCCACCGCACCCCCACTCCCTGTCCCTCAGGGTTTTCTTCAGACTGTGGGACCCGTGCCCAGACCCCGTCTCCACCCAGGTCGCCTCCCCAGACCTCTCTGTGCCCGGGAGAGAATCAGTTCTGGACTTTGGAGTCTCACCTTGAACATCACAGCCCTTAGGGGTGTCGGGGACGGTGCAGGCCACACCCATCTGGTCCCGTGGGAGGCCTGGTGGGCGCAGCCAGCGCGGATGCGACAAACAGAGGGTGGCCCCTGCTCTTTAGGAGAAACCAAAGCACCCCAGGGAGGGGCGAGAGCTGCCCCCGGCCTGTCGCCAGGTGCCAGGGAGCTGGAACCTTCTCAACTCCTGGTGGCTGTTTATCAGGAGGGGCACCAGGCAGACGGGGGGCGGTGCTGAACCCCACAACACCACGCTGTTCCAGCTTGAGCTTGGCCTGATAACACCGAGAAGCAATGGTGTGGGCACCAGCGGACAGGCAGTAGTGGGGAGCAGCCTGGGGGACCCTTAGGTGTGTGTAGCTTCTCTTCCTGGGAGAAGAGCGGACCTGGAACGACAAAGGCGACGTCATCCTCACGCACACACCCAGACGTTGGTGACCGGGCTGTATCGCTGAGTCACGCAGCGTCACTGCGGAGAGGACCACTCGACCCGTCCTCTGGAATTCTGACTCAGCGTTGACATTTGAGTCCCCGCTAAGGGGATAGCATTCCTATTCTGATGTAATGAGGACAGTAGCTAATAAGAGTAGTTAGCACGTATTATTGTGTATTGAATGCTCTTCTGAGTGCTTTATATACATAACTCCTTTACACACCAATACATTACATAATCAACTCATTTGCATGCATTAACTCGTTTACATATATCATACACACAGTACACTCACATAGACTCATTTGCATACATAATATATTTGCATACTGTCTTAGTCCATTCAGGCTGCTATGACAGAACTCCGTAGACTGGGGCTTAAACTGCAAACATTTATTTCCCACAGTCTAGAGGCCGGAAGCCCAAGGTCAAGGTGGCGGCCGATCCGGTGTCTGGCGAGGAGCCACTTCCCGGTTCCAGGCAGCTTTCTTGTTCCCGGGTCCTCACTGGGGAGGCTGAGGGAGCTCTGTGGGGTGGGATCTCTGTTAAAGGGCACGGATGCCATTCAGGAGGGCCCCACCTTCATGACCTAATCAACTCCCACAGGCTGCACCCCAAATACCATCACATTGGGGGGTAGGTTTCAACATAGGAATTTTGGGAAGGTTACAAACATTCAGTCCACAAGACATGCATTAACTCATTTGCATACATAGCCATGTACATGCACTAACTCATTTACATACATAGCCATGTACATGCACTAACTCATTTACATACATAGCCATTTAAGTGCATTCACTCATTAAGTCACCTGATGAGACACTGAGGCACAGAGTTACATGCCTGAGGTTAAGCAGGTCACCTCTAGCTCCAGAGTCCGAGCTCCTGGCCGCTGGCGGACGGCCTGCATCCTGGCCTCTGTCTTCCGTACCCTGAGTTCTCTGCGCAGGAGCTGGGCCTGGTCACCAGCGCGATTCCTGCTCTCACGTGATGCCCGTGGTGCTGCCCCGCCCCTTTAACTGGCACCGCATCCCCTGGGTGAGAGCTGCGGGCAAGTCCTGGCTGCAGGAACGCAGACACAGGACAGGGCTGCCTCGGCTCGGCGTCCTCCCAGCAGGCATCCACGGAGGCTTTTCCACGGAAACCCAGGCCTCCAGGTGCACACGTGGCCCCGCCCATCCCGGCCGCCGTCAGAGGCCAGGGACCAGGGACCACCCCCCTTTCCAGAGTAACATTGGAAAGAACAGCATTTGCATTCCCACCGTTTGGGGAGCTCACGGTGGTGGAAGACTAAATCACTAATTCAGTTGTCACTGTCAGGACAGGAGCTGTCGGTGGGTCCGAGGGCACATGACATTCTGGGCTCTGACGGGGCCTCGCCCGTCACTTGTACAGCGTTCCTCGTCCGTGTGCTCCTGTTAGGGGAGGAATTCGGGCGTGGCACAGTGCCGCCAGGTATTATCCGGCCTCCGAAACGTACCCACGTGGAACGTACCCCTCTGCCCAGGGGTCCTCCTTCGAGGGCACCCCTAGCTCTTCCTGGTGATAACGCGTACGTTCCCCACAGGAGGCCTGAGCCCTGCGGCCGTCACACCAGCCCCGGGCCCACGTGGAGCAGTTCCGTTTGGCTGTGGTACCGCTCTGCTCTTCGGTCCAGCCTTCACCTGCTTTCCGCTACATCCGCCTGCCACCTCCTACCCCCAAATAGGTTCCACTATTCACTTTCCCTCCTCTCAGGGTGCTGCAGGTTAATGGCAAGTTAAACGATAATTGCGCTCCCTGTACAAAATCTCTTCTGGAATAAGGCGGAATGTGAATGAAAGCGGGAATGCGTGGATAAATGCCAAATACAACTGCTTACGCTGACATTTAAAAAGGAGGAGCAGAAAGGAATGTAGGGCCAAAGTATTTACTTCCCTTCCTCTCCTTCCTCCAAAGCAAAGCGCTCCGTTACCCCACCCCGGTTTCTGACCCTGCCTTCTGGAGCCAGGAGCGCGGGGTCCAGCTCGGAATGGCAGCAGCACACCCCCAGATCCTGTTCCCCGAGTGGCCAGCCCCGCCCCCAGCCAGGGCACAGGGTCAGGCGCAGCCACCGGTGATTAATCAGGTGGCTCCTGAATTAGGACACAGCCAGCGTGATTGTCTCTGCAGACCAGACCCGTAAAGGCCAGCAATTAGCATTTCCCTGGAGACCTTCCAGATGCGGCGGGAGCTGAACAGACGGGAGACCTTCCAGATGCGGCGGGAGCTGGCGTGGCAGCCCCTTCCGGCTGCTGACTCAGTCCTCCCTCCCAGGAGTTCCCTCAGAGGTCAGCCCTGGTGGGTTTTCAGGAGCTGTTTCACGGCTTCTGATCCGGCCACCCTTTCCGTGCCCCGTGGGGGGCAGAGCTGAACCCCAGAGTCCCACCTTCCCAAACGGTGAGGTGGCAGACGTGCCTTCTCCAGCCACCATTCCCCCTCGGAGCGCCCGTCCCTCCTCCTGTCCCAGGAGCTGCGGAGTAGGGCCACGGGAGAGAGACAGTGGCATGAAGTAACCCATCCCATCCCCACCGAAGCTGACCATTGACGGGGTGACCAGTGGCAGGAAGACACGCTGTCCTCACAGGGGGGTTTGGTTGGTTGGGGGGTCTTTCTCACGTTCTTCAAACCAAACCGTGCCGATAAAACGGACAAACCGTCTCCCTCGCTGCGCGGGTCCCCTTAGCTGACCTCTGCAAACTTGGGGGCGTTGTGTAGCTGGGTCTCAGGACAACACATCTCTTTCTTTATTTTTTAAAATATATTTTATTGATTTTTTACAGAGAGGAAGGGAGAGGGATAGAGAGTTAGAAACATGGATGAGAGAGAAACATCGATCAGCTGCCTCCTGCACACCCCCTACTGCGGATGTGCCTGCAACCAAGGTACATGCCCTTGACCGGAATCGAACCCGGGACCCTTCAGTCCGCAGGCCGACGCTCTATCCACTGAGCCAAGCTGGTTATGGCTCTTCATCTCTTTCTTTAAATACTAAGCGTGCAAGTAGGACAGGGTTGCGGGGCAGTGTGTCATTGCCTCTGTTCTCTGTCATTCCCTGTCCCTGTTCTCCTGTAAAGTCAGAGTCTTAGGTTAGAGTGGAAAGGGAAAAGGGGCTCACGGCCTTGTTTAAAGCCCTAAAAGGCGTGTGAAACATCACATTGCTCGGGGCCCGTCTCTGGCTGTGGGTAAAGGCATCAGAGGAATGGGGGAGCGGGGTGGGGGGGGGCTACCTGAGTGTTCATTGAGCAGCCCGTGGTCTGGACCAGTCGCATCGCCCTCTGCCCTTGGGGGTCACAGGGCTCCTTGAGGGGTTGCTTAAAAGGAACCGAGGTCACGGAGAAGGGGTCCGTTTTCTGAGTCCTCTTGCGTGTCCTGACGCATCGCTCGGTGTCAAGCAAGGGTCAAGGGCGTGGGAAATAATGAACAATCCCAAGAGGTTCATGAGCTCCGAGGACCTTAACGCCCATCTAGGCTGTGCGTCTGAATTGGCCTGAACGAGTGGATACGAGAGGAAGACAGTACAAACGGGTTTAAACTGGAGACCGAGTTCTGGGATTTCCCTGCTCTGCCAAGGGGTGGGCACAGCTCTTGCCACGTGTGAGATGATGAAGGCGATTGGTTCTGCTCCGTGTTCGCTGGACTAAGATGAGACATTGGTTTAGGTCAGTGGTCGGCAAACTGCGGCTCGCGAGCCACATGCGGCTCGTGAGCCTCGGTTTGCCGCTCTGTTGATTAATGAGTTTGCCGACCACGGGTTTAGGTGATCACGAGAGTGTGGTTGGGTGTGAAGAGTCGTCCTTGTAGGCAGTGAATAAACGCTGTTAGGCCACCAGGGGCGTGCGGAGCCTCGTGCTGGGAATTGTTCGTACTTGGGTTTGGACGGAGGATTAGGCAGGTGCCCCCTGACTTCTCTTTCCTTCTCGCTGTATAATTCACCCCACTGTGCATTGACCGCCTTCCGAGTGTCCTGCTGGGCCTTAAGGAAAAGGTCCCCTCACAGTAACGGAACGGGAGCATCCAGCTAGGGCCGTTTTGAATAATGAAGAGTTCTTTTTGTCTCTTTTCTGGGCATGTTCTTTTCATGTGACCCTCCCCGAGGAGCTAGAGGGGGACAGATGTCTTCTGGTTCCACTTTCTAGACGAGAAAGCTGAAATTCACGCATGTCACGTGACCAAGCCACCCATGATTGAAATGGTAGCCTCATTTTTGTGTTTCTTCTACTCATCCCACAGTCAGCCCATCACCAAATTCTGTTCACTTTTTATTTTTTCCCCTTGTAGTGTTCCGTGCTTCTTTCTCTCCGTATCCACATTGATTTTCTATCCTGCCTTCCAGGGGCCAGTCGGCTCCTCCTGGACACCTCCCCTGAGTTTCTGGATCTTGGGGACATGATCCCACATCTGTGCCGTGCATCAGCCACCTCCAGTGGGGTGTGGGCACAGCGTGGAGGCGGCATTGGGGTGCTTGTGACAGGAAAGGCTGTGCAGAGGGTTCTGACATGCTGTGCCTGTCGGCACCTCAATTCCGACTCCCCGCAGCCCTCAGCACTGGCTTCTGGGGTGCAGACCTCTGCTTAGAGCGGGCACACGGCTGTCTGCACCTGCACTTCTCCTCCGGGGCGATGCAGCCAATAGCCTCAGGGCACGGAGTCGGCGAGCGCTCCAGCTGAAATGGCTTTGTGCTCTCAGAACCAGGACCCACGGGCCTCGCTGCAAACTGGGTATCGGGGCACGTTATCCACCCTCGTTATATCATGTTCACAGGACTCTGCGGATGTCACCAGGGCTCATTATAAGTAATTTTTAGCCTCTCTAATGTCCAATATTAGTTATGTCTAATATTTTTAAGTGTCTATCATAATAATTTAAAATGTGTCATTAGGATGATAATACTGCCTACCTTTCAACCCGCATTTTCATTGTATGAAAGGACATCGTTGCATTCTATGGTGTTTTGTTTCTGTCACACCGTCCTCTCCGTTTAGATGGGCAGTCCCTGCATGACAAAGAGGCGTCTTTGTTCATGGGTTCCGTTCCTCAGTAGGATATCGCGTGCCCAGTGTGTGGGACTGTGTGCACTTACCCCCTGGTCCTATAGGAGGGGTGTTGCTGGCTTATGAGTGATGTGCCCAGGGGTGGGGGCTCATGGTGTTGGGACTGAATGGGGCTCCTGCTCCCCAATCCCACCTGTGTCTCTCTCACGACACCACGTGGCTTCCACACGTCGTTGTGTCTGAGAGCTCCCCAGCTGTGACACGGTCCCACGATGGAGGAGCAGCTGAGCCAGGCCTCCAGCTGGAGAGAACCTCTGTCACCCGCCCTCCTGCTCCCTCCCCGATGGAGCTGGTCAGGGGTCACGAGTGCAGCCTCCTCCCCGGTCCTACCCACCGGCCTTCCTCGGGAGGTGCTTGTCCGTCAGCTTCCGCTCTCCTCCCGTTAGGCTCCCTCCACACGTCAAGGAGCAGAATGGGGAAGCCTTTCTCCCAATGCTAGACAAGCAAGAAGGTCCGTGTGCGCAATGGCTCCTGGCCTGGAGCCCCTCCTGCCTCCCAGAGGTTGGGATCTTTGGCCGTAGTCACCGGGCATCTTTAGTGTGCTTACGGACTCCTTGTGAGCCTCTGGATCCGCCCCATGAGGACCTTCATCCCTCTCTGCCCTTGGGAGATGAAAGACATTGTTCCTGATGTGACAGATGCCAGGTGCTTGGAAGAGGCAGCCTTGCAAAGAGGTACCTGCCCCGAAGGGCTCAGCGTCCCAGGGACAGATCCCCCAGCGCCGTCCCTCTAAGGCCCCGGATTGAGACAGGACGAGCCTGCCGCCGGCTTCGGCGTGGAGACTCCGCCAGAGCAACGTCCTCGGGGAACAGCCTTGCCGGCCGGGGATGACACCTGTGGCAGATGCGTGCGCACGAGGCCCAGCCCTCGTGACCTCGATTCGGAAAGGCTGCCAGGCCAAGGGCCTGCGTGTCTGCTCCCGCGGACGGCCCCTCCCACTCCACTCCTGCAGGGGCTTCGCCCTGGGCAGGCAGGATTCATCTACCTCTTGTCGTCCGGCCCAGAATGTTCCAGAATTCCCGTCACGCTTGGTGGGGGCTCCCGTGGCAGCTGTCACTTTTGGAGACAGAAGGAGGTGGAGGATGCTTTTGTGTTTCAGACACGGAGGGTGTGGGGGGCCTGGGGACCCATCTCTCAGTGGCTGGCCTTTCCTGGGGTCAGAGGTGCCACTGGGGGGTGGGGAGGGGTGGCTGGTGTGAGGGCGTGGCCCTGGACGGGGCCGGACACACGTCTGTCCCCTGAGCTGTTTTCAGGCATGAACTTTACATACTGGCGCTGACCACATGGGGGCCCAGACCCTCCGGCTCCTCTGTGCCGTCCTGTTCCCAGGACAGTGGGGATGTGCATTGGAATTCCCTCTCGGCATCCATCCTCAGGCGTAACCATAGAGACAGAAGGTGGAGTAGTGGTTGCCAAGGGGCTGGGGGAGGGGACTTGGGAGTCACTACTAACAGGTATGGGGTTTCTTTGGGGGGGGGGGGTGGAATATTCTGGAATGGGATAGTCGTGAACATTATATAATATAGTAAATACACTGTATATCTTTAAAAAAAAAACCATTTCGACCCGGCTGGTGTGGCTCAGTGCTTGAGCGTTGATCTATGAACCGGGAGGTCACAGTTTGATTCCAGGTCAGGGCACAAGCCTAGGTTTCAGGCTCGATCCCCAGTAGGGGGTGTGCAGGAAGCAGCTGATCCATGATTCTCTCTCATCATTGATGTTTCTCTCTCTCTTTCTCTCTCTCCCTCTCCCTTCCTCTCTGAAATCAATAAAAAATATTTTTTTAAAAGTTGTTAACTTTAAAAAAAAATCACCAAAACAAACCGTTTCCCTCGCTGGCATTTTCCGGGTCTTTCTGCCCTCCGGCTCCCAGGTAGCCGGTTTCGAGAGCCTTGGCTCAGTAGCGCCTGCATGCTCTGCCTGCCCCTCGCGGTGACTGTTCCAATCAGACGCTGTCAGGTGCTGAGGACGGTGGGAGAAGATTTTAAGTCTACAGCGTTGTTAGCGCTGTCAATACAGTAATTTCACACGTGACCCATCAGGGACAGAGGCTGCCTTCCCAACCAGTTTTGGTTTTGTGTGTCATTTTCCGGAATGACTTTTGTTGAATTATGCAAATGAGCCGATTGGCCGCAGAGAGCCTGTGCCCTGACCTCTCTCCTGCCACCTGCTGTGTCACTTCCCTCCTCAGGATCGCGCCCTGCCCCCACTTGCATGCCCTTGACAGAGGCCAGGACACGCGGTCCAGGCTCAGGGGCTCCATCCCTGCTGGCTGCCGGCGCCCCTGCGGCAGTCGGGACACCATCCCCCTCCAAGGCCGGCTCTCAGCCCTGATTTCTGGGGAGTCCAGCTGGCCCCGTTTTTCCCCAATCTGAAAGTGAGAGAGTGACATATTTAAGGGAACGAAAGCAGGAACCCGTGGCTCACAGCACAGTTGTCAGTGAGGAGGCCGCAGGCGTCCCTGAGCCCCTGAGCTGGGCGGCCTCGGACCTGGCCGCCTCGGACCTGGCCTGCAGGTACCAGGGCATCCTTTCCGTCCCAGCCCGCACCCGCCGGCATGTGAGTGTCATCGTTGCTGGGGTCTTCTCTCTCTCTTTTGTGACCTTAGTCCCCCCCCCGACCCCCCCATCCCCCACCCCCACACACACACTCCCAGTGATCATATTTGCCGTCAGTTGTCTTTGTGAGGATTTAGTGACTTTTTTAGGGAAAAGTGCTAACCCTGAGGCCCTCCAAAGAGACCTATGACATCAGCCTCTGCGATGGAGAAGTTGCCCTGGTCTCATTGCCACCGTCACGGTCAGAAAGCCCCCTGGCGGCCTCTGAACCTACAGGCTACGTGCCTGGGCCTGTAGGTTCCCCGGGCCCTCCCCGGCCCTCCCTGCCGGTTCCATGGATCCCACACCGTGTATTCCTCTAGACCAGGGGTCGGCAAACTCATTAGTCAACAGAGCCAAACACCAACAGTACTACGATTGAAATTTCTTTTGAGAGCCACATTTTTTAAACTTAAACTTCTTCTAACGCCACTTCTTCAACATAGACTCGCCCAGGCCGTGGTATTTTGTGGAAGAGCCACACTCAAGGGGCCAAAGAGCTGCATGTGGCTCGCGAGCTGCAGTTTGCTGACCACGGCTCTAGGGCCTAGAGTCTAGGGCAGTGATGGTGAACCTATGACACGCGTGTCAGCACTGACACGCGTAGCCATTTCTGATGACACGCAGCCGCATGCCGAGGATGAAACATTTGCTACTAGAGTCTTGGAGTTAGTTTTTTCCTCAAAGTGACACACTACCCGAGTTATGCTCAGTTTGTTGGCGAAGTTTGACACACCAAGCTCAAAAGGTTGCCCATCACTGGTCTAGGGTCTGGGGAGGGAGGGGTTGGGGAGGGAGGGCCTGGATGGCAGCGCCTCTGAGACCCATTTCCACATGCTCGCCTCCGCCTTCTGCTGTTGGGAGGAAACACTGTTTGGACAAAGGGGGGTTTGTAGGTATCGCTCCCACCAGACCCGCCCGAGGGGGAGCCGGGCACCTGGCGCTGGGAACCCCTCCGCCTCTGAATGGATGCCTTGTTGGGAGGTTGTTGACACGGGGCAGTTTCTCGCGTCTTTACAGCACCAGGGGCTGCCGCAGCCTCAGGGACACGTTTCCTTGCTGCTCCTCCACCAGCAGCCTCGCCGACGCTGTGTACTTTGCGGGACTGATTTTTGCTTCTCGGCATCACTGATGATGTGATTCGTATCTAAATTTGGTACAAAATTATATACTTGCCCAAATACTTCATCTGCATTTCAGAATTTTGTCTCTGAAAATGTTTTTTTTAAAAAAATGATCTAATCCAAACCTCTTATTTTACAGATTAGAAAACAGAAATCTACATCAGGTTTCTCAACAGCAGCTCTGTTGGCATTGGGGGCCAGCTAAGTGCTATGGGGGGGTGCCTGGTGTGTTGTAGGGTGCCTGGCAGCACCCTGGCTTCTACCCTTTAGATGCCAAAAAAAATCCCCCCAATTGTGAGAGCAGTGTCTGCAGACCCTGCCAGATGTCCCCAGGGGAGAGCCCTGGCCTGGGGGTGGGCACCCACTCGGCTCCGAGCTCCTTCCCCTCGTCCGAGTCCCGCGTCTCGGTTTCTTGGGCACTTCCTCCTCGGCTGAACCCCGCCCCGATTTGTACAGGGCTCCCTCCTGTCTCTCCTTTAAGTCGGGGTCACTTTCCTCTCGTGGCTGCAGGTTGAGAGGACGCCTGTAGCACTCAACACGCGGGCCATGGCAGGTGGTGGACACCCAGGGTTTTGCCACTTTCCGGTGGAGAGGACACATGTAATTAATTACCAGGGGTTTCCTAGGCGAGAGGGCAGCTCTCAGTGGGCCTCTCTGAGCCCCTCCGAGCCTGGTTTCCCCGCGTGCAGGTTGGGATGGAGCCTGGTTACTGAGCTGGGGCCTGGGGCGGGCGGGCTCTAAGCTCCATGGAGCTGTCGGGGGTACCTTTCCTACGGAGACAGGCTTTCATCGGGGCCGTGCCCACCTGCCAAGCAAAATCCACTCGCCTCTCTGAGCCTCTTGCTGAAATGGTGCTAAAAACACCAAAATAGGATCAGAACTTGGAGCTGCAATGACTTGCGGGGAGTCCAGTAGGTTCTAAGAAAGAGCGAGTGAACTGAGGAATTGCAGGTTCTGGTTGTGCTCCTGGGATTTGTGGTTTTATTCTAAGAAATCGTTGCTGCAGAGCAAAGGCATTTCTCAGCGTGCCCGGTGCTGTTTCCTTCTTTGACTTTTTGAAGGAGCAGCGTTCTCTGTGTCTCTGAGGCATTTCCTGTGCAGCCACCTGGTCACCATCCACAGCGAAAAACCGATTGGTTGGTTCTGTGAGCTGCATTTTATCGCCATTCACACGGGGACCACCGTGCCCCGTTTTCCACCCCATAAAGGGGGAACATTCTGGAAACTTCTGAACAAAGAAAATTCGTGTTTCTCTCCACAGTTGGCATTTCCTAGGGGGAAAAATAGCAGCTGGTTGAGTAGGAGGGAGCTCACTTTTCACTAGTTCCAGCCTGTGTCTGTGAGGGTCTCCTCGGAGGCTGTCTGCTCCGTGACCGGGTGACGGGGGAGGCTCTTGCTCCCTCGGCCGCGTCCCTCGGGTGTGACGTGGGGACAGAGCTGTGCCAGCCGTCCTGCCCGTGATGCTCAGACACAGTGGCTCTAACAGCTTAAAAGAACTCAGACTTTTACCACGGACGTCATATCATCAGGCCAAAACCCCAGCATCTCCCCCAGTATTTACTTTAAAAATATATATTTTTATTGATTTCAGAGAGGAAGGGAGAAGGAGAGAGAGAAAAACATCAATGATGCGAGACAATCATGGATCGGCTGCCTCATGCACGCCCCCTACTGGGGATCGAGCCAGCAACCTGGGCATGTGCCCTTGACCAGGAATCAAGCTGTGACCTCCTGGTTCACAGGTCGATGCTCAACCACTGATCCACGCTGGCCGGGCCCTTCCCACTCCTCCCCGTGCATCCTTCCCTTTGCTGATGGAATATCAGAAGCAGAGTCTCTTCTCCCGCCCCTCCCCCAGCAGCCATGGCTGCACACTGAAGGAAGCCGAGAAAGGGATGCGACCTGCGTATCAGGTGTATCTCAGGGTCCTGCCAGGGAAAGGGCTGTCATCCTCAAATGGGGAATTTTGAGAAGAGTTTCATGAAGGGATTGTTTACAGGAGGACGGGTACAATAGCCGGTTGCCCATATCCCCTAGGTCTCAGGCTCAGAGGAGGAGCCGTCTCTCACCCAGAGAAATGGAAGTATCCAGAGACTCGCCTCCCTCCCTCCAGATGTGGTCCAGAAGCCCGCCTCCCCGGGCCAGCAGGGTGGCCAAGGGCAGATCGTGCATCTGGAGGGCACGGAGGAAAATTGGCCCAGCATGGATCAGACCAATTCTTTCAAAATAGCCCTCCCGCTCGCTGAGACTAAGAGGCACCCCTGCCTCCTCTCTCCATCCCTCTTTGTCCTGATGGGTATAGCCGACACCTCCCACCCCTGCCTCCCGTCATTTTCCATCCTGTTTGCTGCCCTCATTTCTTCCTCTGCGCTGTAATAACGGCCGGAGAAGCGAGAGGCTATTTCAGATCATCTCTTCCGCTGCTAACAGCACGCGGTTTGCTCTGCCACCGAGTGCTCCTACCGCGAGGGCTCTACTCCGAGCTCATGGCGTCCATTTCCTCTGGGCAGACCATCTTTCTCGGCAGGCAGCCCTGGCTGGCCAGATTCCGGCTGCGTGGACACGGTGGGCAGTGATGGCTCTGGCCCACTCCCCAGCTGGGTTGCTAAAATGTGGATTCCAACCGTGGGGAGAGAGCAGACGGGACGCCCTTTTGGCCTTTTGGCCTTCCCGAGTAACAGTTAGAAATGGGTTTCTTCGGATGCATTGACACCAGAGAGACCTGCCAGAAGGGTATTCACCAGGCCCTCTGCCCCCTGTTTTCCCCAAGTTCAAACCAAGGGCTATTGATGAGACGTGGCCCTAGAGCCAAATAGCATTGAGTTTCGTGCAAATACATACTTGAGCATTATAATGATAAAGACAGATGATATATTAGATAGATAGATAGATAGATAGATAGATAGATAGATAGATAGATAGATAGAGGTGTGTGTGTGTGTGTTAAAGAGTGGAGTCAGTTGGCTTAGAGCCATCTATTCTCTTACCTTGACCTCCATTCAGTGAGTGGCTTGTATGGGCAAGTTGGCTGAAGGGGGTTTCAGTCCTGGGGTCGTCCATTCTTATAAGAGTCCATGGCTGCAGACTCATCAATGCCTTGCTCTGTGGTTCAGCCCATGCAAGTATTGGACTTGGTAGATCACCTGAGCGCTCTCTCTGTGCCTCAGGCATCGAGTCTGTAAATGCGACAATGAGCACAGGTGGCTCTTATTCTCCAACGTGAGTGCCGTGAGAAGGCAGGGTTCTTAGGAAAAGACAATAATTTTGGGGGGAAATGCAAGGCAGCAGGAAACGAGGAAGCGCACATAGGAGATGGGCTGACTCCCTAAAAAAGCCCTGGGCTGGGTCTGCAGGGGCTGAGGACGGGCATGGTGGGCTCTACTCACTCAGTGGGTGCCCGGGAGTCGGAGCCGATGCAACCGCACGTGACACAGGCGTGACCATTCATCCAGGCAACCGCTGAGGCTTGGCAAACACGTTATGGCCGTTGGAAGCCAGATCGATGGATACACGAGAAAGGGTGAAGGCTGCTAACCATCATGCGGCCCTGGTGCCACCCTGAGCCCCGCCGTGTGCCTGCTGGGTGATCAGCCATCCTCTTGACGGAGCGCTAACACATGTTGTGACTTTACCGTGCGCCCACCAGGGCGGCATCGTATTCGGCAACCTGTCCATCAGCTGCACAGGAAAGACCTGAAGAACGGAGCAGAACAGTTTTCAAAAGTCTTGTTACAGCCCATCGCGTCAGTAACTTACGATTTTTGAAAACCCCTGAATACAAATTTACACAAGTTGGAGTTGTTTTACAGCTTACCAGGCCATTAATTTAAGTTTTAAAAGTCCCTTAATATCCCTAACCATAGCCTGTGCTTTCTTAAAGGAATGAAATATCTTTCCATAAAGCGCAGCAAGACAAGGAAAAGGGGACTCCAGGGAGTTCCGGAAAACTTGCCAAAGCACCACAAATACGTTCGGCGGAGGCCTGTTCTGTGCATGGTTCACCTGCCATGGGTTGGGCTTGATCTCAAGTTCTTGCACGTCTTCTTGCCCGGTCCCCGCCGGGTAGGAAGTCGGTAGACGGGACATGGGCATGACCTTCACCGGAGCTGGGGCTGGATCCCTTTCTGCTGCTGTTTCCCGTGAGGCCTCAGGGAAGCCGTTCTGCTCCCCGGACCTTGCGTCACAGTCAACGGCCTCCTGGGCAGGGCAGCTGGGAGGGGGCGTTCAGCAGAGGTGAGACCTTAGGAGGTGCTTGTTGAACGGAGACCACGTGCAAGAGCTGCCGTTGAGCAGAAGGGCCGGTAGCATTCTCTGCCTCCCCCACGTCCCTCCACACACCCCGTCCCTCAGAGAGACCATGAGTCAGCATGCACTTACCCCCATATCTTTTGTAAACTCACATACACTCCCTACCCCGACAGTCAGCGTAACGACCCCCTCTGACCCGTCCCCCTAAAAATATAGAAGAGTTTTTATACTCTGCAGGCTGCCTTGCAAACATTTCCAACCCCTGATCTAATTGGTCATGATTATGTCGAGAGTCCTGTTCCTCTTCCTTCTTATCTCTGTTCATTCTTTCATTTCCCTTTGTAGCCTCATCTAGAACCTTCCCAGGAAAGACCCCGTTTCTCCAAACTTCCACCTCTCCTTTCTGACTCTCAGATCGGAGAGCTGAGCTCCAGCTGGGTGGCAGCTCTGTCAGGGATGCTGGGTGGGGAGGTGAGGACACGTAGGATGCAGACTGGCCTCCAAAGCACTGGCAGTTTTACAAATTGGAATATGAGGGGGGTTTTGCCTGGAGCATAACCGCCAACTCTGTGTACCGGCCCCGGCTCAGAGTCTCTCTCAGCCGCCACCCAGACATCCTGGCCCCACCCAGACGTCCCTACCCTAAACTCGACCTTCTGGGGAAAACGCATTACAGTCCCATTTACTCTAGTTTTATAGATGAATGCTTCTTATCACGCACGAGAGTGTATGACATCAGCTCCTGCCGCCTGGACATGGCTGGGGCCCTCTCTAATGTGCCCGGGGCCCTTCACCATCTGGACTGTGTCACAGGTGGGCAGCATCATAATAAGATCTTCTGGTACCGAACTGGCCTTCACGGTGGGTCTGGGTTACATCAGCGTCCTCACGTTCAGTGTCAAAGCTGGAAAAAAGGGCTGGGGGGTTGCCAGTTTCCACCTACCCAACAAAGCACCGTCCTCAGCCCACCCTGTGAGGGCCGTGTGTTTTCAGTGACGGGGTGATTCTGAAATCCTTCCGTCAAATTCAGACATCATTCCGGACGAACTGTGACCCAGAAGCGGAGGGGCCTTCCCCGGAGTAGGGAGCCCACGTCTTCTCATTTGAATAACTATTTCCCATCCGAAGTAAATATTGACCGCTCTACCCAACTGACATGCTTATTGATTCTAGAAAATGTTAGATCAAAGCGTTAAATGTCGCCCTCACGGCACTCATACACACACGCGCGCACGCTGCAGAGCTCGGGGAGTGTCTCTAGGGGAAAAATGGTCTGGAAACAATTGTTGAATTTTTTTCTCATATTGATTTTTCTGATGAGTATAATTCTATCCAGTCCCAAGTAATTGTTTGTTTGCGGAAAGGAGAAAAGAATCTACAGGACGCGTTGGTTTGGTTTTTACTGTGGGACGTTGACGCGTCCATGACGGTCGGTAGTAAAAGCCGTTGTAGGCAAAAGCTCCAGAACCAAATAGCACGGTTGCAGGACTGGGTTCTTTTTAGAAGAGTTTCTTAAACTATTGCTCCTTCCTAAGGTTGACACATCTTGTTTCATTGAGAACTCAAGAGTTCCCCTCAAGCAGATCAGTGCAATAGAGTCAGAAGCCACTTCTGTGTGTTCCTTTAAATATATGTTTACTAGAAGCCCAATGCACGAAGATTCGTGCAAGAACGGGCCTTCCTTCCCCTGGCTGCAGGCACCGCCTTCACTCCGGCTGGAGCCGCCTTTCCATCTTCCCACGCTGCCCAGAGGCCCAGAGTGGCTGGGGTGGTGTGGAATGCCTGCATAGTTGCCATGGTGACGACGCAAGCGTCCCACCCCCGGCTGCTCGGCACCTGTGTATGCAAATTAACCTGCCATCTTTGTTGGGTTAATTTGCATACTCACTCCTGATTGGTTGGCGGGTGTCAGGAAGGTACAGTCAATTTGCATATTTCTCTTTTATTAGTGTAGATTGATTTCAGAGAGGAAGGGAGAGGGAGAAAGAGATGTAAGCATCAATGATGAGAGAGAAGCATTGATCGGCTGCCTCCTGCACGCCCCACACAGGGATCGAGCCAGCAATCCGGGCATGTGCCCTGACGGGGAATCGGACCGTGACCTTCTGGTTCGTAGGTCGACGCTCAATCACTGAGCCACACCAGCCGGGTGCCACTTTTGTTTTGACAGTGCAAAAACCTTTCTTCAGCTGCCAGAATCTTTACAATTAATCAGACCGTCGCTTGCCCAGGATAGGACAGCCACGTGAATTGTGTTGTGAGTCACAGTGGGGCTTGAGGGAAAGGCTCCAGAGGGATGAACCCATGAACTTCCTGAGAAGGTGCGGCCCAGACCATCAGCAGCAGCTGGGACTCGCTAGGAATGCGGACCCTCGGGCCCACCCAGCCCGCCGCATCTGAACCCTGGGAGGAGCTCCAGCCCCCGGGGTTTCCACAAGTCACTTCAGATTGAGTGGTTTGCTGTCCTTGAATAAGGAAGCACAAGCTTGCCTGGCAGATGGCTCAGTGGTTGAGTGTCAACCTATGAACCAGGAGGTCAGGGCACATGCCTGGGTTGTGGGCTCGATCCCCAGTGCGGGGTGTGCAGGAGGCAGCCGATCAATGATTCTCTCTCATCATTGATGTTTCTTTCTCTCCTTCTCTCTTCCTCTCTGAAAGCAATAAAAATATTAAGAAAGAAGGAAAGGAAGGAAGGAAGGAAGGAAGGAAGGAAGGAAGGGCTTTCCTGTGGGCTTTGTGAGATCAGTTCCTGGGAAGCCCTCGTTACTTGAACCCAATGGGGCTCGGGAGGCACATGAGAGGGCCAGCTGCCTCAGAAAATCTTCACATTGATGCTTCCATCTTTCTCTCCCTGCGCTGCCCCTGGCGGGACAGACACCCAGGCGCTCACGGGGACCGGGCATCAGGCTCAGGGAAGAGGAGTGTCCGGGGGGAGAGGACAGAGATGTGTGTCTGTCAGGCCGCTCCTGCCGCCGCCCGGCCTGTTCCTGCTCAGACAGCAGCCCCGTGGACCCGTGCGCACACACAAAGCACACATCCTCTCCCGGGGGCCTGGCGCACAGCTGTCTTCCATCTCGAAGGCAAACAGTGTGGCGTGCTTGCTCTCCTGGGTCAGGAGGGTGCCTCGCTGGTCGGCATTTGAATATTTATCGGTGTGCTGAGTGATTCATTATTCTCCCGGCCAGGCCCCGTGGCTGACACCCGCACACAGACTCCTCACTGCACGGCCGTGTCATCCACACAGACACACGGTGCACGTGCGGCACACGCGGCCGGCACACTTGTGAACGTTGGGCCATGAAGTACGAGCTGCACCGGCGTGTCCCCCTGCGGCCACAGCAGCGCCGGGTGGAGAATGTGGGCAGTGCTGGCAGCGCTGCGTTCCAGATGGGAGAGCATGGCCCCGGGGCTGTGATCTGGGGCACAGACACGGGGCCGCCCGGTCACCTTCCTTCTCTGTCCTTCGGGGCCCCCCATTGTCCGGGGGAAGTACAGACTTGAGTTTGCAATAGACGTCTCCCCCCAGTCTGACATCCACCTCTTTTTCCAGCTGAATTTCTTGCCCCTCCTCCACCCTCCCCACTCGAGACTCCGTCAGAGGGAAATCACAGAGCAACACTCACCGAGCCCGGCCATGTGCCAGGCTCTTTGCCAAGACTGTCCCGGGCAGCCTTGCATGCAGCTCTCGGAACAACTCCCAGGAGGCATAGGCCTGCTCCGTCCCCACTTCACAGATGGGGAAACCGAGGGCGGAGAAGCTAGGGAACGGGACCCCAGGCCCCGAGGCTACTTGCGGGTTCCAGCCTCGTGTTTCCCTGCCTTTGCCACACACGCCCCCTGCGCGGGGTGTCCGGGCCCCGCGGGGTGTCTGGCTACACTGACTCCCTCCCCTTCAGGTCCCTGGAGCCTCTTCCTGGCGCCGCTCCCCTGGTGGGAATGCCAGGTGCAGAGGGCCTAGGGCCCCTCTGTAAAACGGGGGGGTGGGGGTTGGGTGTGGGGGGGGTCTTAGCCGATACACTGCGAGCCCCGGGGAGACAACGGCTGGCTGTTAAGCTCTTTATCACCCAGAGCCTTGCATGGTGCCTGTCCGGAGTCAGAGGCACCAGGCCACAGATGCTGAAGGAAGGAAGGAAGGAAGGAAGGAAGGAAGGAAGGAAGGAAGGAAGGAAGGAAGGAAGGAAGGAAGGAAGGGAGGGAGGGAGGGATGGCTGGAGGCTCCCGACTCTCGACTCCCGACCTGGGTGTTTATTCCTAGAATAGTTCCAGGGGGTGGTCAGGAGTCTGACAGAGGCCCTGGCCAGGCTCTGTCCCTTGGGCAAGTCTCTTCTAGCCTGAGGTTTCCAAGTTCAAGCAGATGAACTGAGCGCCCTGCTCTGATGGGGCAGAGCACAGGTCCTTGGGGAACACAGGCAGGGAAGTTGGTGGGTCAGCTGGAAGGGGAATTCAACAGCCTGTGTGAGCTGGAGCCCAGGGACCAGGCTCGGGGGGGGTGGGGGCCGGGCCACAGGAGCAGAGCCTGGGTGGTGCCCACGATGGGGCTCCTCCCGCCTCTGCAGCCCTGAGGATGCTGGTTCCACACCGTACACAAGGGCCTGTCGAGGGCTTTGTGGGCCTGAGCTCAGTTCGCTCGCATAGCTCGGCGAGTGCAGCTGCGCACTGTCCCTCCCGGCGCCTGATGCATGCTCCGGCATTCCATCAGACGCAGCCTGGGAGGAAGGCTTTCTTTTTAAAAAACAAAACATTTTTATTGATTTCAGAGAGGAAGGGAGAGGGAGAGAGAGAGAAGCATCAATGATGAGAGAGAATCATTGATCGGCTGCCTCCTGCAGGCCCCACACTGGGGAGCCAGCCTGCAACCCAGGTCGGGAATCGAGCCGTGACCTCCTGGTTCCTAGGTCAACGCTCAACCACTGAGCCAGGCCGGGATCTAGGAAGCTTTCAGATTCTCAAATGCAGGGTCCGCCTTGCTAATCAGGTGCCTTTCATCAAAGGTGGCCAAAGCCCCTCAGCCAGGAGGCGATGCTCCCATCCAGGCCTCCCCCACGGCCCGCCTCCAGGCACAGGGCTTAGCCTCGAGTCTGAATGTGCGGGTGTCTCCCACCCACATCATATGCACACCGCAGAAGGCTGCAGTGGGTACATACCCCGTTTATTTGGTGCTGCCTTCCCTGACCGCCATCCGATCCTCCACACAGGCATTCTGGGAAGAAAACCAAGAGAAAGCGTGTCCCCCAGGTAGCCCTTCGTGTTAGAATTTACCAGGCTGCTTTGAACTTGAGTCCTGAGGCCCCGAGGGCTTCTGGCCAAGGCAGAGAAGCGGTCAAGGACATGAGGGTCAAGGACATGAGGGTCAAGGACATGAGGGTCAAGGACACGAGAGGCGGCCAGTGGCTTGCCTGTGGCCAGAGGTGGTGGGAGCCTCATTAGCATTTGCTCCTTTAGCCCCAGCTGGCCTCGCCCCCTCTTTTTTCAGCACATTCTTTCCACCCCTTCTAGCCGTATCCCGCCCGCCCAGGCCTCCAGCTGGATGGCAGTAACGAGCTGGGGGGCGTCCTCTGAGCTTCGCCGAGAATGAATGTAGCTTTGCTTCCAGGCCCGGGTGGAAAGTGAAGGAACCTCAAGTGGAAGTGCCACCAGCTCCGTTTGGTTGTACCCGCAGTCCCGGCGGTTTCTCCACCTCCCACCCTCCTCTCGCCTCGCTTCCCGCAGCCCAGCCTGGCTCGGGGCACGCTGTGGGCTTCGTGTCTGTTTGATGGACGTGGACAGAGGTCTCTGTGAGGGCGGAGGCGTTGGGAGGAACTGGGAGAAAGAATTGGGGCGACATTGGCTATTGAGCTTTCTGGATCGTGGTGAATGAGAGTGAACATCTCGAAGGGTAACCGTGGGTCCATGATGTGGGACCAAGATATTCACGTAACGTCTTCCTCCTCCTTCCCTCCTCCCTCTGCTCCCTCTTTTAGGGTGAGGCGGTCATGAGAAGGTGGTGTTCGTGGCAGGCTTCCATGCAAGTTACATTTTAGCTAAGCTGAATTTCAAATTAAACTTCGAATTTTAAAATATTTAAGTTTTAGCTAGATTTTAGCGAGGACTGTTCCAGATCTCAGCCTCTTGGCCCCAAGACCCCTCAGACGCCCCCTCTGGCCTAGAGTGAAGGCTGCAGCGCTGCGGGCTGGAGACACAGCCCAGGCTTGGCGTGGACAGGGGCTCGCAGCATCCGCCCCAGGGGCGGCCGGTTCAGGCCCTGCTGGGTTTGGTGGGGGCGGCCTGGGCTTTTCTAGGAGGGGACTCCCAACCCCGCATGGAACCCGCCTCCCCAGTGGCCCGGAGAAGGGCGCCTTCTCTCCCGCGCCCAGCATGCAGTCAGGCCCCTGGTTGGAAGGTCTCGGTGCTGGACCGGCGTCCTGCCCTGGGTCACGTGACCTCTGTCCCAGATGCCCTGGGAACCCAGGCTCATGCTGGCACCTGTGGGTCCTATGCGGGTCCCATCCGCAGGGAGAACACCACTGTCATCCCATGGGTGATGCATGCATTTAACGGAGCTCACAAGCCTGCAGCATAGACAGTTGTACGAAGAACGCACGCTGAGGGATGCCTGCCGGAAGAATACAACCCTCATCGTCCGCTGCCCGCGGCCGCGGCCTTTTCGATTTAGATAACTAGGCTGCTTACTGCGGTGCTTTGCAAAATCCCACGGCGCATGTGAGAGCTGGGGTTTCTGGGCCTCACCTGACAGGGGCACTTGACTTATTCTCAGAGTTCCTGGGTGCTGTTAAGTAGGTCAAAGGCCAGGCGCAGCGGGACAGGGAGAGTCCTGGGCCCAGGGGAAGGGGGCAGGGAGTGAGGAGACACGGAGTGGAGTGTCAGGCTGCTGGCAGGCTGAGGTTTTATATTTGTGTTTATAATATATTTATAACAAAGTGGGCAGCAAAAAAGACAACTTTCCCTTGGTCCTGCGTGTGTCAGGCCCACAGCGTCTCCGTGGTGACACGCTTCCTGCGTGTTTGCTGATGACAGATCCATTAGAGCTTCCGTTGCTGCACGTGCGTGGGTTTTGGTGGTAAATGGCCCTTTGTAAGCAGTCAGCACCCGAATCCAGCCCGGGCACCTTGGAAAGGATTCTGGTTTAAGAAGTGTCCACATGCTGCCGCCTCAAAAACCCTTCCCATGCTGTTTTGTCCTTTGAATGGGGATCTCAACGGATGAAATAACCGCAGGAACCACAGACTAACCACGGGGACTTTCTCTAGCCGTGTTCTCCGATTGTCAGTTACCCAAGATTCACCAAAAAAGAACCCAAAAATGTCCGGCCGATGTGGCTCAGTGGTTGAGCATCGACCTAGGAACCAGGAGGTCATGGTTCGGGTCCCTGTTAGGGCCTATGCTTGGGTTGTCGACTTGATCCCTAGTAGAGGCAGACGATCAATGATTCTCTCTCACCATTGATGTTTCTCTCACTCTCTCTCTCCCTCCCTCTTCCTTCTCCTCTGAAATCAATGAAAGAAAATTAAAAAAAAAAAAAGAAGCAAAAGAGAGTGAGGATGGAAGTGGGGAGACCTGAGCTTGAATCTGTGAAACCCGGGAGGCCCCCTGCCAGCGTGGAACCTGTGTTGGCTCCAAATTCTATGGTGAGATAACAGTGTCCCTCCCCAGGTCACTCCTCTGGTCATAGTGACTAAGAATCTAGGGACCGGGTGTCCTGACCTCCTAGGTCCAAGCTGGGAGGGGAGAGCCAGGGTCATGTTAGATTCCTGAGGACATGGGCATGATGGGAACTATTACCCGGGACTACTTTATGCCAAGCAGTGAGCAATGATTTGCTTAATAATCATGGGAATCCTTCCAGATTGGGATTATTATTCCCATTTTAGTGATGAGGAAACTGTTAAAACAGTCATTGTCACATAGCTAGTAAGTAAGACCAGATCCGTCTGACTCCAGTGTTCCTGATCTTTCCGGTGCTCAGACCCTCAATAATTGTAATAATTTCACAATGTATGTTATATATTTAAATATTTAAAGGTGCTAAGAATTTACATTATAAAATTTAATAAGCATTATGATCTTTATTACAGGACTAGAGGCCCAGTGCACAAAATTCGTGCATGGGGGGGGGGGTGTCCCTCAGCCCAGCCTGCACCCTCTCCAATCTGGGACCCCTTGAGGGATGTCCTACTGCCCGTTTAGGCCCAATCCCAGTGGAATCGGGCCTAAACGGGCAGTCGGACATCCCTCTCACAATCCAGGACTGCTGGCTCCCAACTGCTTGCCTGCCTGCCAGCCTGATCACCCCCTAACCATTCCTATGCCAGCCTGATTGATGTCTAACTGCTCCCCTGCCAGCCTGTTTGCCCCCAACTTCCCTCCTATGTCGGCCTGGTCACCCCTAACTGCCCTCTCCTGCAGGGTTGATCGCCTCCAACTGCCCTCCCTTGCAGGCCTGGTCCCTCTCAACTGCCCTCCCTTGCAGGCTGGGTGCCTCCCAACTGCCCTCCCCTGCTGGCCATCTTGTGGTGGCCATCTTGTGTCCACATGGGGGCAGGATCTTTGACCACATGGGGGCAACTATATTGTGTGTTGGAGTGATGGTCAATCTGCATATTACTCTTTTATTAGATAGGATAGAGGCCTGGTGCATGGGTGGGGGCCAGCTGGTTTGCCCTGAAGGGTGTCATGGATAAGGGTGAGGGTTCCCTTGGGACGTGGGGCAGCCTGGGTGAAGGGCCTGTGGTGGTTTGCAGGCCAGCCACGCCCCCTGGCGACCCAAGAGGAGGCCCTGGTATCTGGAATTTATTTACCTTCTACAATTGAAACTTTGTAGCCTGGAGTGGAGCCAAGCTGCGTGGCCGGCAGCCATTTCTGTTTGGATTTGTTTACCTTCTATAATTGAAACTTTGTAGCCTTGAGTGGAGGCTTAGGCGGGCCAGGGCAGAGGAAAGCTTGGCTTCTTCTATCGCCTTGGAAACCCAAGCCTCCCTCCTAATTTCTCCGTGGCTGTAGCCATCTTGGTTGGGCTAATTTGCATACTCGCTCTGATTAGCTGGTGGGCGTGGCTGGTGGGTGTAGCAGAGTTAGGGTCAATTTGCATATTACTCTTTTATTAGGTAGGATATATTTACCGAGTGCCCGCTGTGTACAGGCACTGCTGTTGGGGGTCACAGGCATCCGCCCTTTCAGGGGTCGCAACCACCCCACTGGGCAGCCTGCTGCTACGACTAGTTTGTAGATGGGGCCTGCAGGGGCCACGTTCTCTGTCCACAGAGGCACATCAATAGAGGGACAGGCAGCCCTGGCCGGTTTGGCTCAGTAGATAGAGCGTCGGCCTGTGGACTGAAGGGTCCCGAGTTTGATTCTGGTTGAGGGCATGTACCTTGGTGGGGGCTCGCTCAGGAGGCAACCAATCAATGTGTTTCTCTTACATCGATGTTTCTCTCTCGCTCTCTTCCACTTTCTAAAAAATCAATGGAAAAATATCGTTGGTTGAGGATTAAGAACAACAACAAAAACCCAAAAAGATAGGGGGCCAGGCAGAACTCAAACCCCAGCAATCCGTCTCCAGAGCGTGTGCCCCAAGCTCCAGCCCATACTCCACACGGTCCAGGGAGGGCGCTGACATCCAGAGCCTTTAATAATGAAGGGGGTCCCCAGGGATGCCTCAGGACCCCAGGTTCCGCCTCCCTCCTGCCCCAGCTTGCTGCACCTGAGCATGCGTTTCACCAGCTCCTTAATCAGCTCCCCAGCCCTGAGCGAGAGCGCGGCCTGTCCGACAGGCGGCTGTCAGGATCCGGCCTCTGCTGACAGCCCGGCCCGGACGCCTGTCTCGTCTCACAGGCTGTGCCGCCTGCTAATTGCGGTGCGGGAGCTGCTGGCGTGCCGCGCCTCTGGCAGGACCTTCCCTGGCTTTGTCCTCGCTCCGCACCTCAGTCCCTGCTGGCGACAGGCTCCTGCTGACGAGGCGCTTTGGGGAGTCTCCGGCCTCCCACTCCCCGAGCGCTTCTGTCTGGAGAACATCTCATTACCCGGCTCCGTTACTGGCCACACTGAGCTTCCTCGTGCCGCTGCTGTCCCCGTCCCCAGCCTGGCGTTCACGCATGAGCATCTCCCTCTCGGAGGGCCGCGCGGCTCATTACTGGCTGCCTGGGACCACACAAGGGCACCCATTGGCACCCCTGAGAGCCAGCGTCCCCAGCGCAGGGACAGCCCTCCGGCTCCTCGAGGAGGTTCGCCCCGGCCCAGCCCCGGGAGAGGATGCTCTGGTCCTGCTGGGCTGGGCTCGACCCGGACACTCCCTGCAGGGGAGCCGGTCCCGGCCCCCCACCGGCCCTGCACCTCTGCCAGGCAGCGGGCTTTGGACCAGCCTCCGAGGTGCCCCGACCTCAGCCTCCTGAGCCTCCAAGGAGGGGTGCAGGTAGCGATTGTAGTGATGTTCCCTGACACGGCTGTTGGGGAGCCCCGAGGAGGTAGTCCTCTGTACATGTGAGGTTTGTGGACTGTTAGAGACGGTATGGCGGTGGTGCCCAGGGCTGATTGACAGGTGTTGATTTGTCAGCAGAGCAGACATGGCCCCAGACTAGGCCCGGGGTCTCACCCCACCCCACCCCCATCCCCACCCCCAAACTCGGTGCTGGACCCCCCCACTCTGCATTCCTGCAGTGACTACAGCCCCATGACCTTTGAATAGGTCACGTCGGGTTAGTACTGTGTTCTATGCAAAGAAATTCAATCCAGTTTGGTTTTGCTCTGTAACTAACAGCTCCACTGTGCCTGGCATCTTTGGGGTCCCGGCAGGTGCAGATCTGCGATTCTTTTTCCCCCCCTTTATTGATTTAGGTATTACAAATGTGTCCTTATCTCCCTATTGTCCCCCCATCCCCCACTCATGCCCTCACCCCTGGACCCTGGTGTCTGTATCCATTGGTTAGGCTTATATGCATGCATACAAGTCCTTTGGTTGATCTCTCCCCCTTAGCCCCGCCTTCCCCTGCTGGATCTGCGATTCTTACGGGTAACTGTGTCTTCCTGCGACACTGACGATGCAAATGTGTTCACAAGCGCCCGCAGTCACCTCGGGAGCAGGCCTGCTGGCCTCCCTCCCATGCTTGGGGGAGGGCCCTCCAAGGTCATTGCTATGAGGATATGGTTCTTGGGGTCTCCTGGAAAACTTCTGGAAACTTTCAGTCCCACGGAACCATCAAGGTCTTCCTTCAGAGAAAGTGACTTCAGATCATGGCTCGAGATGTTATTAGGAAAGTATTTAAACCTTTGCCTCTTATAAAACCCAATTTTAGTTTGCTTCTCTCTCCTATCAGGTGAGGCGGGCACATTGGGCAAGTTACAGGGGGCAGGGGCGTTCTTTTTCGGGGGGTCCCGTGTGCCCACGGTGGGCCAGCAGTGGAGTCGTACATTGTATCAGGAGAGGAAGGCGCTCTTTAAGCCAGGCCTGGGAATGGCCCGTCGTCCCTGGCCATGTGGGTTAGACATGGGCACTTCACTACATCTTTTCCGGCAGCTCTGTCGGACGGTCCTCAGCACAGGACGGGGAGGGCTGCGAACTTCTTGGTTGATCAGAAAAGCGAGGGTGCTGAGAAGAGCGCACATGGAGGGGTGTGTTTCACGTTCCAGCCTCCCCAGCCATCCGGTGCGGAATGGTGGGAGAATTCCCCGGAAGTGACTAATGGACCCTGAGCAGAGGCTATGCGCACCCTCATCACCTGATCAGACAGAAAAGAAAGGAGTTGAGTAAGGGAAGAACTCACGTCCCTTTCAGATGCTCAGATCCGATTTCATGTGGATTCCTCGCCTTTACAAATATGCCAGCAAACTATAGCCTTTGATTTAATCATCAGGGAGGCGGGGATACTCTGCTCTCTGCTGCCGTGGATGTGTGTGTTCATTAAATAATTTTTTGCTTTAATTTTTAAAATTAAGCTTAGGAGAAAGGCTTCTGATATCAGTAATTTGATAGAGAAAGGAATACAAATTCTCTCCCTCTTCCCCTCCCCCCTCCCCATTCCTCCCCCCTCCCTGCCTCCCCCTTTCTTTCCTTCCTTCTTAGAATAATATTTTACATTTGTATGCTGCTTTACTTGTCTATTTGTTTCTTTCTTTTCAAAATATATTTTTATTGACTTCAGAGAGGAAGGAAAGGAAGAGAAAGATAGAAACATCAATGATGAGAGGGAATCATGGATCGGCTGCCTCCTGCATGCCCCCCACTGGGGATCGAGCCTGAAACCCAGGCATGTGCCCTGACGGGGAATCGAACCGTGACCTCCTGGTTCATAGGTTGATGCTCAACCACTGAGCCACGCCGGCCGGGCTCTTTAATTGTTTCTTCAGAAATGTCCTTCAAGGGAGGTGGCACAACAGGCCCGTTCTGGGGATAAGGACACCGAGGCCCACGCCTTAGATGGCGGCCACTCAATGGTGGCGAAGTCTGGATTCGAACCCAGTCTCCTGGCTTCCTCTTCACGGCAGTGCCGTTATACCCGGAGCCTGTAAGAAAGGAGATCCGCTCATTAGATACAGTGGGCCCTTTTCATGGCCCTCCACAGTTTTCCCTCAAGAGCTGAATCCCCCGCAAAATGCCTAGAGCCAGGGAAGGCCTCCCGGCCCGCACTGAGGGCCACAGGGCGCTGCGTCTCCGCTCGCTCTCGGCTGCCATCGGGCAGGGCCTGGGGCGCCAGGGGTCTCCCATCGGAGGCAGAGTCTCCCGTGAGCCACAGGATGCCGGCATTCCCGGGCGCACACCCACCGTGAGGGCACCAGCATCCCGTCGCCGCCCGGCCCCGTGGGAGGAAGCCGGCCCTGGACGGGCGTCCGTGGCGTCGGTGGCAAACGGGCTCTGCAGTGCGGCTGCTCTGTCCCAGCAGGTGGAGGACTCCTCTGGACAAGGAGTCCCTCTGGCGGCCTCAGTGTTCTGCTCTCCCCACCGCGCCTCCGGCTGGTGCATTCTGATGACACTTCTTTTGGGCCCTGACTTGCCTTGGAGACACGTTTCAGGAACTTCATAGACGTGGGAGGCTTAAAGGTGGTCCCAGGACTGCTGGGATGGAGGCAGACATGTGCCAAATGGACTTCCTGGTTAGGTGATCTGACCTCGCCTTGACCAGTTTCTACTAAGCTGATGGTTAAAAAAATCGCTGAACTTTGCCCGGCCGGCGTGGCTCAGTGGTTGCGCGTCAACCTATGAACCAGGAGGTCACGGTTCAATTCCCGGTCAGGGCACATGCCTGGGTTGTGGGCTCGATCCCCAGGGCGGGTGTGCAGGAGGCAGCTGATCAGTGATTCTCTCTCATCATTGATGCTTCTCTCTTCTCTCTCTCTCTCTCTCTCTCTCTCTCTCTCTCTCTCTCTCTCTCTCTCTCTTCCCCCCCTCCCTTTCTCTCTTTGAAATGAATGAAAACGTATTAAAAAAAAATCGGTGAACTTAGACATCAGTAAAGGAATTGAAAGATGGTAGTGGTTCCTGTCCTCTGCAGCCTCTGGCCTCGTGGGGAAAACTCATCCTCACTGACATGCTGTCTTTGAGCAGCTATTGTGGCCGAGACGCTGGCCAGGGAGCCGTCATTGTTCCGAGTGTGTCTGTCGGGGCCTCACTGCGAGGCCCACAAAGGCGTGTAAGCAAAGCGTGTGCCTGAGGACAGCTGGGCGGCCTCCTCCTCCCTCCGCCTCCCCGTCTCTGTGGTCTGTCTGATCCGTGAGGGGCCCTGCGAATGGTCAGGTTTGCCCCAGGCGCTCAGCCGGCCTCCCGCTGGGCAGACAGGCGAGGAAGAGCCCCCGCTGGGCAGCTCTGGGTAGAGAGGCGAGGGAGAGCCCCCGGAGTTTGCACCAGGGCTTCATGCTGTGACAAGGGGCAGACAGGGCTCTCTGTCCCTGGGATCATGTGTGGTGACAACAGTGTGGGGCCCATGCCACGTTCACGCCCTGAGGCTGGGGGGCTTTGCCTCTACATGGATGGTGTGTGTGTGTGTGTGTGTGTGTGTGTGTGTGTGTGTGTGCAGTTCAGGCCCTGCCTCTCCCTCTCGGCGAGTGTCCACAAATCCTTGTCCCTCTGTCCCGCCCTGCCATCCCAGAGATGGATGAGCAGGGCACCAAGACAGCGGTTGCCCAGAGCAACAGCTGCCGGCCCCGCCCATGGAGTGATTAGGTACAGGAGGCGGAGTGAGGTCCCAGCAGGGAGAGCTTGGCTAGAGGAGCTCATCAGCCCACTGAGTCGGGGTGCCAGGCCCTCCCGTCCCCCGGCTCGCTGTGCCCCCTTTGGCTCTTTGGGTCCCGTTCCCCGGTCCTGCCATTGGGGGGGCCTCGGTGGCCCTCCTTCGGCGCTGGGAGAGGCTGTGCCTGTGAGCACTGCAGGGCCGCTCCCCGGGGGGCAGGGAGGAAGGGTGAAGCAGGGATTGCAAGAACCTACTGGGTTTGCGACAGAAGCGAGAACTCTGGGTTTTGTTGTTAATCCTCACCCGAGGATATTTTCCCGTTGGTTTTTAGGGAGAGGGGAAGAGAGAGGGAAAGACAGAGAGAAACATGGATGTGAGAGAAACACATGGATTGGTTGCTTCTTGCACGCGCCCTGACCGGGGCCCGAGTCAGGGAGGAGCCTGCAACCCAGGTGCCCTTGACCGGAATTGAACCCGGGCCCCTTCGGTCTGCAGGCCGACGCTCTGTCCACTGAGCCACACCGGCCAGGGCTGGGAGGCCTTCCTTGGTCACAGTGGTGTCTCCCGAGCACTTTAATCACCGAGGATGGGGCAGGAAGGGCGCTGGATTAAAGGGAAATGATACAACGAAGTGAAGCAGAAAAACCCAGTTTCCTTCCTGTAAGGGGGGGAAAAAAATCTCCATTTATCTAAGTGAATTTCGAAGTAAAGAACGGAGCACGCATTTCCCCCAGCCCAGAGTTCAGCGGGTTGTAGAGAGCCTGCATCGACATGGCCGGCGGCGGCTGGGACCCTCAGCCCGTCCGCAGAGACGGCTTGCGGGCCCGGCCTCATTAAGATGCAGGAGATCCCTCCCGGACAGAGGACTCGCTGACCCAGGCCTCTCTCCTGCTTCCCCGCGCAGCCCCATCCTGGCGTAGCTCACTCGGTCGGCACCCACAGATTGCATGTGGGACTGTGCGATGGACAGGCAGAGGCCATGCGCCTCCATCAGTTCTCCTGGCGCTGCCTCCGCCCGGCCGGCGTGTACGTTCAGGGGCCCGGCTGGAGGTGTGCTGCCCGCTTAGCAATCCGGGCGGCAGACACTCCCCAAAGTCGCAGCTGGAAGATGAGCTCTCTAGCACACGTGCTGTGTAGCGGGCGCAAATCGATGGGGCGGAATGGACCTGAACTAGGACTAGAGACATTCACAGTGAACCAGGAAATGTCCAGAGTGGGCGGTGGACAGCTGTGGGGGCCGCTGTCCTGTAGAGGGACGTGGGGCCACCAGGAGCCTCGTAAGGCCCCGTGCCGATGCCCGGCTCTGTCTGGGGGATCCCCCCCCCCCACCCCCATTGGGATTCATGGCACCCAGAGTCCAGGACAGGGAGTTCCACAGCCTCATCGTTGACTCTCAGATTGGAAAAGGCCAGCGTATTGTGGTTCAGCAGGAGCACGCATGGGGGGAGGAGGAGGAGGGGGAGGAAGAGATCACCCCTGGGTGCCCCCCCCCTATACTCAGCATCTCCCATGCCACTTCCTGTCATTCTCACCACAGTCCCGCGAGATAGGCATTGCTCTTCCTATGCTACAGGAGAGAAACGAGGCCCGGAGCAGAGCGGCCGTGTGGGAGGCCGCGGGGGGCACAGAGGAGGAGTGTGGGCTTGGGGACAGGCCTGGCCTTCCCGTCCGCAGGTTCAGTGCTTTGGGACACGCTCAGTGACGCGTGTTTTCTCACCTGTAAAATCTGGACCGGAACCTGTAGGGAATAAAAGCCACCCCCTGGCTGAGGGGGATGAAGAGCGAGCCCGGGGATGACAGCGCCCACGCCCACGCTAGACCCTCAGGAAACGGCAGGTGTCAGGGTGTGACCTCCCAGTGGGAGGACCAAGATTTGGACCCTGGAAGGTGGGCCTCACCCCAACATTGTGCTCCGTCCACGTGGCCCCGGCCTCGGGACCCTCCCCTGAGTACCGTTCTTCTGGGATGGGGACAAGGACAGCGGGGCACCAGGCCGGGCATCTGACAGCCCGGTGCCCTGGGCATGCGCTACGTTTCAGCTTTATACGCTGCCAGGTAGTTCCCGCGCCTCGGCGGACAGGCCTGCGGTGGGCAGGAGGTGGCCTCCCTCGTTACGCGCATGTAGAGTCTTCTCTGAGCACTCCCGTGCATTTGAAATATTTCATTTAAAAATTTACAAGCTCCCCCCTGAAATCGCATCAGCCCTGACCCGTGATGAGATGAAGACGGCAAGACACAGAGTTGAACAATAACTCTGCACAGGCTCAGCACGGGCCACATCGTGCCATAGAAATGGCCTGTCCGCCCTGCCACGTTACGTACCGCGTGACTTTGCATCCCTCATGCCTAGGCCGGTGCCTGGCACATAGTAGAGGCTCAGCACCGTTGGACTGAACTAGAGACATAGCAGTGAAGAGCTGGTCAGGGCGTCAGTGCTGTCCTGGTCCCAGGACGGAGTCTCCAGAGCTTCGTGTGAGGCTTTCAGCTCGACTCTGCTCAGCTCAGGGCCCAGGGCAGGCGGTCCTTTTCGTAGGCACCACGTTCGGCTGTCGGGGCGGGGGGGGGGGGGGCGGGGGGGCTGGTCATGAGCCCCAGAGACGTCCGTGCGCCGTTCCCAGGGGCGGGTCAGCGTCCCACGGAGATGTGCTTTTGTGCCCCGAAGAGCCGGCTTCCATGCGCTCACTCAATGGGATCCCAAATAGCAGCTCCAACAGATCCCTCCTCCCGCGCCCTGGAACACACTTCAGACGCTGGCGGGAAGCCGGCCACGGCTCGGCTGTTAACGACGACACTAATAACGTGGGTTTTTCTCCGAGACTCCCGGCGAGCGGAGGCGAGGAGTGAATCACGGAGCTAACTTTCATGTCGGGGCTCCTTGATCTGTGGGCTTCGGGGGACGACACCAGCCCGAGAGGCGGCAGTCGGGGCCTCCTTTTCATCCACGTAATTGGGCCGCCGGGGTGCCGCTCTTCCCCCTTTATGTGAATAGGAAGGCCGGAACCTGCTGTGCCGTTTCTGTAATGAAGCCAGGGGCACACGGGATAGCCCACCGGGTCATCACAAACACCCGTTTCCCCCACAGCCCGAGGCTCGTGCTGCGGCTTCACTGGGCACATCATCATTTATCACGTGACAGTCCCATGCACGTTCCATCCAACTCAACCCCGTCTGTCCTGTCCCATCCCCTGACAGGTGAAGGTCATGCTGCGCATCTGCTCCACGCTGGCCCGCGACACCGCCGAGTCCAGCTCCTTCCTGAAGGTGGACCCTCGGAAGAAGCAGGTCACCCTGTACGACCCCCTGGCGTGCGGGGGTCAAAGCGCCTTCCAGAAGAGAGGCAGCCAGGTGCCCCCCAAGATGTTCGCCTTTGACGCGGTTTTCCCACAGGACGCTTCTCAGGTGGGTGCGGACCCCCCCCCCACCTCTCCCCCCCTCTCCCCTACCTTTCCCCCCCACCTCCCCTCCCCCCCCCCCCCCGCTGGGGCCAGGTAGTGCTCAGTCAGGTCCCGGAGCTGTTGCTCATTCGCTGGGACCCATGTGCTGGAGGTGGCGCCCAGAGCACCCACAGGACCAGTCCCTCCGCCCCCGGAAGCCGGTTTGGGCTCCATTGCACAGTCCATTTGAGTAACTGGGGTTCTACGGTGGGCAGGGCCACTGTGCCAAGATGTCACCAAGACAGATCCCTGGGAGAAGGAGGGGCCAGCCCGCCATGGGTGCCACCCGGAAGCGGGTGGTAGTGGAGAGAACTGGACGTTTCAGGACCACGACCTGGAGATGTAGGCAGCTGCCTATTAGGACCCCACCTCTGGGTGTGGGTGTGTAAGAGGGAAAAAGCATTTCCAGGAGCTGGGTTAGATTTAGGCAGGATCCTAGAAGCCTACAGAAGGCCGGTCTATAGTCCTGACGGGGAACTGGAGCACAGGCAGGGAAACTGAGGCTGGCATGTAATGCAGTCCTGTGGCCTGGGTCCGTGGAGTGGACGGGGAGGGGGGAGAAGAGAGGGTAGGGATTGCTGTTGAACCAGTCAGCTACTGCTGCGTTACAAACCCCCCTAAAATTCAGTGGCTTAAGCGATAAGCGTTTACTATTGCTCCTGAGTGGATGGGTCAGCTGAGCGTCCTCCTGCTCCCCGCTCGGCTCACCTCTGGTCTGTGATCAGCTCTGCTGATCTAGGCTGGATGCCACCACATGTTTGGGGATTGGCCGCTTAGGGGGCTTCTAGAATGGCCTTGGCTGGCCCCCTGGTCTCTCTCCACACCGTCTCTCATCAACCAGGAGCGATCTTGGATTTACTCTTATGGCCACGGCATGGCCCAAGCATGCAGCCCTTAGGCCCAGGTTCAGAATGGAAGCAGCGTCTCTTGTGCCGTGTCCCATTGGCCCAGGTACGAGGGGTGGGGAAGAGACTCCGCCTCCTGATTGGAGGGGCTGCAAAGTCACGTTGCCAGGGGCATGCACACAGGGCAGGTCGGGAACTGTGGCCATTTTGTTTATCGGCTCTGACTGTAATCTTGGGAGCTCAGGGTGCCAAGATTCCCGGGCCCACGCTCCTGGAGCCCATCCCAGCAGGAGCAGATGTCTGATGGGAGATTAGCTGCACCATCGGGGGCAGTTCCTGTGCAATGAGCTGGAGCAACTGAACCTTCTCATAGACACTGTAGCCCAGGCTATACGTATGCAGTGGCCTGCTTAGCCCGCATTTTCACATCAGACACCTGCGCCTTCCAGATAAATGTCCATCACTTTTCAACACTTACACTGAGTGGCCAGATTATTATGATCTCTGAACGCATAATAAGCTGGCCACTCAGTGTATATCCTATATAATAAAAGGCTAATATGCAAATTGTCCCCTCGACCAGGGGTTTGACCAGCAGGCAGGCCGGCCAACCGCCCATGTCCCCTCCCCCTGGCCAGGCTGGCTGGACCCCACCCATGCACGAATTCATGCACCGGGCCTCTAATACACACACACACACACACACACACACACACACACACACACACACACACACACACACACACTGAGTGGCCAGATTATTATGCGTTCAGAGATCATAATAATCTGGCACTCAGTGTATACACAACAGTGTGCAGTAGGGTGACCAAATAGCCTCTAGAACCGGGCACAGTACAGCCGCCACTCGCACCTCCTGTTCCTTTCCTCCATGTGCGTCTTGGTGCCGGAAGACGTGATGTCCATACGGCGTCGGCCGGTGGCACGTGCTGTAGGCTCCACTCATCAACAAGCCGAGCCTGTGCTTTCCCCAAAGAGTTTGCCACGAAAAGACAACCGTTTCCCTCTTTGCATATTTGGCGTCTTGTCCCACCCCGTGGGCTCCCCAATCTAAACCCGACAGTGGGTCTGACACATGCCCCACAAGTCATGTAACTGATGCAGCGAACACTCTCCAAAGCAAATCTCCCCGAGTTGTAGGAATTCCAAAGCCAGCCCTAAATTCAGCTCGGACTGCTAATGCATTTCCAATTCATCCCCGGGAACGGTGGCTCCTTTCTCGCTAGCCTCTATTCACGCTTCGTGCTCGGTCGCAGAGCTCGCGTGCTCGGTAGTCCAGAGCATCCTCTTCAGATGCTTAATGTGTGCTATAATTCCCAACATTCTAATCAGTGACAGCTCGAAAAAATCTAGTGTCAAGAAGTGTCCTCTGACTTGACCCATTCATCTTCCCAGAATGCTCTGGTGTGGGAAGGGAGGCACGGCTAGTGTCACAGACAAGGAAACGGGGACGCGGAGCTGACGTCTCGTTCGCAGCCCCTTCCCCGAGCGGGCGTCTTTTCCAGCTCCTTCCCCTGGACCTCTGTGTGTCCTGCTCCGTAGGGGGTTTATCTGTGACCACCTGTCCCTTCAGCCACGTTTCCCAGCAGCGTGTCCTTGGACAAGTCGCAGTGTCCCCACCTGTAGATGAGGACAGAGCCGCCGTGCACCTCCTTCAGGCCGTGGTGATTCACTGAACGAGGGCACACGAGGGACTCAGACCCTCGTCAGTACCCAGCACACGTGAGCTGTTGTGGCTCTTTAGTCATCACTGTTGCCACTGACGTCACGCTGCTGGTGGGGGCCAGGCTCAGCCTCACGGGCCAGCACCCTCTGAGCCCCCACAGCAGGGAGGGCAGCGGCGCACGGGGCGGGCTCGGCCGAGGCCTTGTGGTCGGCTTGGGGGTCCGCAGGGGCCCTGAGCGGCCCGGACAGCCATGGATTGTGCTTTCTCTCGTCTCTAAGGACATTAGCTGTTATTAAACAACATACTTTAAATATTTTTCTATTGATTTCAGAGAGAGGGAGATGGAGAGAGAAACATCAGTGATGACAGAGAATCATGGATCGGCTGCCTCCTCCAGGCCCCCTACTGGGGATCCAGCCTGCAACCCGGGCACGTGCCCTGACCAGGAATTGAACTGTGACCTCCTGGTTCAAGGGTCCATGCTGAACCCCTGAGCCACAGCCGGGCAGGACACCAGCCTCTTGACGCCAAGCAGCGACAGAACCTTCTTGCTCCTGTTGCCGTTATGAGGCATCCTATGTCCTTAAGTGGCCGTGGCTGTCGCCAGCTGCCTGCGGCGGGGCAGCCCCCGCTGGCCTGGCTTCGCGGCGGTGACCTAGTCCCTCTGGGCTGCCGTACCACACGGCACAGACCGGGCGGCTTATAACAGCAGAAATGCGTTTCTCACGGTCTGGAGGCTGAAGTCCGAGGTCGGAGTGTCTGGCAGGACCCCCTCCCTGGTTCACAAAGAGCATCTCGCTGGGACCTCACAGGGTGGAGGGACCCAGAGCCTAACCCTAACCCTAACCTCATCGCCTCCCGGAGTGCCCGCCTCCTGAGGGGACAGATGCGGGCAATGGGGAGGGTGGGGAGGGCTCCCCTGTGGGAGAGCAGGGCTGCCTGGGGCCTGGGCCCTCGCTGCTCTGGGCTCAGCAGGGCCGCCCGTGTCTCCGGGCCCCAGGAAAGCAGCCGGTGCCCCCAGGGGCCGCTGGCAGCTCCTAACAAACCGCAGACGGACAGTCACTCGCCACACTTCTCCGTGGACACGGGCAGGGCCTCGGCCTGTCCTGTGCGTGGAGGCCTCTCCTGCCTCCTTGGTGGCACAGGTGGCTCGCGGATGGCACTGTGGCCCGCACGCAGCCTGCACTCTCCCTGCGGCCCCCATCTGTGCAGCTGACTTTAGGGATGGGTGGGGTGGGCTCCCCGCCTCTGACCTCTGTCTCCCGCTGTGTCCAAGGAGGGCAGCGTTCGCTCAGCCTCTGGCAAGTTCCATGGAGATTCTGCGGCCCCAGGCTCGCGTGGCCCAGGCCCTGGGGCTATGATGGATCCTGGGGTCCCCCCCCCCCCACGTCAGCCCCGTCCTGCCCTCCTCCCCTGGGCGGTGCCCAGCAGAGCTGCTGGGCACAGCGGATCACTGTTCCCGGCCACCGTGAGCTCGGCCCGGCCAGGGCGTGTCCCGGGGCGCCGGCGTGGTCCCCAGAACGGACCGAGGCCTTAGGGATGACAGGGCGTGGCGCAGGAGTGTTAGTGGGATATGCCCACGTCCTCAGGAGCCTGCCCCCTCTGCCCCCCGCCCCCCACGTCAGGAGTTAGCGTGTCTCATTTGTGGAGGAATTGTGTACGTTGACTGTATCGGTGCAGAAAGAAAGAAAAGGCTGAGAAGAAGGAGTGAGAAAGAGGAAGGAGATGGGGAGAGAAAGCAGACATCACCAGCCTCCTGCTTCGATTAGAATGACGGTGGTTCTCAAGGTCACCTTCCTGAAGTGGCGGCTCACCCTTCCCCCTCTAAAGGCTGGCCCGGTTTATAAGGGTGTGTGTGCCTGTGTGCATGCATGTGTGAGCATGTGTGTGTGTGTGTGTGTGTGTGTGTGTGTGTGTGTGTGTGTGTAAGGAAGGATCTAGTTAGCAGAGAGCAAATGGAAAGTTTAAATGCCTCGTCCGGAGGCCAGAATAGCGGCAGGGCCGGGCGTGAGGTCCATGAAGGCTCCCGTGTCCCCTCCGTGGCTCTGCCTGGTGAGCAGACAGCGCTGAGATGTCCTGGGAGGAGCAGGGGGGCTCGGGGTTACTGCGTGTGACGCCGGCGGGATGGGCGGGGGGTACCGAGGGGCGGTGAGAGTCCCGTCTGGGAGCGCCGTGACCCCGAGCCCAGGAAAGCCGGCTCCTCCATGTCGTCAGTGAGGCCCACTCACCGCGTTCTCCTCTCGTGTCCGCAGGCGGAGGTGTGCGCCGGGACCGTGGCGGAGGTGATCCAGTCCGTGGTCAACGGGGCGGACGGCTGCGTGTTCTGCTTCGGCCACGCCAAGCTGGGTCAGTGAGGCTCTACCCCCCCCCCGCCCCCCCCCCCCCCCGTGCACTGCTCCTGGGCTCCCTTCCGCCCCCCCCCCCCCCGCCTCCCTCTCCTTGTCCCGGCCCTCCGGCGAGAGGAGAGGCCGTCCCCTGAGGTGCTGAGTTAGATGACCCAATGGGCATCCCTGCTTCTGAGATGAGATTTCCATTCTGAGTGGGAACCATCATCCAGGGAAGCCCTCACGTTCCGGAGATGAGCAGGGAGCCGTGGGGTGGTTCCCATGGGGTCCAGGTCAGGGTCACGCCCAGCAAGCCCGCAGGACAACGTACCCCCTGAGCAGGGGCTGCTGGGAAGCACGAGGGCCCCGACCCCCCCCCGCCCCGGGAGGATTTGGGTTGGAGATGGAGCCGACGTAAAGGTCTGAGGAGCAGCTCCAAGCAGAGCCCAGGCCACGCTGCACCGTCGGCGGTTCTGCGGCCTCGCTTCCCCACCTCCAGCCCAGCCCAGCCCAGCCCCCCGGGCACCTGGGAGGGAGGCACCTGGACACTGCACGCCCCCCGCCCCCACACACCCTGACCCGTGGCCGCCTGTGCACAGGCCTCCGCTCAGGCTGGGCGAGTGAGTGAGACGTGTCCCTCGGCCGAGACGCCGCCGGAGGCCCTGGCGCTGGAGGGCAGGTCCAGCGGGAACGGAGAGCCCCTCCCCCTCCCTCCCTTCTCTCTCCATCTCTGATCAGAGCCGTGGCCGGGCTTAATGGGCTTTGCTCGTGCGGTGAAGAGACACACAGCATTGAACTTGAGGGGGTGTAAAGTGCAAGGGGGGGGGGGGCGGTAAGATAACGCACCGAATAGCGATGAGCCCCTGCCTCCCACTCCGGGTAAGACCGTGCAGAGCTGGGGGCGTGTGGCATTGGGGTCCTCCTAGAGGTCCCTGGTGACTCAGTCTCCTCCTTTGCCAGGGCTCTGCGGTCTTATTGTAGCCCTTTCATCAGGAGCGCCAGGAAGTGGCCTTGGGTCATTGTCGGCAAACGCTGTGTGTCACGCTTATTGTCATCCCCTCTCCCCCTCCCTCCCGCCTCCATGCCGTTCTCCTGCCTCCTGGGCACCCACTCCTGAGGCTGGGATGCCGCCTGGACACTCACGCCATCTCCCCCCCTCCCCCTCCCAGGCAAGTCCTACACCATGATCGGGAGAGACGACTCCACGCAGAGCCTGGGCATCATCCCCTGCGCCATCGCCTGGCTCTTCAAGCTCATCAACGAGCGCAAGGAGAAGACCGGCGCCCGCTTCTCCGTGCGGGTCTCGGCCGTGGAGGTGTGGGGCCGGGAGGAGAGCCTGCGGGACCTGCTGGCCGAGGTGGCCACGGGCAGCCTGCAGGACGGCCAGTCCCCGGGCGTGTACCTGTGCGAGGACCCCATCTGCGGCACGCAGGTGACTGACGGCTCGGGGCCCGGGGCTCCCGGTGGCTCAGCCCACCTCCGAGGCTGGGGCCCCCCAGGCTGACCCCCGGGCACGGGAACCGGGCGGCTCACGCGTGTTTACACCCACGTGGCCTGGAACGTCACGGCCGCCAGCGGCGGGGCCGTCTGCCCGCCCCACCTAAATATTTGTGCCTCGGATGTCATTGGCAGCGAGCAGGACTCACCACAGGGGTAGCATTTGGAGGAAATTGAATTTCCATCCTTTACACCCCGTTCGGGGTTGGGGGGGGGGGGGGAGGAAAAAAGTGCAATCTTTCTTTTGTTTAAAACAAACGGGAATATTTGCTGCTCTGCACACACGGCCGCGGCCTCCACGGGGCTGCTGACGGCTCTGTGACGGCCTTCCGGCCTGGCTCACAGCCGGGTCAGTCCTGCTGCTCGGCGGTGGCGGCACAGGCAGGGGCAGCCGGTTCACGCCAGGCATCCCTTCTCCAGGCTCCAGCAGCGGGCTCTCCGGCCTCAGCCTCCCCGAGGCAGGCGTTCAGGGAGGGACAGGACCCCCCTTCTCACACCTAACCGTGCTCTCCCCTGCGCAGAGGAGTCCTCCATCCCCAAGCTCTTCGGGACTCACAAGGCCCCACATGGACCTTCCTAACTTCACCTCTCACACTCCCCTCCCGCCGCTCCTGATAAATTACCCAGAAAGCGGTGCCCGCACACGTCAGGGGCGTATCCATCGCTGGGGATCTTGTTAAAAATGCAGATGCTGGCTCAGCAGGTCTGGGCGGGGGCCTTGAGGATGCATTTCCCACCAGCTTCCCAAGGAGGCCCACACTTTCAGCAGCAAAGCTCCGAGGCATCGCCGCCGCCCCCGCTGACCCCGGGCCTCTGCACGCTCTGTTCCTTGTGCACGGAGCCGCCTCCTCCCCTCCGGCTCTTCATCTGGCCAACTCCTCACCCTTCAGGTCTCAGCTAGCTGTCGCTTCTTCCGGGAAGCCCTCTCAGATGCTCCTCCTGTCACTAGAACACGCGTAGCAGTTGTATTGGGATTGCCCCGTGAGTTCTCGGCAACGCGCAGAGGGTGGGCACCATGCCTGACCAGGACGGGCCGTTCATAGTTGTCACAGACGCATCCCACACCATGTGGATGGGGAAGCTAGTTAGGACACAAACCAGTTGGTCGGGGAAACGTTCATGCAGTGGTTCTCAAACGTGAGTCTTCGTCAGAGCCACCTGGGGGGCTTGTTGACACAGACCCCTGGGCTCCGCCTCAGCCTCCCCGAGTCAGTGGTCCTTGGAGGGAGCTTCAAAGTGTGGGTTTCTAGCGAGTTCCCGGGTGCTGCTGCGGCTGGTCCAGGGACCCACTTTGAGGACCACCCTTCTGTAGCGTAGGACATGCTCAGGTGGTACCTACACGGCACCTACGATGGAGACCAGCCCCTCCCCCCTGCCCACCCCCCACTCCTGCTCCAAGAATTATCTACACCCTCAACGATGCTACAGGGTCCGCCCACTTCTGCATTAATGCAGGTCCCTGGAGGTGAAGGTGCAGGTTCACAGACGGTGAAGAGAGAGACCAACATGCTCTTTATGTCCACTCTTCCTGTTGAAAAATCTTAAGAAGTCTTTGGCTTATTTTGTGGCCACACTGAGTACAAAACAACGAACACAACAGAATCTCTTTGAAGTCTGAGGATTTTTATGGTCTCAGATTCCCAATATCGGCCCTCACAGTTCAGAGTTGTAGGGACAGTCAGGCAGAACATTTCCAGAATTTGTACCGACCCTAGATCATCTCCTGCAGTTCCATTTCTTTGGAAAAGTCAGAAATAGTGAATTTCCTTCTCTCTCCCCAGAAAGGGCGTGCCGTGTTCTGTGGAAGGTTTCCTGTGATTGCCGGGGATGCCGAGGGTTCAGACACGTTGCTCACGACGCTGTCTCTGGCCCATTAGCGAGGGTGCCATGCACATGGATGGAGGGACTACAGATAAAAATAGGCGTCCCTTAAATAACACGGAGGAGGCATCCAAGCATCCTGGGTGTTTGCATTCGTCTTTGACACTTACGTCTTGCTTATAACGATGCCAGGAAATGTGATCTAGCATCGGCTTTAATTAAATCTCTGGGAAAACGGGGAGTCGAGCTAAGCTAACCCAGTTCTTCCACTTCTTTGGGGCGCCGTGAGGTCAATCAGAGAAGTGGAGTCACACTTCGCAGCCCGCCTGCCTGCAGCCATCCCACCTGTGCGATCAGACGCAGGCCCCGCCCCGGGTTTTCTTAGGTCAGTGGTCGGCAAACTCATTAGTCAACAGAGCCAAATATCAACAGTACAACGATTGAAATTTCTTTTGAGAGCCGAAAACCAACTTCTGCGCATGGGCCACGAAGTTTCAATCGCACTGTACGTGCACGTCTGCACGTGGTATTTTGTGGAAGAGCCACACTCAAGGGGCCAAAGAGCCGCATGTGGCTTGCAAGCCGCAGTTTGCTGACCACTGTCTTAGGTGAACGGACAGCCCGCGTGCTGGTGGGCCGGCCTCCGGGGCCTTCTGCTCCCACTCAGATACACCCATTTGCTTTTTAATTTATTTTTTATATTTGTATTGATTTCAGAGAGGAAGGGAGAGGGAGAGAGATAGAAACATCAATGGTGAGAGAGTATCATTGATGAGCTGCCTCCTGCATGCCCCACACTGGGGACTGAGCCTACAACCTGGGCATGCACCCTTTACTGGTCTCGAACCTGGAACCATTCAGTCCACAGGCTGATGCTCTATCCAATGAGCCAAACCAGCTAGGGCTGCTTTTAAATATACATATATTTTAGAAAGGAAGGAGAGGGAGCGAGAGAGAGAACCATTGATCGGCTGCCTCCTGCACACCCCCACTGGGATCGAGCCTGCAACCTGGGCATGTGCCCTGACCGGGAATCGGACGGTGACCTCCTGGTTTACAGATCGACGGTTGGGCCATCCATTTGCTTTGCACACCTGCGGTTTACAGATGCGACTTAAATGGTAAAACGGGGGGAAATACATGCCCTCCAGTAAGTGAGTCGTCAGCAGTGAATGAATGAAGCTGAGAGCCGCACGTGCGTGTAGGGCCGTGTCCTGGAAGGCCTTGGGGCCCTGGAGGGGCACTTAGCCTTGCTGTGCTGAGCGGACAGCCGGGGGAGGGCAGGCCAGCACCCCCGGACCGGCGTCAGCTCTCGCTTGTGTCTTCCAGCTGCAGAACCAGAGCGAGCTGCGGGCGCCCACGGCCGAGAAGGCCGCCTTCTTCCTGGACGCCGCCCTGGCCGCGCGCCGGGGCCACCGGCAGGACTGCGACGAGGACGACCTGCGCAACTCGCACATGCTCTTCACGCTGCACATCTACCAGTACCGCATGGAGAAGAGCGGCAAGGGCGGCAGTAAGTCCCTCCCCCGGCCCCCCCCCCCTGCGCCCCCACCACCCCCGGCCTCGCCGCGCAGCCCTCCCCAGGCGGCCGTGACCTGGTCCACGTGGGCGGGTTCCCCAGCTGGGCGCCCCCTCGCCCCCACGTGTGATTCAGGATCGCTGTCGAGTCCGGGCTGACGTTCACCTTTGCCCTGGCCGAGGGGAAGGGTGCTCTGGTGAAGATAATTTGCGAGTGTCACTGCCGTGGGCGTGGGGGAGAACAGAGATTAAAAGGCCGAACGGCTGCTTCGTGGCATCGTTTTGTCCCCAAGCCTTGCAGGCGCTCACCGTAAAAGACCAGCTTCTATCCACCAGGGCACCTGGCAGTGTGATTAGTCGTTAGCTGGAGTCCGCTGTGTGGGCCCGAAAGGGAGCAGGTTCTGCTTTTTAAAAAATATATATATTTTATTGATTTTTTTACAGAGAGGAAGGGAGAGGGAGAGAGTCAGAAACATCGATGAGAGAGAAACATCAATCAGCTGCCTCCTGCACACCCCCCACTGGGGATGTGCCCGCAACCAAGGTACATGCCCTTGACCGGAATCGAACCTGGGACCCTTGAGTCTGCAGGCCGACGCTCTATCCACTGAGCCGAACCGGCCAGGGCAGGTTCTGCTTTTTAAGTGGCCTGTGGATCAGGCGGTGGAGTAGCCAAGCGGACTCTGGCTGCTCCCTCCCCAGCCCCCCCCCCCATCGGCGGGGGTTCCCTGTCAGCCAGCCGCAGTCCCTGTTGCAGCTGCACGGCCAGGACCCCCCCCCCCCCCCCCCCGGGTGGTGGCTCAGGCCCTCCGGGCTGTCTGCAGTGAGCGCTGACCGTGGGCCACGCTCTGGCCTTGACTGCCAGGCGTGTCTGTCCAGGCTCCCCGGCTGGTGCCAGCCCTTCGCCGAGTTCCTCAGCTGGGACCTGGGACCAGGGCAGGTGTGGGCACGGCGGGGCTGCCGGGCAGCGGCTCTCCCCGTCTCTCAGTGTCCGCCTCTGTGGGGCTTTCACACCAGGGCGGCGGGGAAGGATTGTCTCAAGGATGCTTGTTGCCCGTGGCCCCCTGAGGAGAGGAACCCTGAGGGCCGGAAACTGTGAGCTAATTGACTGACTCGGGGGGGGGGGGGGGGGGGGGGGCATCAACTCTCCTGGTTGGAGGTGGAGCCTGGAATTAAGTCAGCCCCCTGGGATCTGGGGGTGGGCTCCCCAACTTCTCCCAAGTCTCCTTGTTGCCCGGAGTCTTGCAGGCCAGGATCCTGGAGGTGGGTCTAGGCCAGGCGTCCTCAAACTACGGCCCGCGGGCCACATTCGGGTGTTTTTGCCATTTTGTTTTTTTACTTCAAAATAAGATGTGTGCAGTGTGCATAGGAATTTGTTCATAGTTTTTTTTTAAACTATAGTCCGGCCCTCCAACGGTCTGAGGGACAGTGAACTGGCCCCCTGTTTAAAAAGTTTGAGGACCCCTGCCCTAGAGTCTAGGGGGTGCCTGCTGCCCCCACGTGGAAGCTCTTCCCTTCTCCCATCTCAGCGCCTCCGTTGACCTAGCCCAGTGGTCGGCAAGCTCATTAGTCAACAGAGCCAAATATCAACAGGACAACAATTGAAATTTCTTTTGAGAGCCAAATTTTTTAAACTTAAACTTCTTCTAACGCCACTTCTTCAACATAGACTTGCCCAGGCCGTGGTATTCTGTGGAAGAGCCACACTCAAGGGGCCAAAGAGCCGCATGTGGCTCGCGAGCCGCAGTTTGCCGACCACGGACCTAGTCGTTCCTCCTTTGTTCCTGCTCCTTGGCGGTGGTTTTAATTCCGCTTTAATGAGGCATAGTTTACACGCAGTGACACGCTTGCTGTGTGTCCTTGGGTGAGTTTCGGGAAATCTGTGCGGTTGTGTGACCAGCACCGCTATTGAGATCTAGAGCGAAGCTCCCCACATCCAGTTCCCTGGGGACCCTGTAGTGCCCCCCTGCGCGGCCCGACACTGCGGATCGGATAGTGTTCCTCAATCCAGAAGATCAGACAAGTGGAACCACGTGGCCACGGGTGGCCTTGGGGTCTGGTCCTTACATGTAGCTTTTGGGATCCATCCACGTTGTTGCCTGTACGAGTCGCCCGCTTATTCTTGCTGCCACTCACGCAGCTTTGACGGGGCCTGAAGCCGTGTCCCGGACCCCTGTCCCCGGGCCTGAGGTCTCAGCGTGGGCCTGACCTGGGCCGGAGTCCCGTTCCCTGAGACTGGCTCCAGGGCTCTGACCCTCAGCCGCGGCCCCCTGCGCTGGCCCTCCCTGTCATGCCCTGGGCGCCGGGGAGGCGGGCCTTCGGGGTCTCTCTTGGCAACCAGCGTGGGGGGGGGGGCGGTGTTAGACGGGGTGAAAGGGAATCTCTCAGGGAAATGGGTCTTCAAGGAGCTCACACCACGTACACCAGGCGTGGGGAACCTCTCCTGCCCAGGGCCTTGTGGGTATTTATAATGTCATTCGTGCGCCATACACCGTTATCAGCTTAGACATCAGCCTGCTGTATTTGGTCAGACGTTGAATTCACGCACCCCTAATGCCTTGGCAGGGCCAGGCCAGATGAGTTTGCAGCCTTGTATGGCCCACAGGCCGGATGTTCCCCATCCTGATGCACAGCAACTTTCTTTTTTTTAATATATATTTTTATTGTTTTCAGAGAGGAAGAGAGAGAGAGAGAGAGATAGAAACATCCGTGATGAGAGAGAATCATTGGTTGGCTGCCCCCTGCTCGCCCCACACTGGGGATCAAGCCCACAACCCGGGCATTGAACCGGGGACCCGTCAGTCCGCAGGCCGACCCTCTATCCACTGAGCCAGTCCGGCTAGGGCTAGAATAACTTTCTTAAAGAAGGAAACGACGAGGATTAGGAGAGAGGTGAGAGGTCCAGACCTTCACATCAGGACAGAGTTTCCCTGACAACCGGGAGCCGCTGGAAGTCCTGCCCTCCACGGCGTTTGTGGCCGGTGTCTCAGCCGCGTGCACGTGGGAGTCTGAAAAGTGGTTATTTACTCTTTTAAGTTGTTAATAATAATATTAACCCTTTGCACTCGCTTGCTTTTTTCTCGATTCCTTTATTCTAATGCTAACCGTGTCGAGTCACACTCGACATCCGAGTGCAAAAGGTTAATAATAATAGGCAGAGCCTGCAGCGAATCCGGGTCCTCTCTGCAAAGGGTGCCTCGCCGTGGCCTGGATCGCGGGCCAGTGGCTGCACAGGCGCCGAGGGGAGCGCTGGGGAGGCGGCCCTCGGGGGGCAGCAGACCTCGCTGTGGCAGCTCTGCTCTGGCTCCTCACTCCGTGCTTCCTGGTTCTGCTCTCCATTCGGAATCGGAAAGTAGGGGGGACTCTTGAAAGCAGAGAAGCCGCTAATGAGACTGTTTCAGCTGTAAGAACTTAAAACTCGGCCTCCACGGAAGCGCCGGCGAGGACATTCCTCAACCCGACAGTCCACCCGTCAGTACTTAACCCACCCTGGGTGCTGGCCAAATATTTAACCTCTCCCTCATCTTCTTCCTATTGATACGCTGTGGGCGCAAATTGCTCTTAAATCATCAATTCAGGGTAAAGAGAAAGGCACGTGCCGTTAATGGCTCCCCACACTTCTTCGGTGTCCCTAACCGTCTGCAGAGGAGAGCAAGGAGGGGCGGGGGCCAGGCGCACGTGGGGTGAGCCCCGAGCCCCCGGAGGTGCCCCTGCCGGCCACGCGCCTGGCTGCAGGGAAGGGGGTCAGGCCAGAATGCACGCCCCCAGCCCACGGCTCGCTTGGCGCCTGTGCATTTAAATCTGTGTAGCCTGTAATGAGGAGGTTCGGAGTGTTTTCAACATGGACATGTTGTTTACTTATGTGCATGGAATAACCCCTGTGGGCCTGGCATTCAGACTCAGCGAAGGGGGCGTTGATTAACTCGCCACCTGCCCGGGGGCAGAGCAGCGGGTCGCCGTCCCCTGGCCCTGGGGAGCGGAGATGACTGGTTCAAAGAGGTCTCCGGGGCTGGAGCTAAGCACCCGTGAGCACGCGCCTGAGTCTTATACACACGCGTGGGTGTTATACACGCACAGACCCACACTGAAGTCGGCAGACTGACGTGTGCTAAACATGTCCAGTCAGGATGGGAAGGGAAGTTCCATGTGGGCGTGTCACTGATCTGCACATGCACTAGGTCACGCTTAGAATATTCCCCTGGTTTACAGAGTCCGCGGCGCATTAGTGGGACCAAATCTTCACCCGACACGGAGACCCCCCACCCCGCTTTGCTAATCTGTCCAGGCTGCGGACCCCTGGGAAGTCCAGCTCTGGAGAAGGGACCCTAAGCAGCCGCCCTGTGCTGCATTGTGGACAATGAGTGACTTTCTCTGTCGTCTAGTTGAGCTGCGTTTCCGAGAGAGAAAGACCGGCCCGTCACCTGTGATTCAGAGACACACCCGTCTGCAGCGCAGTCAGGAGTCAGTCAGTAATTGAGGGACTTAGTTTAAAAAGGGAACTCATGTAAAATGGTCCGTGCATGTCATCAACATGTTATTGCAACGTACAGCACACGCACGCGCCTCCGTCCTCGGTCTTCCGATCCGGGGCGGGGCCCCCTCTCTGAGGTGCTTTTTCAGATTGAGGTCCTGCCTCTCATAAACACATTCATGTTCACCGTCTGGTCTGTGCTTCACATTTCTTCTGAGTGACTCAGGAGCTTCAAATGCCCTGTGCAGCCCACTGGAGAGACTTGCTCTAGATTCCTAACATGTTTTCCACTCTATAATTTTCCATTCACACCTATTTAGCATCCTTTTCTAAAAAAAAAAAAAATAACACTCATTTTTATCACATCTTTCCAAAGCACAGGATTTAGTTTAAAAACATTAGTCTTTACATAATCTTGTTATTGCTTCACATAATACATGATTATATTTTACTAGAGGCCTGGTGCATGAAATTCGTGCACTCAGGAGGGTCCCTCAGCCTGGCCTGCACCCTCTCGCAGTCTGGGAGCCCTCGCAGGATGTCCAACTGATGTCCGCGGGCAGCAGGCCTAAGCCAGCAGTCAGATATCCTCAGCACTGCCACGGAGGCGGGAGAGGCTCCTACCACCACAGATGCGCTCACCAGCTATGAGCCCGGCTTCTGGCTGAGCTGCGCTCCCCCTGTGGGAGCTCACTGACCACCAGGAAGCAGCTCCTGCATTGAGCGTCTGCCCCCTTGTGGTCAGCGTGCATCATAGCAACCGGTCATTCCACCATTGAGCCGAAACCAGCCCTCTGACATCCCCCGAGGGGTCCTGGATTGCAAAAGGGTGCAGGCCAGGCCGAGGGACCCCACCAGTGCACAATTGGGGTAGGGAGGGACACGGGAGGTTGGCCAGCTGGGGAGGAACTGCAGGAGGGCTCCAGGGCATGTCTGGCCCATCTTGCTTAGTCCTGATCGGCCGGACCCCAGCAGCAAGCTAACCTACTGGTCGGAATGTCTACTCCCTGGTGGTCACTGCACGTCATAGCGACTGGTGAACCGGTTGATTGTCTGCCCCCAGGTGGTCAGTGCACATCATAGCGAGCATTGAGCGGCCTTAGCATATCATTAGCATATTGTGCTTTGATTGGTTGAATGGCCAACTGGCCAACCGGGCACTTAGCATGTTAGGCTTTTATTATATAGGATCTCTAACGCCAAGTGAAAGAGGCATGATTAGATTGAGGGAGAAGCCCAGCTGACCTAGAGCTCATCTGTGGGGAGAAAAAGTGCACATGCTCAGTAGGAGACACAGCCTCAGCGTGTGTGGTCGCCGTGGAGAGCGCTGGTGCACCTGGCCAGGTGACAAGGTGGGGGTTCCCAAACTTTGCTGCCATGAGAATCGCATGGAGAGCTGTTCAGTGACTCCCAGTGCCCAGGTCACACTCCATCAGTCACATTGGAAGGCGTGGAGTGGGGGCCAGGCATCTGGATTATTCTTTTTTTTTTTTAATAAAGAGGCTAAGACTCCATGTCTAATTATAATAGAACTTCTTTTAAAAAATATTTTTATTGATTTCAGAGAGGAAGGGAGAGGGGCAGAGGAAAGGAGAGGCAGAGAGAGAGAAACATTAATGATGAGAGATTCATGGATCAGCTGCCTCCTGCACGCCCCACACTGGGGATCGAGCCCACAACCCAGGCATGTGCCCTTGACCAGGAATCAAACCGTGACCTCCTGGTTCATAGGTCGAAGCTCAACCAGAGCCATGCCGGCCAGGCCATATGTGTTATTCTTGAAGGTTCCCAGGTGATGCGAAAGGGCAGCAAAGGTTGAAACCACTGGGTTAGGGGAGGGAGGTGAAGCGTTCCATGCCTCATAGATAGCTCGGGCTTCCGCCTTACACTCAGCACTCAACGTCTATGCGACCTCAGGCCGTTTACGTAACAGCTGGCACCTCGCCTTCCTCATCTGTGCACGGGAGCCGGCTCTGGCATTCCCGGTCCTTGCCGGAATGGAGTGATAGCAGGAGAACTTAGCGTTCCCTGGCACCTGCAGGTGATCAGTGAGCACCGGGGACAGTGGCTGGGGGTGGGCAGGGTTGTATGTTGCTCTGTGGGGCGAGTACACCTGTGAGGAGTTTGGTTCGGCCAAAGTCGACTTAAAATATCTGTATTGGATGATAGACAGGATTCCTCAGGGGAGACCGAGCCATGTTCCTTTAGCCCTGCACCTGTGGCCCCCAAATCGCGAAAGTCTCCGAGGAATCTGCTGTGAGGCGTCACCTGTTTCATTCGTGGCTCCCAGAGCTGCCCGCTGGGCCACCTACAGTGACGTGATCCTGCTCCCAGCCCAGGGCCGTGCTCACTCACCTCGTCCCAAGGCGCTGTGAGATTCAGAATTCTGCGACCACGACCCTCCCGCGGGCGGAGCAGCGCCGCTTTCCACCGTCTGCCCCGCCTCTCCGTCCGAGCCCTGCAGGTGTGATGACAGGCCTTTGTTCTCTGCTGTTTTACGACCTGCACCTCACGCACTCAGTTGCATCACCGCAGACGGCCTGAAAGTCCAAATTGGCCCAGCTTTGCCCTTTAATCTGCGGTGCACGTGGAATATCCGAGTCCTCCTGTCTGCAGACTAGTAATTACGCTGCAAAACAGATGCTGTTTTGCTTTAAAAATAACTATTTTCCTTGCACGGTGGTGCGACCTGACCTTGCAGGACAGGAAACGGGATGAAAGAGAAGGAGCACAGGGCACCCTCCCTTTTAAGGATGTTTTGCTGGACATACTGGGAGGCAAACAAAGCATCCCGTCCTTAGTGTGAGGCGTTCTGTGCCGTAGACGCGCCAGGGAACGAGAGCCGGGAAGGAGCGCGCCTGGGGCCAGCATTCACCTCCTTCGCCTTCTCGGCACGGGAGGTGGAAACTGAGGGTGGAGCGGGGAGAGCGAGGTTAGGGCCAGGACCCGGGTTCCCGGTGATCTCGCCTGCAGCATGAACCCTCGCGCTCCACGTCAGCGCCGTCATGTGGCTCCACCTGCAGCTCGGCGGATGCCCAGACACGGCCCCGTGCCCGGCACGTCCACCAGGACCCAGACAGCCACCCCCACCCCTGCGTCGGCTTTCTCTACTGAACCCGGTCCGCCGTGCCCCCACCCGCCGGGTGCCCACAGAAAGCTCCCGTGGCTCCCTCTGCCGTGTCCCTGCCACACAGAAGGGGGAAGGCGGGGGAACCAGGAAGCTGCGGGGGTGGGCGAGGTGCGAGGTGTGAGCTGGGCACCTGGGCGGGTGGGGATGCCGAGGCCTGGCGAGCGAGACGGGGAGGTCGGGTGTATAATCTGGTGAGATTTGTTGTACGTGGGCACCCAGAAACCAGCACCACAGTCTATAGAGGGCACATGCCCATCACCCCAAAAGTTCAGGGACCTTGGCGATCACTCCCTCCAGCTCCCCTCCCTCCTCCCTGCCATCCGCAGGCACCACTGACGGCTTTAGTTCCTCTACGTTCCTTGCATTCCCAGGATCCTACACAAATGGGGTCTAATCTGGGCTGTCCTCGGTGTGTTTCGTCACTTCGCACACTTGCTGGGAGACGCGGTCATTCTGTGGCACGTGTCCCTGGTTCAGTCACGTATGTCTCTGAGGGGCAGCCCATCGTCTGGGCGGATGGGCCACCATTTGCCTGTCCACCTGCGGATGGACATTTGCGCCGTTGCACGCGTTGGCTCAGAGAGGAGGTGTCCGGTCCCTGTCCCTTCACCCGGGCCTGAAGCAGAAGTGCTCACGGGCAAGTTTCTTAACTTTCCTAAGCGTCTGTGTTCTCACTTATGAAGAGGACGGGGGTATTGGCTTCTGGTCTTACCGCGGGAATCGCATGAGGCCGTCTGCGCCGTGCCTGGCGCGCGGCAGACGCTCATCTGACACGTGGGCTCTTCCTTCTTGGCGCCGGCTTTGCCGCTGCCTGGCGTGACCCTGAGTTAGAACCCGGTGACCCCGAGCTCCGGTCGGAGGCTCTGTGATGAGCAACCAGAGCAGGTGGTCCCGCCTGGTCGTTCAGGTTCCAACTCGATCAGTTTCAGGGCCCTGCTGTCCACGGACACACCTGCTCTCCTTCTAGGCATTTCCGTCCCACAGTCCCATCCGGTCCCGCCCACAGGCATTCCCCTTTCGTTCACAGGAGAATCGGTAGATGGTAGAAGGTCGGCGACGTGTGCCGGACGGAATTTAAGGGAGCCATGGCGTTTGTCACCCGGCGTGATTTTGTTGGGGTTTCCCACTAGACCAGTGGTCGGCAAACCGCGGCTCGCGAGCCACATGCGGCTCTTTGGCCCCTTGAGTGTGGCTCTTCCACAAAATACCACATGCTGGCACGCACGTACAGTGCGATTGAAACTTCGTGGCCCACGCGCAGAAGTCGGTTTTCGGCCTGGGCGAGTCTATTTTGAAGAAGTGGCGTTAGAACACTCAAGGGGCCAAGGAGCCGCATGTGGCTTGCGAGCCGCGGTTTGCCGACCACTGCCCTAGACCATGAATGTCAACCTTTTGCTTTCTCCTCTCTTTTCCCCTCGGACTCCCCTCGGAGCTACCTGAAGGACAGGAGAGTGTCTGCCAGACCCTAACCCCTTCCCTTGTCCTCTCTCGCCGACAGTGTCCGGGGGCCGCAGCCGCCTGCACCTCATCGACCTGGGCAGCTGCGTGAAAGCGCTCAGCAAGAACCGGGACGGCGGCGCGGGGCTGTGCCTGTCCCTGTCCGCGCTGGGCAACGTCATCCTGGCCCTCGTCAACGGCAGCAAGCACGTCCCCTACAAGTAAGCGCGCTCCACGCGGAGGGCGGGCGGGCAGGCTGCTGCCGGGCGCGGGGTAGGACGGTCGGGACCGCGTGTTAGTTCAGGGCCAGAAACGCGTCTTTGCTGACAGCCGTGGGGTGCGTGACCCTCCAAAGTCAGAAACGACGGAAATGCTGACATCTACCCTCTCCTGGCTTTAGGCTGCTCGGGGAGAGGAAACAGGGAATCCTCTCAGTTGAGGTCTCCAGTCACCGCTGCCCTTGGGGGTACTGTGCCCACTGTACGGATGCACCTACTTCGTGGTGATGAGAGCAGGGGCTGACGACGGGCTGGCCCATCCCTTAGGACGAGGGCTGCCAGATTTAACCAATGACACTGCTGGCTGCCACGTTAAATTTCAGAAGAACAGCAAATCGCTGTTAGTATAATTATGCCGCCCAGAGTGGCATGAGGTGTGTGGGAATCCTGTATTTTATCTCAAAAGCCGACGGAGCAGAGCTTATAAAGCTTGGGGGTGACCACCCATCGTCTTGTGCAAACGCATTTCCCATGGTCAGGGTTCCTCCCCTCTTTCTGAGCGTAAACGGGGGGTGCAGCTGTACCTCTGACCTACAGCCCGGGGGCGTGTCTCGGCGTGATGTGATGCGTGGGGAAGGTTTTTGTGGAATTTAGAACACTGACCGGTGGCCAGCAAGACTAATCGCGGTGCGCCGTCCTCGTCTGCTTAAACGGAAATTACACCTGCTGACGTGGCTGCCATGAGGGTTAAGCAAACATACATGGGATCGTGGTTTCGATCTGGGAAATCCTCAAACTGAGAGTTACCGACGTGTGGGAGGGAGAAGGTCAGCCAGGCAGCGTATGCCACGGGGACTGAGACGCGGCCCGTGCTCCAGTCCTCTCGCGCCTCTGCCCTCAGGGGATGCCAGCAGTGCCTCACTCTGCACCAGGACCGCGTGGACGGGCGGCAGGAGCTTAACCGGCAACTTCGATTCTTAAATATGGATCCTGCTTGGGTAAACCTAGACATGGTTTCCCCGGCCCTTTCCTATGAGAACAAATTCAAGTTGAAGGTTTATGAAGTTTCATCCAATATTATTTCTACAGTTGAATATGCTCAACTTATGAGAGAGAGAGAGAGAAGGGAGGAAGGAAGTGAAGAGGGAGGGAGGGAAGGAAGGAAGGAAGGAAGGAAGGAGGAAGGAAGGAAGGAAGGGAAGGAAGAGGGAGGAAAGGAAGAAGGAAGGGAGGAAGGAAGGAAAGGAGGGAGAGAGGGAGGAGGAAGGGAGGGAGGGAGGGAGGAGGGAGGGAGGAAGGGAGGAAAAGGAAGTGCTGTTTGGTACTGTCAGGGTGGAGACCGTAGAAAGAGAGTAATTGACCCTAGTTGGTTTCCCTGTCCATGAAAATGGGAACGTGTCTGTTACTGCGGTAACTTAAATGATAATAATGCAGATAAAATTCAAAATACCGCCCTATGAGGTCGCCGATTAAGTGTTTCACTCCTTTCTCTCCCCCATTGTTTCTGCAGAGTGACAGGCTTTTATGGTTTCAATGAGTGTTTGTTGACTGGATGCTGGGCAGGATGGATGGCTGTGAGCCTATGCAATCGCTTTTGCTTTAGATGAAGGAACTTCCTTTTGGTTCGAGTTGGGCTTCATTATAAACATATAGGGAAACATAAAGAACTGTCTTTAGCCCGGCTGGCATGGTTCGGTAGTTGAGCCTCGACCTTCAAACCAGGAGGTCACGGTTCGATTCCTGGTCAGGGCACATGCCCAGGTTGTGGGCTCGATCCCCAGTGGGGGGCGTGCAGGAGGCAGCCGATCGATGATTCTCTCTCATCATTGATGTTTCTCTCTCTTGCTCCCTCTCCTTTCCTCTCTGAAATCAATATATATATATATATATATATATGAGTTGTTTCTTAGCTAGTTCAAGTAGTTCCAGGTTTCTGGTTCACTTAAACACATTTCGCACCAGCCAGCCACCACGACCAGCCCCGTCCCTGGGGAGGGCCGAGAAGTGTGAGGCTCCGTTCTGGGCAGGCGTCTGCCTGGCTCGCGCCTGCGCTCTGGCTCGGAGGGAGCATGGATCACAGTGTTCCCACGCCTGAAGCAGGGCGGGCTTGGCCTGGCTGCCGTGGTGAGCGGCCACGGCCACCGCGCTGGCCCAGCCACCAGGCCTCCTGGGGACCTCGCGGGCCGCCCGTGGCCCGACGCTCCGCCGTGGCCCAGAGCCAGCCCGGGTGTGTGCACAGGGGTTAGTCAGCGAGGAACTGCCCTCTCCGAGGCACAGGAAGACAAGGCGGGATTTCCTCAACCCCCCAGCCCGTCCGTGACAGTCACACGGCTCTGCCTCCCGGAGCGGCAGAGATTGGTGGTTCCGAGCCCAGGCTGCCGTCTGCTGGGCCGGTCTAGCTCTGAGGACTGTGCTCTGCGCAGCGTGGGAGGGGTGCTCAGCCCGGGGGGGGGGGGGGGGAGCGGATTTCTTCCGTCTGTTCCGTTGGGCTCTACAGCCACGCTATGCAGCATCCGGAACACCGCCGAGGTGCAGGCAGCTCTTAGAGGGCAGTTTCCTGGTAGCTGCTGCTCATTCACAGGAGAGCAGAAAGCCAGGCTGCACGTGTGTGACCTGTCCCACCCTCCACAGCACCCAGGAAGACCCACTCCCTCTCCCCTGTCACCCTGCAGCTCTGTGACCCGCCCCACCCTCCACAGCACCCAGGAAGACCCACTCCCTCTCCCCTGTCACCCTGCAGCTCTGTGACCCGCCCCACCCTCCACAGCACCCAGGAAGACCCACTCCCTCTCTCCTGTCACCCTGCAGCTCTGTGTGGAACCGCGTCAGGTGCTTGCTTCTGGGAATTAACGGGAATCCGCCCAGAGGGCACATAGCTGTCCCTTCTCTTCATCCCGGGACTAGACTGTTGTGTGAACAGGACGGGAAGCGAGGTGGATGCCTTAGCCATCCTGGTGCGCGCCCCCCCCCCCCCCCCGGCACTTTGGGTGCCCTGTGGGTGGTGCTGACTTTGCAGATGACCCGCCTTCGTAGATGACAGACGCAGGCGCATACGGGTTCCCAGCGTGGCCATCGCGCCTCCCAGGCCTGCTGGCCAGTCCGAGCGCCATGCTTCAGCCCTGCATGGTGAGACCCTTCAGAAGAGCATTCGGGGGGCAGGAGACCACCCGGGGCTCCCACCCCTAGTCGGTCCTGCACCCACAGGCTGCACAGGTGCCCTGAACTTGGGGGACCCCTGTCTGGGGAAATCTGCTGTAGTCCTGAGTGGCTTGGGGTGCATTTGCACGCTCCCTCCATCGCTCGTTACCGCCATTTGCTGTTCCTCCCGCCTCTTGGCACCAAGGTCACAGGCGTCTCCCCGTTAGGTTAGAAAAACTAAGCTGAGGCAATAAAAGGAATTCCCACCCCCATGGCCAGCACCGGAGCCGGTCCCCGGCAGGCCGCCCACAGAGCTGTCCGTCACAGAGCTGTCCATCAGAGCTGTCCGTCACAGAGCTGTCCGTCACAGAGCTGTCCGTCACAGAGCTGTCCGTCACAGAGCTGTCCGTCACAGAGCTGTCCATCAGAGCTGTCCGTCACAGAGCTGTCCATCACAGAGCTGTCTGTCACAGAGCTGTCCATCACAGAGCTGTCCATCACAGACCTGTCCGTCACAGAGCTGTCCGTCACAGAGCTGTCCATCACAGAGCTGTCCATCAGAGCTGTCCATCACAGAGCTGTCTGTCACAGAGCTGTCCGTCAGAGCTGTCCGTCACAGAGCTGTCCATCACAGAGCTGTCCGTCAGAGCTGTCCATCAAAGAGCTGTCCGTCACAGAGCTGTCCATCAGAGCTGTCCGTCACAGAGCTGTCCATCACAGAGCTGTCTGTCACAGAGCTGTCCGTCACAGAGCTGTCTGTCACAGAGCTGTCCGTCACAGAGCTGTCCGTCACAGAGCTGTCCGTCACAGAGCTGTCCATCAGAGCTGTCCATCAAAGAGCTGTCCGTCACAGAGCTGTCCATCACAGAGCTGTCCGTCACAGAGCTGTCTGTCACAGAGCTGTCCGTCACAGAGCTGTCCATCACAGAGCTGTCCATCACAGAGCTGTCCGTCACAGAGCTGTCTGTCACAGAGCTGTCCGTCACAGAGCTGTCCATCACAGAGCTGTCCATCAGAGCTGTCCATCAAAGAGCTGTCCGTCACAGAGCTGTCCATCAGAGCTGTCCGTCACAGAGCTGTCCATCACAGAGCTGTCTGTCACAGAGCTGTCCGTCACAGAGCTGTCCGTCACAGAGCTGTCCATCACAGAGCTGTCCATCACAGAGCTGTCCGTCACAGAGCTGTCCGTCACAGAGCTGTCCGTCACAGAGCTGTCTGTCACAGAGCTGTCCGTCACAGAGCTGTCCATCAGAGCTGTCCGTCACAGACCTGTCCGTCACAGAGCTGTCCATCACAGAGCTGTCTGTCACAGAGCTGTCCGTCACAGAGCTGTCCATCAGAGCTGTCCGTCACAGACCTGTCCGTCACAGAGCTGTCCATCACAGAGCTGTCTGTCACAGAGCTGTCCGTCACAGAGCTGTCTGTCACAGAGCTGTCCGTCACAGAGCTGTCCATCAGAGCTGTCCGTCACAGACCTGTCCGTCACAGAGCTGTCTGTCACAGAGCTGTCCGTCACAGACCTGTCCGTCACAGAGCTGTCCGTCACAGACCTGTCCGTCACAGACCTGTCCGTGCCAGACCAGCTGTGGCTCACGTCCTATCCCTGCCGTCTGCACAGACTCGGAAACTGGGTTGTTGTAATCCTCACCCGAGGATATTTTTCCGTTGAGCTTTAGAGAGAGTGGAAGGGAGGGGGAGACACAGAGGGAAACATCAGTGAGAGAGAGACATGGATTGGTTGCTTCCTGCACGCGCCCCTACCAGGGTGGGGTATCGAGTGCAACCGAAGTACGTGCCCTTGACCGGAATCGAACCCAGACCAGGACGCTTCAGTCTGTGGGCTGAGGCTCTGTCCACTGAGCCACACCGGCCAGGGCGGACGGCTGGACGTTTTCACCACCACCCGGCTCTCTCACAGTGGGGTTTGGTCCCGTGGGGAGGCTGTCTTCGGGGGACAGACCCCGAGGAAGCAGCTGGAGCCCTAAAACAGCCCCTCCATTGGCGACTGCCGTGCCCGGGGGCGGGTGCATGGCAAACCGTCTGTGTGCTCCTCTGCCGGCCGGCCAGACGCTCACACGCTGATTCTGAGCAACAGGCGTTTCACACGTCCGCCCGCGTGGAGCAGGGGGTCACGGAGGCTCCATCCCTCCGTGGCCCTGAGTGCTGCGTCCGCCCCCCGGGTCACGGCTGGGCACGCAGCCCCCGGGGGGCGCCCAGGGCCTCCCGCACGGCGGGGCCTGTGGCCGAGACCAGACCTGGTCCTGTTGGTTGGGGTCCGTCGCTGACTTCCTGCTGCCAGCCTCCCGGGAGGGGCGGGTGGAGCCCGGGCTGTGGCTGTCAGCCCCGGTGAGCGGTCCGGAGCCGAGGTCATTTCTGGGAACGTCGCCGCCTCGGAGCCCAGCCGTTCACCCACACCAGCCAGCAGCCTGGAGACTCAAATTCGAGGCGGCGATTGTGGCGAAATGACCGTGTTAAAATAGAGGCGGCTCTTTAAACGTCACCGCTCGCCTCTCCGTGTGGGCAGTGCAGGCAGGACGGGCGGGTCTGGGGGCCGCAGAGCGAGCAGCTCTGAAGAAGCACACATTCCCGTCCTCGCTCGGAGAGGCGCTCTCTCCCGCGGCCGGTTATTATCATTTTTACAATTTTTATTGATTGATTTTTAGAGAGAGAGGAAGGGAGAGAGAAACACCGATTTGTTGGGCCATTTACTTATTTTTTTAAATATTTTTTATTGATTTCAGAGAGGAAGGAAGAGGGTGAGAGAGATAGAAACATCAATGATGGGAGAGAATCTGGATCGGCTGCCTCCTGCACGCCCCCTACTGGGGATGGAGCCCGCAAACCCGGCATGTGTCCTGACCGGGATTCAAATTGTGCCTTTCTGGTTCATAGGCCGACGCTCAACCACTGAGCCACACTGGCCAGGCTGTGCCACTTACTTTTTTGCATTCATTGGTTGCCTCTGGTATGTGCCCTGACTGGGGATCGAACCCGCAACCTTGGCATATGGGGACAACGCGCTAACCAACGGAGCTACCCGGCCAGGGTCCTCGCAGCCAGTGAGGGAGGGAGGGAGGGAGGGAGGGAGGGAGGGAGAGGAGCTCATGGTTGGTGTCAGCCTCACTGTGAAGGTGTGTGCCCCTGGCTCCCGTGGGCGTGGAGGTGTGTGCCTCCGGCTCCCGTGGGCGTGAAGGTGTGTGCCCCGGCTCCCGTGGGCATGAAGGTATGTGCCCCCGGCTCCCGTGGGCGTGAAGGTGTGTGCCCCCGGCTCCCGTGGGCGTGAAGGTGTGTGCCCCGGCTCCCGTGGGCGTGAAGGTGTGTGCCCCCGGCTCCCGTGGGCGTGGAGTGTGTGCCCCCGGCTCCCGTGGGTGTGGAGGTGTGTGCCCCGGCTCCCGTGGGCGTGGAGTGTGTGCCCCCGGCTCCCGTGGGCGTGGAGGTGTGTGCCCCGGCTCCCGTGGGCGTGGAGGTGGGTGCCCCCGGCTCCCATGGGCGTGGAGGTGTGTGCAGCCCCGGCTCCCGTGGGCGTGGAGTGTGTGCCCCCGGCTCCCGTGGGCGTGGAGGTGGGTGCCCCCGGCTCCCGTGGGCGTGGAGTGTGTGCCCCCGGCTCCCATGGGCGTGGAGTGTGTGCCCCCGGCTCCCGTGGGCGTGGAGGTGGGTGCCCCCGGCTCCCGTGGGCGTGGAGGTGTGTGCAGCCCCGGCTCCCGTGGGCGTGGAGGTGTGTGCCCCCGGCTCCTGTGGGCGTGGAGGTGTGTGCCCCCGGCTCCCGTGGGCGTGGAGCTGTGTGCCCCCGGCTCCCGTGGGCATGGAGCTGTGTGCCCCCGGCTCCCGTGGGCATGGAGGTGTGTGCCTCAGGACCCGAATGTGTGTGATTTATGCTTAACACGGAATCAAATAGGTATTTTCCAGGAAAAATGCAAAGGAATATCCATGCATCAGATTTACATAAGACGGCGGGTAATGGAGAGAGCTCTGTGTAAGGCGTGTGTGTGTGTGTGTGTGTGTGTGTGTGTGTATGTGCGTGTGTGTGATGTGAGACACACACCCAGACACATAGGTGTATTTAGCAACCTCTACATGCAAACGGATGCTGTATTATCACCCGACTTACAGGGAGAACATCAATTTAGAACTATTCGCACAAACTCCGGGTCCCAGTTTGTAGCATTCCCCGTTTAGAAATAAAACAACCAAAGTCTCCGGTTGCCAAGCAACGGCCGCAATGCTAATTCCCAGCGTCGCTGCTTCAAACATACTCATCTCCATCATTTTAAGGCCGTAAGGACGCGGAGAAGGCGGGTCCGGGCCATCGCCGGGACACAGAAATCCCCGTTGCAGGAGGTTCAGCGTCCGTCCCTCCCTTCACGCCTCTGCCTCCACGCGCCTCCTGTCCGGTGGCATCTCCACGTTTAATCACGGAAAATCCCAGAGGCTGGTCTTGCTTTCCGGAGAGCTGAGGCCGCGAGTGGACTCTGGGGCATGAAGCCTACCAGGTCCATCACCGAGCCACCACGTCCCCGGGGGGATGGGCCGTCGGGGACCCGGGTCCCTTGCTGGTGGGTGGCAGGCAGACTCCGCACGCCACCCTTTCTGTTCCGAGAGCCGCGCTCCGGCCTCTGAACGGGGAGCCGGCTGCTGGGCCCGCTCACCACCTCTCGGCAACACCGCAGTGTCACCGTTCTGTGTCTCCTGCGGCCGGTCCCTCGTGGCTCATGGGCCATCGTTTTGGGGACAGAGACCTCCTCACTGGCCTTTAGCTTTTCAAGGTTTTCCCCCTGCTCCCTCCTCCCTCCTGTTCCCTCCTCCCTCCTGCCCCCTCCTCCCTCTTGCTCCCTCCTCCCTCCTGCTCCCTCCTCCCTCCTGCTCCCTCCTCCCTCCTGCCCCCTCCTCCCTCCTGCCCCCTCCTCCCTCCTGCCCCCTCCTCCCTCCTGCCCCCTCCTCCCTCCTGCTCCCTCCTCCCTCCTGCCCCCTCCTCCCTCCTGTTCCCTCCTCCCTCCTGCCCCATCCTCCCTCCTGCCCCCTCCTCCCTCCTGCTCCCTCCTCCCTCCTGTTCTCTCCTCCCTCCTGCCCCCTCCTCCCTCCTGCCCCCTCCTCCCTCCTTCTCCCTCCTGCCCCTCCTCCCTCCTGCTCCCTCCTCCCTCCTGCTCCCTCCTCCCTCCTGCCTCCTCCTCCCTCCTGCCCCCTCCTCCCTCCTGCCCCCTCCTCCCTCCTCCTCCCTCCTGCCCCCTCCTCCCTCCTGCCTCCTCCTCCTCCTGCCCCTCCTCCCTCCTGCCCCCTCCTCCCTCCTGCCCCCTCCTCCCTCCTGCCATCCTCCTCCCTCCTGCCCCCTCCTCCCTCCTGCCCCCTCCTCCCTCCTGCTCCCTCCTCCCCTCCTCCCTCCTGTTCTCTCCTCCCTCCTGCCCCATCCTCCCTCCTGCCCCCTCCTCCCTCCTGTTCCCTCCTCCCTCCTGCCCCATCCTCCCTCCTGCCCCCTCCTCCCTCCTGCTCCCTCCTCCCTCCTGTTCTCTCCTCCCTCCTGCCCCCTCCTCCCTCCTGCCCCCTCCTCCCTCCTTCTCCCTCCTGCCCCTCCTCCCTCCTGCTCCCTCCTCCCTCCTGCCTCCTCCTCCCTCCTGCCCCCTCCTCCCTCCTGCCCCCTCCTCCCTCCTCCTCCCTCCTGCCCCCTCCTCCCTCCTGCCCCCTCCTCCCTCCTGCCTCCTCCTCCCTCCTGCCCCCTCCTCCCTCCTGCTCCCTCCTCCCTCCTGCCCCCTCCTCCCTCCTCCTCCCTCCTGCCCCCTCCTCCCTCCTGCCTCCTCCTCCCTCCTGCCTCCTCCTCCCTCCTGCCCCCTCCTCCCTCCTGCTCCCTCCTCCCTCCTGCCCCCTCCTCCCTCCTCCTCCCTCCCGCCCCCTCCTCCCTCCTGCCCCCTCCTCCCTCCTGCTCCATCTTCGCTCTTGGTGTTTTCCAAACGCCCACAGTCCATCCTTGAACCACGGAGCCCTTCACAGCTGGTC